>NC_139398.1:36785552-37340552 GCF_054392235.1 Sus scrofa
TGCCAGCCTGCACCACAGCCACAGTTACAGCAATGTGGGATCTGAGCCACGTCTGCAACCTATGCTACAGCTTGTGGCATTGCGGCGTCCTTAACCCACTGAATGGGCCAGGAATCAAACTTGCATCCTTACAGACACCATGGCTGCTTCTTAACCCACTGAGCCGCAATGAGAACTCTCAAGAGCCGAACTTCTTATATCACTGCCTCGTGTCTTAAAGATACAGAAGTTGGTTTCTCCTCCAGATAAGTACCAGTTAACAAACCCAGAAGGTCTGGTCACATTAAGCGACCCCTTTTCTTACTTTTTGAAAGTTTTTTGCTCAACCTCTGCTCCCTCACTCTTCCTTAAAACACCCAGTCACCTCTATAAAGTTGAGTTCAGTTCACGCTGGACTCTTTTCCCTATTGCAAGAGTTTATTAGTGAATAAAATCCATCCTCCCCACTTTAACTAGTGTCTGGTTTTGTTTATCTTAAACAGTGGCAAATGTCATATTTCTCATTCCAAAGCCCATCAAATGACCAAGTCCAAGGTTAGTGAGGCCAGGAAACATGACAAGGGCATTCTCTGCAAATCGATAAACCAATGATAACACATAGAGCTTTCTAATGAAAAGGAGTTCTATAAGTTCCAGAAAGTGATCTTCCTATTAGGTTTTCATAAAAGAAATGCTAAAAACAGTATTTCTGACACTGCAAATATAAAAAGTTATAGTAATGTTGCTTTCTTAATTGGCCAGCCCAGAATTTCCTCAAGGGAACTAAACCCATAAATTTTAAAAGTGTATAAACTTTAATATCAGAAATATGTTATTCATTTTCATTCTGAACTCATGAGTAATGTTCCAATGTTCTTTAAGTGGAAGCCAATTAGTTGTACTGCCTTGTTATTATTAAAATGTGCATTTGATAGTGAGAAATAGGAAGAGCCATAAAAGTTACAGACAAATCAGAAGCCTAAAAAGCAACTAAGATCCATACTTCCTGTAAGTTCTGTTAAAAATCCCTGTACCAGATTTTATTTTTAGTTTACTTCCCAAAATCAAGATACACTGTGTGATTGCCACTTAATGTGGCCTTGTCAGATCTTTCACAGTCATTTTTTTAGGCCACTCTAGGATAGATAATGACAATTACTTAAGATGTTAGAATATTTAGGACATTGTTCAGCCTCTTAAATTTCAGCTATGCTCCAGCAGACAGTACAAAATGTACTATTTGGATGATATTCATACCCTGGTGCCGACAAAGAGTCTCAGAATATTAAATTCCACCCTAGTTTGTCTTCCCTTATGTTCTGTGACATTTGACTTAACAGGAGAATAACTTTGCAATGGAATGACAAATTTCAAGTGACAGAGGTAATATGTCCTCACTTCAAGTTCAATATGCTTAACATCTGCATCAATTAGTGGGAGGAAGGGCAATAGACACAATAAGTGGACAATTATACTGAAAGCTTTGAAATTACTTTGTTCAGAGCATTAAATGATGACCTAGGTGGTCTTCAGTGGTAGAATTCTTGCCTGCCAAAATGATCATCAATTAGGTTAATAGTTTACCTGCATTTTGTGGGTAGGGAAATGGAAAGAAAAGGGAAAAACTAATAAAGTATCATCCTTGCCCTTCATGAATTTGTTGGATAGTGAAAAGTTCCAGGAACTGATGTTAAACATTTATGTGTTTGATATAGATCATGACATAGCTTGTGTTCACAATAATATTACATTGAGTGGAGAACAGGGGGGGAAAAAGAGCTGCCCTTTAGAAGGGATTAGACTTCAGAATTATTTGAACAAATTGGGGACTTAAATGAGCATTACCAAAATACCATTTAAGGAGGAGCAAATTTACCTAAAAAAAAAACCCTAGTACTTGTAAACTAGGTGAGATTGTTTTATGTAAATATGATTACAATTTACATGGTTGTAGCAAACCAAATAGGAAACCAAATGATCTAAAGAATTAGGTCGGGATGAAAATAAAATTAATGACAGAAATCATATTAACAACAGTAAAAGCTACACATTTACTGCGTGTTTGCTCTGCTGCAAGTCATTGTGCTAGGCCATTTATACACATTGTTTTTTTAATTTAAATTTAAATTTTTTTGCAGCCATTTTAAAAATTGAAGTATAGTTGATATACAATATTACATGCTACACGTGTACAATATAGTGATTTATAATTTTTAAAGGTTAAACTGCATTTATATGTATTATAAAATATTGGCTAAGTTCCCTATGTTTTACAATATAACCTTGTAGCTTGTTTTATACATAATAGTTTTTACCTTTCTATATGTTACTTTTAAATCTGGCTTATTAGTTTGGTGCTGTTATTATCACCATTTCATCAGTACTGAAGACTAAGGCTTGGCATGATGTGGTAACTTCCCCAAGTTTAGAAGCTATTTAAGTGGATTTGGCTGCAGAGTTTGTATTAGCCTGGATAATCAGCTGGAACATCTTTATCAGTAGTAAGAAGTAAAACATTTCTAGTTATAGGATCATAATATCATCATACTCTAGACTAACAAATAGGATACCATGAGTTTTTGGTTTTGTTTTCTCTTACAAAAGAAATCATAGTTGCTTCCAGGGCAGTAATTCGTTATGATGGTCTGTGTCATCCTAGGGAGAAGTAAATGACTTTAAATGGGGGTAAAGGAAATGAGATTTTCCTGATACAATTAGCTAAAAGAGACATGATTTTAAAGAAGAAAAAAAAAAAAAAAGCTGGAACAATCTTATCCTGGGAACTTTCTTGCTAGAAAGACTTACAAATATTTTGCCTTCTTGGGAGTCTACTGTTTAAGAGTAAGGCCTGACTTCTCCCAGCTGTTACACGTGGTCTAGAGAGAGTAAATGATTCTGAAATCATCTTGGGATGATTATGAGAACTTGGGAAATAAATATGAGATTGTTCAAGCTTCTGGGATAATGTTCCTGCCACTCCAAGTTCCCTGAGCTGAGCATGGTGTCTTGGTGGTAGTTGAAGCTACAGGTTCCCCTTTCACTTGCTCAAGAGAACCACAGTGTAAAGTCAAGTCAATCAAGGAAAATTATTGATAAAAATATATAAAAAAATTGGTTTATGTAGAGAAACTCTGGACTTAGACACTTTTCTAGACACTTCCAGAGAAGTGTCTGCTTTCTAGAGAGACACTTCCAACCTGGAAGTGACTGCACTGTTGCACTGCTAGTGCCCCAACCCACTGAATCTCCAAATCTAGAGAAAGCGCCCTGTGCTACAAAAATTTTCTCAGGATAAGCCTGGTTCCTGGTATAGGGCTTGGATGTTGTCTCCTACAACCCCAAACAAACTGGCTCTTGATAACTCAAGAAGGTCTCCATGTCTTGGCTATTGCACTATGCTACAAGGGTGCATTGGGGTGCATGTATCTTTGACTATACTTCTCTCTGGATAGGCACCCAGTAATAGGGTTGCTGGATCACATGGTAGTTCTATATTTAGTTTTTTTAAGGAACCTCCATACTGTTCTCCATGATGGTTGTACCAATTTACATTCCATCCTCTCTCCAGTATTTGTTATTGGTAGACTTTTTGATGATGGCCATTCTGAATGGCGTGAGGTGATACCTCATTGTTCCTTTGATTTGCATTTTTCTAGTAATTAGTGATGTTGAGCATTTTTTCATGTGCTTTACAGTAGCCAAGACATGGAAACAACCTAAATGTCCATCAATAGAGGATTGGATAAAGAAGATGTGGTACATATATACAATGGAATATTACTGGGACATAAAAAGTAACAAAATTATGCCATTTGCAGCAACATGGATAGATGGACCTAGAGATTATGATATTTAGGGAGATAAGCCAGACAAAGACAAATATCATACATCACTTATATGTGGAATCTAATAAAAATTATACAAAATAACATATGTATAAAACAGAAACAAATTAAAGATTTCACAATTAGATTTAGGATAAAAAGGAGATACCATGAGGGGGGTACTTTTGTACTTTTTGTACAAAAAATGATAACACAAAATAAGTTAAATATGAGTATTTTTAAAGGGCAAAATATAAAATGGTTTTTACTATCCTTCAAAATCTGAGAACCATATGAGCATCAAATTTATGGGCTACCTTTCTGTTTATTTCCTAAGCTTGGAAAATGAAAATGTGATATCAGTGGACTAAAAGCTAAGAATGAGCTTTAAATAATGAGTAGTTACAAATTATTTTTTAAGTTTTGGGGGCTAACTCTCCTTCTTCTTCCTCTCAAATGTAAATCACCAAGGCGGCTGAGGAGATGAGGCTGGATCCTAAAAGTGAAGCCAGGTAATGTTTGGTTTGAAACAGTGATGTTCTGGAACTCGGGGATCATGTCACTTTAACAAAGATTTTGAGCTGAGATAGAGACAAAATCACTCTGCACTGCCAGAAGACTACTCAACCCCAGAGACAGACTATAATAGCACTAATGTGATTAACTAATGGTTAAGAATACAACTGAGAAACCCAGCCTGGATACAATATATGATCAATATCTATTAAATGTTTGTCCAATAAATGGAAGATGCTTTTATCGGGGATTCTTTTTTTTTTTTTCTTTTTAGGGCCACACCTGCAGCACATGGAAGTTCCCAGGCTAGGGATCTAATCAGAGCTAGAGCTCCTGGCCTACACCACAGCCACAGCAACACCAGATTCAAGCTGCATCTGTGACTTTCATGACAGAGAAACTCTGGACTTAGACACTTTTTAGACACTAACTCACTGAATGAGGCCAGGGATCAAACCCATGTCCTTATGGATACCAGTCGGGTTTGTAACCACAGAGTGCCACAATGGGAACTCTGTTAACTATGACTACAAGAGGATGGGTTCATAGCCCCCGGGAATAGAGTTAATCAGAATCATAGATGATTTGGGAAATCATTTTTACACTATGTTCTGTACTTCAGAAATTCGAATATATATTGAGGGTTTTTATTTCAAGTTTTCTGTCCTCCTCTCCCCTACCCCTACATTAATAATAAGCTCATGTGTTTGGGATGGGAAATAGAAATCCTGACAACTAGTGTCCTATACAAAGAAAGAATATATTTAAGAAGAAAATTTGCTGGAAGCAAACCAGAAGAAAAAAATTCCCTTTCTAGGTATAAAATTTTGGTCAGTTTGGTACTTCTGTAAAATATCTAGTTTTCATACATATATCTACACCCCTATTTGTTTGTTTCCTTTTCTTTTCTTTCCTCTTTCTTTCTTTCCTGTATAACTCAGGTAACAAATGGATTCTCCTAGCCCTGGAACTTTGATAAGGTTTTTACTAATTCTCAGTTTATTCTTTCTTGATGCTGTTTGGATCTGTCCACTGGCACAATTTGGAGTGGGTAATTTTTTAACAAAATTCTCCTTCTACATGACAAAGTATTTTTATTACTAATCATGAAATTAAGCAAATAATACTAGTGTGAATAAAAGATAAAAATTCCCAGTTATTACACTTTGTGTATATATATATATATGTGCATATATAAATGTGTGTATTTTTACATACATATAATTGTGACCATAAAACATGAAAAACAGTATAAATATAACAGCATTAAAAAATTACATGCTAATTTTTTTCTTTTCCTGGCCACACTCAGGGCATATGGAAATTCTCGGGCCAGGGTTTGAATCCAAGATGAAGCTGTGTAACCTGAGCTGCAGCTGTAGCAGAACCAGATCCTTTAACCCAATGCACCAGGCCAAGGATAAAACCTGCACCTTTGCAGAAGCCCAAGCCAGATTCTTAACCCACTGCACCATGGCAGGAACTCTACAGGCTAGCTTTTTAAAAATTACATGCGTTTTTTGTAACAGAGTCATAAAGCCTTATAAACCACATACTGGTCTGTCACAATAATAAATAACATTACTAGAGTATTCAATCCCTAACTTCTGAAAACTTGAAGTGACTTTATAGAAATTATTTTTCTTTGTATATTCATGTTGAATAGAAAGCACAGTCAAATCTGCTCATACTTGATGAAAGAACAATGTCTATTAATTTTAGTTAGAAAAAAATTTCTTTCACATGCAGTAATAATTATATAAATTGTCATAAAGATAGTTCAAAGAGCACCATACCAGCACCCATTTTCCCCTACTAACAAACTACATTAGAATGGTACATTTGTTACAATTAATAAACCGATGTTTATACATTACTGTTAACTAAGTATATTTTATTCAGTATCCTTAGTTTTTTACCTAATGTTCTCTGTTTATTAGGAAAAACTGAAAGCACAAGAATGTTAGGTAGAGATCCATAAAAACTCTCATTTTACAATACATTCAGGAAATTGCAAAACTATCATGTCTGTTTAGATCAATTTTAGTGTCTTTCAAATGATGTATTCATTAAAAATTATAATTTCTATATGTGATTTAGAGAAGTTTGAGATCATTTCTAGTCTAACATATTCCTGAATTTCAATAGTCAATTTGAGTTGATCAAGACAGCAGAGTTAGGAACACCCTGAGCTCACCTTCTCCTATGATACAGCAACATCACAATTGCTTACAGAGAAACTATCTATAAGAATGACCTGAAGACTAGCAGAAAAGATTTTCCACAACTAAAGATAAAAAGAAGGAGCCACAACAAGATGGGTAGAAGGAATGGAGATGTGCTCTAGTCAGGACCCACATTCCCTGGTCAGTAAGCTACAAATGGGAAGAATATCATAACTGTAAAGGTCCTCCCTGAGGAGTGATGGGTCCAAACCCCACATCAGGTGCCCCAGTCCAAGGGTCTTGCACCAGGAAAATGAACCCCAGAAGGTCAGGCTATGAAAACAAGTGGGGCTTATGTGAGGGCTATGGAAAACAGACTCTGCTCTTAAAGAGAGCATGCAAAATCTCACATGCTCTGAGGCCCACCAAGAGCAAGTGGTCAGACACATCTGCTGATCTTGGAGAGCCTCCCAAAGAGGCAAGGGCAGCTGGGACACCCCCTGGGGACTGAGACACTGGTGGTAGCCATTTGGAGGAGCTTGGATCCTTTTGATTGGTGCATTCAGTCCATGTATATTTAAAATAAGTATTGATAGATTATGCCATTTTGTTCATTGTTTTCTGGTTGTTTTTGTAGCTCTTCTCTATTCCCTTCTTTTTTTCTTGCTCTCTTCCCTTCTGATTTGATGACAATCTTTAGTTACGTCTGGATTTCTTTCTCTTTATTTTTTGAGTACATGTTATTGATTTTTGGTTTGTGATTACCATAAGGTTCATCTATAACAACCTATATATATATAGGTATCTATTTTAAGTTGATACCTATATATACAGGTATCTATTTTAAGTTGATACCTATATATACAGGTATCTATTTTAAGTTGATACCTATATATACAGGTATCTATTTTAAGTTGATACCTATATATATAGGTATCTATTTTAAGTTGATAAATTCAAATGCATTCTAACAGCCCTACATTTTTAATACCTCCCATGTTTAAGGGACATCATATTTTACATCTTTATATTCTGTGTATCCCTTAGCTACTTGCTGTAGGTTAGATGTTTTTACTACTTTTGTTTTTTAGCATTCTTACTAGCTTTATAAGTAGTTGATCCACGGCCTTTACTATATGCTTGCCTTTACCATATGCTTGCCTTTACCAGTGAGATTTTATAATTACTTTTTAATTATAAAAAATTTAAAAATTTCCAGTTCCAAATTTGAAAGGAAGAGTTAAAACTGTTGCTGTTTGCAAATGACATGAGACTATATAGAAAACCCTAAAGAAACTACCAAAAAAACTATTAGAACTAATAAAGGATTTAGTAAAGTTGCAGGATACAAAATTAACATATGGAAATCTGTTGCATATTTACACACCAATAATGAACCATAAGAAAAAGAAATCCAGAAAACAAAGAAAAGACATACTTTTCAATATATAGTGTTGGGCAATTGGACACTTACATGCCAAAGAATAAAACTCGATTACTTTCTCGCACCATATACAAAAATAAACTCAAAATGGATTAAAAACTTAAATGTAAGAACTAAAACTGTAAAAATTCTAGAAGAAAACGTAGGGAATATGCTCTTTGACAGTGGTTTTAGCAATTTTTTTTTGCATCTATCTCCTCAGGTAAGGGAAATAAAAATAAATAAATAAATAAATAAGGCTATATCAAAAAACAAAACAAAACAACTTTTGCACAGCAAAAGAAATTACCAACAAAATGAAAAGTCAGCCTACTGAATTTGCAAATGACATATCTGATAAGGAGTTAATGAACAAAATATACAAAGAACTCATACATCTCAATACCAACAAAACAACTAATTGGATTTAAAAAGGGCAGAGGACCTGAAGAGACATTTCCCCAAAGATGTACAAATGGCCAACAGACTCATGAAAAGATGCTCAACAATCACTACTCATCAGGGAAATTCAAATAAAAAACATAATGAGATATCACCTCATATCTATCAGAATGGCTATTATCACAAAAACAAATAGCAAGTGTTGGAATAGATGTGGAAAAAAGGGAACACTTGTGCATTGTTGATTGGATTGTACACTGGTGAGAGTGAAGCTACTATGGAAAACAGTATGAAGGTTCCTCAAAAAATTAAAAATGGAACCACCATACAATCAATTTCCTTTCTGTGAAGGAAAAAAAAAAAAAAACAAAAAACTGAAGCAAAAAAAAACTTAACAAGAAAAGATACATACAACCCTATGTTCATTCCAGCATTATTTACAATAGCCAAGTTATGAAAGCAACATAAATGTCTATCAATAAATGAATAAAGAAGATGTGTAAAATATATAAGTATACATATCTCACATCTTCTTTATAAATATAATAAAATATGTATAATAATTTTATATATTATATATAATATATGAATAAGTCATACTACACAAATAATAAATAAAATATAATAGAATATTACTCAGGTATAAAAATGAAATCTTGTCAATTCAACAACATGGATAACTCTAGTGAGCATCACACTAAGTGAAATAAGTCAGACAATGAAAGACAAATACCACATTGTATCACTTATACATGGAATTTAAGAATAAAACAAATGGATAAATGAAACAAAATGTAAACAGACCCACAGATATAGAGAACAAACATATGGTTGCCAGAGGGTAGGGGGTGGGTGGTGGATAAACAGGTGAAAAGAATTAAGCAGAACAAACTTCCAGTAATAAAATAAATAAGTCATGGGATGTAATATACAGCGTTAGGAATATAATCAATAATACTGCACTGCTTTTGTATGGCGAGAAATGGTTATAAGACTTAACTGTGATCATTACATATTTAAATGTTGAATCACTATGCTGTATGCCTGAATATAATATTGTATATCAACTATATTTCAATAAAAAAAAAAGCAATTCGAAATGAATTAAAAAACCAGAAATTGAATTCTTGGTCTTTTTTTTTTTTTTTTTTTTTGTCTTTTTTGGGCCGCACCCATGGCACATGAAGGTTCCCAGGCTAGGGGTCAAACTGGAGCTGTTGCCATTGGCCTATGCCACAGCCAGCAACACCAGATCTGAGCCATGTCTGTGACCTACACCACAGCTCATGGCAACGCCCAATCCTTAACCCACTGGGAGAGGCCAGGGATCAAACCTGCATCCTCATGGATACTAGTCAGATTCATTTCTGCTGAACCACTATGGGAACTCCTGAATTCCTAGTCTTAAAATGAATATGTGACACCAAATCTGTATATTTGGGGGCTGGCAGTTTAGTTGGAATTTCATCAAATTAACTTCTATGTAGAACACAATGCCTATTGAAAGATAAGTATTAAAAATGTGCCAATTTTTAGCTTACTTACATGTTATTACATTTCAACTGTAATAAGAGCAACTGTTTAGATTTAGAACTGAGAGCAGGAAAAAAACAATTGTTTTCCCAAGGAAGAGCACTGCATTATTCATGTTTAGGATTGCTAGCCAAAATAGATAGACATTCAGTTGAGTTTAGTAATGTGTTGAAATCTCCTACAGACAATCCCCTTTCCCACCATTGACTACACCTCTCCCACCACTCACCACTCTGCACTTGACAATCACTTAAATGTATCAGTTCTAACAGCACCTTAGATGTAAATCTCAGTGTCCTCCCACTGATTTCATAAGAAATCTCTTTACTCCAATCCAAGAAAGCATCTTGTAAAGTTTCTTCCCCCATCTCTTATTTTGGTATAATTGACAAATAAAATGGTAAGATTTTAAAGTATACAGCGTGATGATTTGATATATGTATACAGTATAAAAGTATTCATCCCGTTGAGTTAATTGACACATCCATCATGTATCTTTTTGTGTGTGATGACATTTAAGTTCTACTCTCTTAACAAACTTCAGTTATATAATAACAATGTTATCAATTACAGTCACCATACTTTACATTAGACCCTCAGACCTTTTTTATGTTATAGCTTAAAGTTGTACCCTTTCACCAACTTCTCCCTGGCAATGACTTTTCTAACTTTGTTTTTATGAGTTCAACTGTTGTTCTTTCCTTTTCCCTTTTTTTTTTTTTTTTTTTTTTTTAGATTCCACCTATAATTGATACCATGAGGTATTTGTCTTTTCCTGGCTGGCTTATTTCACTTACCACAAAGCCCTTCAGGTTTATCCATGTCATTGCAAATCACAGGATTTCCTTCTTTTTAAAGGCTGAATAATATTCCCCTGTCAAGTTTTAGATGATGCACTGATGATGTGATGTGTTAAAGGCAGGCCCACACAGTTTGATCTCTCATTGGTGTTGAGGCTGACAGTCCCCTGCCCTCCTCCCCCTCATCCTCTTCCTCTCAAAAGCAGCAAACGAATCTCTATGTCCCTTTGTTCACTGCATGTATAGAAACACCCCTTACCAGTCCCCTTCCCCTCCACAACCAAGATTATCAACAACTGTTTTAACAAACGTTTGTACCTCCATAAAAGGAATTCTCATAGAGACTGCCATGAGAATGGCATTTTATCTATTTTTACATAAATGATCAGATTATATGTAATTTTTTCAAAGAGTAGTTCATTTTTCTCCAAAGGAACTTAGTTGCAGGAATATAATGTATTGGGAATCCTCACTAGTCAAGTTAATGATTTATAGCTAGAAAAACACCAAAACTAAGAGGCAGATTTTTTTCTCCTTCCTAGAAAGACCTATTGCAACCCCAATTCTACGGCTTGGGCTTGTCTCAAGTGCGTAAAAACCATTGTACTTAAAGCTTTGCCATTGATTAAGCCCCTTAATTAACATTTTGAGGGAGGAAAAAGTAAGAAATATTTTACATAGATAGGCTTTGCATATTTGTAAGAAATTATTAATAAGTGCATGGCTGTCTTTTCCTTGTAGTCAGATTGCATAAATTTCATGCGAAATTTTCCCTCCTGGTTACCATTTTCTTTTTTTTTGTCTTTTTGCTATTTCTTGGGCCACTCCCTCGGCATATGGAGTTTCCCAGGCTAGGGGTCGAATCGGAGCTGTAGCTGCCAGCCTGTGCCAGAGCCACAGCAACTCGGGATCTGAGCCGCGTCTGCAACCTACACCACAGCTCACGGCAACGCCGGATTGTTAACTCACTGAGCAAGGGCAGGGATCGAACCCTGAACCTCATGGTTCCTAGTCAGATTCGTTAACCACTGCGCCACAATGGGAACTCCCTGGTTACCATTTTCTAAAACTTTAATCATATCTCTTATTCTTTTCCTAACTTTTCTGTATTTAACATTCTTTGTACTTATTTGATTAATTGTGATTGCATAATATATATACACAAATATTTTGAATATTTTTACTGCTTGTTAACATTTATTTGACTGTCATTTAATAACATATATTTTGACTTTAATTACATTAATGTAGTGGACTCTAATTTGCTATGAGGACTTTAAGTGTCTTCCATGCTCACATCTAGGTTCTTTCCTTTACACAACCCATTTCCTGCTTTTACTGGAAACTGAGCAGTGTTTTTCTATTTTTGTTTTTAATTTTACTGTTCCCCAAGGCTTTCTTAATTGTGTTTTCTTTGGGTAGGCAACATCTTGCCACGGAATATTTGAGCCATGACTAAAGTATACCCACACGCCACTCATTAAATGAGCTTTTTTTTTTTTCTTTTAATGAAGTATTTGGTTAATAGGTAACAAAGATAATTTCTAATTTACAATTCCATAGCCCAGTATCTAGAATTTTCCTGGTGAAATACCTCTAGAAATGATCTCCTTTCATATTTTTTATTTAATTTATCACATTATGGATTTCAAGAGTTGTGATAATAGCCAATGACACTATACTTAAGAAAGAAGGTGAATAATGTTGTTTGAATGCATTTGCTAGTTTTGTGCTTTGGATAAAATATTTTATTCCATTCTCTCAACTGTCATAATATTATTAATGTCAAAATTTAGAGATGAGGAAGTCAGAGTTTATAGATGTTCAAAAGCTTGGCCAAGATCATATTAGTAAGTGGTAATGTTCCTTTAACCTACTGCTCAAGTTGAATTTTTTTCTGATTTTTGCAAAGCCCATGAATTTAAAGACTGTAATTTGTTTTATTTTATTGGTGTGCTTAGGCCTACATTGTTTTAGAAGAAATGACGTGCCAAAATTGTGTCACATGGATTTTTATATGAAATCAGCTCTACAGAAAGTTTTTCTGTTCCTTTTCCTTATTCACTCTTGTGATAGTGATGACTTGCAGACTATGTTCTACTCCACATGCTCTTCTTACAACGTAAATTTAACACTGCTCCCACCAAGGAATGGGATCTATGTTCTTTCCACGTGAATCTGGTTGTCCATGGTAGTGACACTTTGTGACCTCCAATGCGAAGCCATAAAAGGTGATTCTTTTTCTTTTGCTTTGTTTACCTGGGACCCTCATTAAATTCAGTCACCATACTGTATGGAAGCCCAAGAAGCTTGCAGAGAGGTCCATATGGAGAGCATCCAAGGCCCCATTTATCAGGCATGTATGACTGAACTCCCAACCAATAGCCAGCATCGACTTGCCAGCATGTGAGTGAACCAGCTTGGCGTGAGCTGGTAGTCCCCAGTTGAGCTGTTGCCACATGGAGCAGAGGTGAGCCTTCCACACAGATCCTTGTTAAAATTGAAGATATGAAAACTAGATAAACTATTTGCTGCTGTTTTAAGCCAAAGTTTTGTGGGGATTGTTATTCAACAATGAGTAACTCTGGAAAAGATACATACGCTGTGATGTTCATAGCAACAGATATATATATATCTTGTTCTATTATACTTATACTGCTCTATTATAAAGCCCTGTTTGTCTGTTTTAACCAGAAAGATCTAGAAAAAAGGAAATTAGTTTATTTTCCCTGAACTTGCTGCAGTGGTATGAGCAGGGGAAATAATCTTTGTGCTTGTTAATGGTTTAAAATAAACACATTTGAACCTCACAGTGTTCTAGAGCTACCAAGTTACCCAGCTTCTATTAATTCTATAATTGAATAACTATTTTATTTAAGTTAGGGATTTTTTTCCTTCTAACCAATCTTCTTTCATTTAGAGCTTATCTCCCTTCAGGCCATTTTTTGTCTTATTCACAGGGTCCCAGGTAAACAAAGCAAAAGAAGAAGAATCACCTTTTATGGTTTCGCATTGGAATCTGAGAAAATGAACTAAGTTAATCAACACAGTCTACTCATGTTCACATAAGAAGAGGAAAACACAGGATACTTGTTTTAGGAGTTTATACTAAGATTTATGATCTAATTTTTCACTGTGACAGTCACTTTGTTCTCACAACATCCTATTCAAAGACTTTCTGGTGACCTAATTCTATCATTTTCTGTTAAAAGCCCCTGTTTTCCATCTTGTGCTTGAAGTCCAGCTGCTCTTTGTTGATTAGCATCAGTGATAATTTGGGGGAGGCATGCAACATGTTTGAAAACCAAGGGGATGAATGGTCTGGCATTTGAAGAAGGACTAAAAAAAGATTTTAGTCTGGAACCATGCAAGCTGGAAGGGTGTGTTCTCAACAGCTGAGAATAATGGATACAGACTGAAAATAGCAAACATAATCTTGAAAAAGAAAAACAAAGTTAAACGACCCATTCTTGCTAGTTCGGAAAGCTCCTACAAAGCTACAGTAATCAAGATGGTGTGGTACTGGCATAAGGATTCCGTATGGATCAATGGAATAGAATTGAGAGTTCAGAAGTAAACTCTTACATTAATGGCAAACTTATTTTTAACAATGGTGCCAAGACAATTCAATGGAAGAAAAAAATAGCCTTTTAAACAAGTGGTGCCAGGACAATGAAACATCCACATGCAAAATAGTGAAACTGGACATCTGCCTTATACCATACACAAAAATGAATTCAAAATGGATCATAAACGTAAAAACTACATCTAGAAAACTCTTGGAAGAAAACAGAGATGTAAGCCTTAATAACTGTAATTTAGGCAATGGTTTCTTTGATATAACACCAAAAGTGAAGAAATAAAAGAAAGGTAAGTTGGACTTTACCAAAATTAAAATTTTTGGTGCTGTATATGATAAAATCAAGAAAATAAAAAGACAATCCACAGACTGGGAGATGTTTGTGAATCATATGTCTGATAAGAGACTTGTGTCCATAACATATAAAGAACTCTGACTCTGAATAATATATACTATGAGGACAAATAGCTCAATTAAAAAGTAGGCAAAGAATACCTGAATGGACTTTTATTCTAAGAAGATACGCAAATGGCCAATATGCACATGAAAAGATGTTCAACATCATTAGTCAGTAGGAATGCCAATCAAAACTACAATGAAATACAACTTCAAACTTCCTAGGATGATTATAAAAAGAAAGATGGGTAAGCAAGCTTAGCAAGAGGAGAGTGTCGGAGGGGCCCTGATAGTCCAGGATAATTTTTCACTGGGAGTCAAGATTTTGGACTAGGGAAAATGATGAGTGAAAACAGACTCAAGAGTTCCAGCCAACCTGTAGAGTCCAATACAACACCCAGATTATGAACCACCAAGTAGACACTCTCCATGCCCTATGGCCCAAGGAGGGGTCAGGGCCTCGGAAACCAGAGCATTCATACCCAATCGATGGAGTGATTGTGCACTTGCAGTGAATCATAGGGGAGCATGTTCTGCAGCTAATGACCAAGCACATGCAGCAGGACCTGATGCTGGAAGAGCAGAGGCACAATCAGGACACCTGGGAGCAGGAAGTTCCCCCAGGGCTACTTAGTACTCAAGCTGGTCAACCTGCTACAGTCTGGGGCTATGGATAGCCTGGGGCTACAACAGTTCTGCCCTTCCCAGGATACTAGGGCTGATGTCAGAGGTGGGCAGTGAGCTCATTCATCCAGGCAGCCTGACCAGATAGTTCACCAACTGAGGGACTGAAGCTGTTACTTGCCAGCCATGACCTGTCCAACCACGGGACTGACATCTCTGCCTTTTACCACTCTAGCTTCTAGGAACTGCCATGGAGACAAATATTACGAAGACAAGAACACTTTGGGTTCTATTAACCTTCGTAACAGTGAGAATAAGCTGTGCACTGATATGGTGATTGAAACTAATACAACACTGTAAGTCAACTACACTCCAATAAAATCAAATTTAAACAGTTATATCTCCACATTAGCCTTTTGTGTGTGTGTGTATTTGTGTATGTCTGTGTTGCCTTTTCTATAGTGTATTCCAAGTTCCTAGAGACTTGCTCATCACTCCTTTGTATCCCTTTTGTATCTGGACTCATAGAGCTTTATAAACATTAAAATAGGAAAATATGATCTAAAGGTGATTTAGTTAAAGATTCATATGTTATAGCTTTGGAAGAAAGATGATGGCAAAGTTGCATTCTTTCACCTATAGGATAAAATGAAGGGACGATAGAAATATACATTATAATTTACTTCTAACGTGTTAGCTGATATTGAATAAATATTTCTATGAATGAGAAAATGTTAAAGAATGATCTAGGTTTTTCCAAGTGTGGTAAATTCTTACATCCTTAACCAAAAAACATTTTAAAAATGTTTTTCATTTGGAGGCCTAGGTTGTGTAAACTAATCCATTACTTATGAGTTTCCCATTGTAAATAATGAAACTATAAAACTGCAGATGTCTTAAAATAATACATATTTCTTTTAAGATTTCCAATACTCCCCAAATCTCTTATTAGTACTATTACTGATGATGAAATTATACAATTTGTTACAAACACATCTGGGAAATTGGAATCGATTTTTCCTCAAAAGTTTTACAAAATCATCTTTTAAGACCGGCAATCATTCTGATGTCTCAAAGTAATCTAAGCAACTTTTCTGCACAGAGTATCTCCTTTCTTTCTTTTTGTTTTTATTCCTTTCTCCTTCCTTCCAAATTGTGAGTTTTCTCTGCTGTTTTTTTAAAAGCATACATACTAATTTTGTTTATGTATTTGTGTATTTATTTATTTTTGCTTTTTAGAGCCACACCCATGGCCTATGGAAGTTCCCAGGCTAGGGATCAAATTGGATCTTTAGCTGCCAGCCTATGCCACAGCCACAGCAATGCAGAATCTGAGCCACATCTGAGACCTACACCATAGCCCACAGCAATGGCAATGCTGGATTGTTAACCTACTGAGCAAGGCCAGGGATCAAACTTGCATACCCATGGACACCAGTTGGGATCGTTAGCACTGAGCCACAAAGGGAACTCCTAATTTTAAAGATAAAACACTATGGAATATGTATAACCAAAAATATCATCCACATGAAAATATTATTAGCATTTTAATGTAATATTCTTTCATCTGTATCTCTGCATTTCACTTAGTATAATTTCATGGACATTAATAAACATAGATCTGTATTATTACTTTAATTACATTGCAGTATTTCTTTGCATGTTTGTGCATACTTAATCAGTTCCCACTTATCTCTAAGGACCATATATCTGGTTTCAGAAGGAACTCACTATCTTCCACTGAAATAATGGAAGAATCGTTATTATGAAGTAGTGCCTCCAAGAAATAATTCTATAAGCAATGTTAAACATTTAAGAATGCTTTAATATTTTGAAGTGGCATCAATTTTTTCAATAGAAAATATTTGGCCAGGTGTGTTGTAGACAATATATATTGAGATTGGGTGAGTTTCTGGAGGTGAATTAAAGGCTATGTAATAAAGTTATTCTTAACCCTAGCTCATTGGTTCTTATCCTGGATGCATATTACATTCATACCTTGAACTTAAAAAAAATATTGATACCCAGACTATACCCCAAGCCAATGGGAATAAATCTTTGGATGAAATTAGAGCTTCTGCTGGGCATTGAAGCTCCTAAGGTGAATTTGAAGAGTGACAGTTGAGAACCAATGAGGCTAGTTCAAAGTAATTGTCCAGAATTTATACTACAAAGCTTAATTTAAAATCATCTTTTTTTATTTTGAGGAGAATAGGAGTTAATCTTAAAATTAGGGAAATGTGTATAAATATGGAGTTTGTTGATTCTAGATTGCAGAATTTCCTTTTGTATTTGCCACTTACTCGCAGGCATTCTTACAGAATCCAATTTAATATTATTAGATGGTTTAAAAATATATTATGGCTACTTATATTTTTATCTGGGTATGTGCTACAGTGGTTACTTTGAATCAAAGCTCCTGGAAATACATAAGTTTATGGAAGTTTTATTCAAGTGGAATATTGATAATGTAGCATTTTGGACTAACTGAATCAAAGTTATATATGGGCTTCTGGTGAAAGAGGCCAAAACCTAAGAAGGGGAGGAAAACAAGAAAGATGAAGGGGCATTTAGTGTCGCTTCAAGTGACTGAATTGGACTTTGATATGATTGGTGCCTCAGAGCTCTAGGAATACGTAGGGACAATATCTTTCTGTTCATTTTACCAGCTATTGAAGGAAATGGAAATTTGTCTACTTGCACAAACTGCAAAGTACAAAAATCTAAAAGCATCTGAAAAAGGTGGCTTTCATTAAAGTATATGGAAAGCGATGTTTCCATGGAGCATTGACAAATGATAGGCAAAAAAATGTCTCAGAAACACGAAGATGTTTTCTCATCTTTTTTTCTTTGTATTCTTTTTTAAATCACACAGAAAATGATTGATTGTAGGATAATGGTTAAAGGACAACTCTAAACTACCTGGAAAACTTGTCTTTGAATTAATATTTTCTAATTCTCTAATGCCAGGAGCATGTGCACTTTGAATAGAATTTTAAGACATACTGTCATGAAAGAAAAGCAATTAAAACATGTTTGCTGTTGTTAAATTTGCAAGATAGGTGAAGATGCAGGAAATAAATCAATATAATTGTATTTTTTTCAGTGAATTATTACTGTGTGGGCGTGGTTTTTGGAATCTAACAGTATTATTATAGCATACACCTCAGCAAAATAATTCAGTATTTCTTTTCTTTTTTAAATTTCATAAGCAGTTATAATAAATAGGAAAAATCATTTGATGCCATTTAATGATAGCAAGTGTACTTTGCAAGTTTTATTTCTGAACGGTGTTTAAGTCCTTAAACAACCTACATTGCTACTACAGCACAAATTATTGTTGCAGCAAATATTCCTGATCAAGATCGACTTTAATAATAGGCAGACCTATAATTGCATGTGAAAATTATATGAAAAAAATAAACGGCTAAGTTGGACAACTGTGGAGGTTTTCAATATCTAGAAATTTGACAATAGATGGAAAAACCATTCAGGTAATTATTTTAATATTTTAAAATGTTGAGATAATCTTTAGGTGTAAAGTTATATTTCCTCTTCTCCACGAACTAAATGACCTTTTATTTAAAGGGTTTGCTTTAGATAACATCACTTCATGGATTTAAGGGTTTTATGGAAACTCTTGAAATTCAGGCAATTAATACTCCTGAAGCACTGGGCTCAAAAAATTATTTAGAACATAATCGAAAATAGAAGAGATAAATGAAAAGTTTCAATAAGCAGAATTTCCAAAATCATCACTAGAATCAATCAGAGTCTAAGTCATTTTTTCTGGGAATGATTTAGGAAAAACAGGTATGAGATGGTGGGATTAGATAAAAATGCTTTCATCTTTTTTTTCTAGTTATTTAGAGATGTAATTTACATACAGCACTAAGTTTAAGGTGTACAACATAATACTTTCACTTACATCATGAAGTGATTACAACAAGTCTAGTGAACATTCATCATCTCATATAGATACAAAAGAAAAGAAAAAATATTTTCCTTGTGATGAGAACTCAGGATTTACTCTCTTAACTTTCATATATAACACACGGCAGTGTTAATTATATTTATTGTGTTGTACATTACTTCCCTAACGCTTATTTATCTTATAACTGTAAGTTGATACCTTTGGACCATATTCATCCAATTCACCCTATTCTTACCCACCATGCTTGTCTTTTTTATTCCTAAGAGCACATACGTATATCAGCTAAAAAGTTTTGTCATCATCTTTTTTTTTTTTTTCACATCACAATTTTTCATTTCAGTTCTGTTCTAGCCTGATCTCAGAATTGTACTGTTTTGAAGCAGCTTTAATTTCAGCATATGGGAAAGTTTTGCTAGAGAGTTAATTATTTTTATTTTGCAGCACTTATGATAGTGGGTGGAGGGAAGCTATGAAAAATGTATTAGGCAAGCCTAATTGCATTTGGTGATGAGAACATGAGAATGGTAGCCAGGAGCTCCAAGTTTTAGCTTAAAATTTGCCTCATTCTCCTTGTGTGGTCATTGCAAATCATTCAACCTCCCTGTGTTTCTGTTACTTCATCTATCTGAGGGAGAGAACAATATCTACCCTTTCTATGCCAATTACAAATTCCTTGAGGGCAGAGACCATGTCATTTTCAAGAGTTTTTTCTAAGCATTTTTTAGTGCTGGGCACTGGTAGTTACTTGAAAACAACTGGTCTAATGTTTAATAGATGAATGAGAACTGAGGCATTAGGGATACAATGTTTTAAAAATTGTAAATATTAGATAATTATACCATGGCATTATCAAAGAAGACATGTAGATGGATTATGGAGACATATGTCAATTAAGTTTGATTACTTTGATCAAATCTGAGAAGGAGGCAGTATGATTTAGCAGAAATATCCCTGCCCTGGGAATCAGGAGACTTAGGGTCCAAGAGCTTGGAATCCCACCAAAGTCACTGAGTCGTAGAGTGGCATGGGCAGAAATGTTCTCCAAGGTGTTCTTCTCTTTGTCATTTTATGGACAAGGGAAGCGGCACTCACTTATCCGTAAACCTAGAGCTACCGATACCCAGGTCTCCCTGGGTGTTCTTCAGAGCTCTGCCTTCCACAACTTGGTCAAGTTCCCGACTACACTAGCTGGATGCCATTCTCTAAAAAGTTGAGCTAGATGATAAGAGTTTCTTAGTGTTTTGATTTTCAAATCATTTCGGGGGGGGGGGAATATCTCTTTCTTGGTTGGCTTTTATTTCCTATTTGCATCTTTAGTAAATTAAAACAAGGCTTTGTTTAATGCATAGATGGATAAAAGCTACTTCAATAATGTTAGTCACCTTGCTCACACGTTATTTCTGAATGAACTAAATGAAACACAAAATAATAGCAGCAATTCTATAATACGTTTAAAAGGAGAAATAGAAGAGTTTGATTCTGAAACCACTTTGCCAAGGAATTTGTGTGGCCTTTTCCCAGTCCAACTTTTGCAAGGCTTAATCCTATTTCAAGGCAAAACATTTCTAAAGTTGCTAGTGACTGCGGAGCGTACAGTTCTGGATTCACTCCTGGTAACTTGCACAAACTCTTCTGCAAACTTTTGCGCTATGGGGAAAAGCAGACCACAGTGACAGGAAGGCACTATTTGCCAAATGGGTAATGTTAGAGAGAAAACACGATGTTGACATGGAGAAGAAATGAAGAATTGCCTGAATTCCTTCAGAGAATTCAGAAGAGTCCACTGTTGCTTTACTCTCTGGTAATGATTAAGGGTGTTTTTAATATGTTGTGCCTTAGAAAGGTAGGTGTTGAAACAGATTGAATATCCATTGACACTTTAAAATATTATGTTCCCATCTTTCTTTTTTAAAAAATTCCCTCCCAAGATTTATGAGTTTTCAAGGTTCAGACCTACCCTGATCTTTCAATGAGGGCCTCAGCTTTCTCAGGAATCCATGCCATTTAGTGGGGTATATTTAGTGAGGTTGTAGGAGGCCCACACATTATTTCCTGGTTTCTCATTTATTTGTGCACTTGCCAAAGCATAAATTGGAAGGTGAGTCCAAATACCTGGGTCTTACTCACTGTTAAATCTTACTTGGTGACTTGAGCAAGAACCTCTCTAGGCTGGTTTCCTTACCTATTCTAATTCTTTTTTTTTTTTTTTTTTTTTTTGGTCTTTTTGCTATTTCTTTGGGCTGCTTCTGCAGCATATGGAGGTTCCCAGGCTAGGGGTCGAATCGGAGCTGTAGCCACCGGCCTACGGCAGAGCCACAGCAACTCGGGATCCAAGCTGCATCTGCAACCTACACCACAGCTCACGGCAACGCCGGATTGTTAACCCACTGAGCAAGGGCAGGGACCGAACCCGCAACCTCATGGTTCCTAGTCGGATTCGTTAACCACTGCGCCACGACGGGAACTCCCCCTATTCTAATTCTTAATCTGAGGTTTCAAACCCCTCTGGGTCCTTTAGGATGTCAGGGGGCTTGGAAAACTTTATTTCACTTTACATAAAATTTATTTTAATCAATTATGTCCTCCTCAATCAGGGCATATGGTCTGAATAAGAGTGTTCCTTCACTTTTTTTGTTTTTGTTTTTTTAGGGATGCACCCATGGCATATTGAAGTTCCTAGGCTAGGGGTCAAATCAGAGCTGCAGCTGAAGCCTACACCACAGCCACAGCAATGCCAAATCCAAGCTGCATCTGCAACCTACACCACAGCTTGCAGTGACGCTAGATCCTTAACCCACTGAGTGGGGTCAGGAATGGAACCTGCATCCTCATGGATACTAGTCAGGTTCTTAACCTGCTGAGCCACAATGGGAACTCCTGTTTCTTCACTTTTTAAGGCAACAAGAGCAGTTTAACATAGCCCCACAAGTTGCCCCATGCTGAGAAGCTATTCTAATTGAAAGTCATTATGTGCATAAAAGAGTAGATACACTCTTTTAGGACAAAAGGCATTGGAAAGAAAAGTAAGTACTACATTTGTTGAAGGGTCAAAGATGGGAGAACACGTGCACTGGGTCATCTCCTAAGTGTTCTAGTCCAGGATTCTAGGTAGGGTCAGTGAACGTTTTCTGTAAAGGACCACCTAGATCATTATTTTAGACTTTGTCTGCCAAATGCTCTCTGCCACAACTACTCAATTTTACCACTATAGCATGAAAGCAGTCATAAACAATATGTAAATGAATTAACTTGTGTTCTAATAAAACTTGATTTATAAACACAAGCAATGGGCTACATTTGGCCAGCAGACACTAGTTTGCTGAAGCCTGTATTTGGCAATCCCTGAAACTCCAAGACTGTTTACGAATCAAAGAAAGGAATATAGAGATGGAAGAAAAAATTAGCAGAAAGGGATGTTTTATGTTTACTAAAGGCTTGTGCCCCAGTTTTCTGTTCCAGCTACAGTGATAAGAAAATGACATCAGATAAATTAAGCTTTTAGAAAATTTAGTTAGTAATTGATGTCCTCATGTTGTCCTATTCGCTCTCATTAAGTCAAGACTAGCTTCTTAATGGCCAGCACTGAGACAATAGTTGGATGCAGAATGAGTTGCAGCAGCTTTACTCAAAGAGTATGCTGCAGGCACCAAGCTCTGCCCTCCTTTTGCAGTTACTAACTGGGGCAAGTAAGAGATTCAGTAGTGTGGACAGAAAGTCCCAGAAGATGGTTTTTGCTCTTTATGGAAGAAGTGCCTAGTTTAGACCAAATATCTTTTTTTTCTTTCACTTTCACCATAACTTACCATTTGTAGTTGCAAGAATGGCTACCTGGGTTAAATATTTATTTTCTGGCCTTTTGTAGCTGGTTATGGATTTGTGACTAATGTTTGGCTAATGGGATATACAAAAGTGTTGTATATGACTTTAGGGGTGTTTTCCAGATGTGAGACAGCATGCTCTTCTTATTTCCTTTTTCCTATCAGTGAAAATATGGACAGGATGGCTGAAATTCCAGTAGCTATACTGAGCTATGAGGAGAAAGCCACATGCCAAATATGACAGTTGCAAGATGGAAGGAACCTGGGTCCCTGACAGTTTTGTCAAGTTCAAGACTTCTTTTAAGTGAAAAAGAAATCCATTTCTAATGTTTAAAAAATGCCATTATTTTAGGCATTTTTCACAGAACTTGAAAACAAATTTAAATTTGTATGGAAACACAAAAGACCCTGAATAGCTAAAGGAGTTCTGAGAAAGAAAAATGGAGCTGG
The DNA here is from genome assembly GCF_054392235.1 of Sus scrofa. Lineage (NCBI taxonomy): Eukaryota > Metazoa > Chordata > Mammalia > Artiodactyla > Suidae > Sus > Sus scrofa. The sequence continues at coordinate 36,808,997 of NC_139398.1, forward strand.
AGGAATCAAGCTCCCTGACTTCAGACAATACTACAAAGCTACAGTCATCAAAACTGCACTGGCACAAAACAGAAATATGGATCAATGGAACAGGATACAAAACCCAGAAATAAAACCATTCACCTATGGTAAACTAATCTATTCCAAAGCAAGGAAGAATATACAATGGAGAAAAGACAGTCTCTTCAATAAGTGGTACTAGGAAAACTGGACAGCAATATGTAAAAGAATGAAATGAGAACACTCTCTAACACCATACACAAAAATAAACTCAAAATGGACTAAAGACCTAGATGTAAGACCATATTTCTATAAAACTCTTAAAGGAAAACATAGGCCAAACACTCTCTGATATAAACTGTGCAATATGTTCTCAGATCCACCTTCTAGAGTAACGAAAATAAAAACAAAAATAAACAAATGAGGCCCAATTAAATTTAAAAGTTTTTGCACAGCAACGGAAAGCACAAACAAAAAGACAGCCCACAGAATGGGAGAAAAGTATTTGCAAATGAAGCAATTAATTTCCAAAATATACAAAAACCTCCTGTAGGTCAATATCAAAAAAATAAATAATCCCATCAAAAAATGGGCACAAGATTTACATGCACATTTCTCCAAAGAAGACATACAGATGGTCAAAAATACATGAAAATATGCTCAACATCATTAATTATTAGAGAAATGCAAATCAAAACTACTATGAGGTACCACCTTACCCCAGCCAAAATGGCCATCATCAAATCTACAAATAATAAATGCTGGAGAGGGTGTGGAAAAAATGGAACCCTCTCACACTGCTGGTGGGAATGTAAATTGGTGAAACCACTATGGAAAACAGGATGGAAATTCCTCAAAAAACTAAAAATAGAATTACCAAACGACCCGGAATTCCTACTCCTGGACATCTATCCAGAGAAAACCATAACTTGAAAGGATACATGTAACCCAATGTTCACTACAGCACTATTTACAAAAGCCAAGACATGAAAGCAACCTAAATGTTCATCAACAGAGGAGTGGATAAAGATGTGGTACATACATGCAATGGAATATTATTCAGCTTTAAAGAAGAATGAAATAATGGCTTTTGCAGCAACAAAAGATAGACCTAGCAATTATCATACTAAGTGAAGTTAGACAGTGAAAAACAAACATCACATGATATCACTTTTATGTGGAATCTAAAAAAAGAATACAAATGAACTTATTTGCAAGACAGAAACAGACTCATAGACTGAAAAACTTATGGTTACCAAAGGGGACAGATGGGTTGGAGGAAGGATGGACTGGGTGTTTGGGATTGGCATAAGCGTACTGAGGTATATGGAATGATTGGCCAGTGGGGACCTCTGCTGTATAGCACAGAGAACTCTACCCAATATTCTCTGATACCCCATGTGGAAAAAGAATCTGAAAGAGAATGGATGTGTGTACATGGATAGCTGAATGATTTTCTGTACAGCAGAAATTATCACAACCTTATAAATCAACTATACTTTAATAAAACATTAAAAAAAGGGGGAAAAAAGAATGCCATTATTTTAGATTTGCTTGCTTTAGAACAGAATTCTAACTGAAATATCCATTTCAGAAAACGGTCAGTTTTGACTTTACTTATAAATCTGAACTCATCTAGACTTGGGAATGTCCTTATGTCTGTTCTGATTTGCACAGTTGTGGGGTTTCTGGTGCATTTTTAAGTCATTTATAGATCAGGGGACTTTTCAGAAAGTCCTTTGTGGGTGGAGGCAGCAGGGAGAGGGGGCTGTGGTCTAATTGGGCACGTGTCTCAGCTACAGGAACTGATTTCATTATAGCAACAGGGCTAGACTGCATCTGGATTAGAAGCTGGGGTAAGGTCTTTTCATGTGCTGGCATTCACCCAGCTACAGGATATTAAGGGAAAAGGTCAGGCTCGGCCCTCCCAGTGATTCTGTAGGATTTCTTGCCCAGTTTGCCTGATCTACTAGTTTTTCCAAGTTCTAATAAACCTCAATTTTTGATACGCAATTGTTGGCACTGGTTTCCTAAAGACGCTCTCCATTCCACGCTACTTTAGTCCAATAAAAACAGAGTGAGGGACCAGGAGCATCTTGTGTGCCAGCAGCCTGTTTTCCATTCCTGTTGACATCACAAACAGACTACTCTTCCTCCAACAAATATTTACTGAGAATTCACTATGTTTCAGTGCCTGAGATGTGGCAATAAAATGGAAAAGAGTACAAATAAGTTTTCTTGATTGTTTTAAAATTGTCATATTTTTTACGAAGAAATGCTCTTTCTTCTCATTTCTTTTTCTGAATTCTTAACTCTTATGTTTTTTGGTCTTTCCTGTTTTATGATATGACTATAGCCATTTGTCATGTAAAAGTGCTGCTTACCCTCAATTCAGAAATTTTGAAATTGTCTTTTCATTGTCTTTCATAAATATTTTCTGATTTACCTAATTTGTTTCTCCTTTATACAAGGATGACTATGTACTTTTTCTTTATTTATTTTAGTTTCCATAGGGTGGAGTTTTTGTTACTTCACTTTGCTATTAACCCACTGAAGATTTCCTTCAATCATAGAATTATTTTATATATATATATATGTATATATATATACATATATATATATATATATATAGAGAGAGAGAGAGAGAGAGAAAGACCCCCTGAAACATCTCTTCCTAATCACCAATCACGATTTCTTAGCTTCTCTCATAGATCTTTCTTCTCCTTCTATTCCTTCAATTTTATTTCCTTCCATGATTCTCATTTCTCACTTTATTTCAGTTTGAAAATAAAGTAATATAAATAAAATAATGAAAATTGTAAATCTGAGTAGATGGGGGCTTTATTAACCTAGAAATTAAAATGCTTCAGGAAGTGCAGGCTGGTGTAGACCAGTCACTTCTAGCTCAGAAAAGATTACAAGGCTATTTCTGAATTTGAATATCATTCAAATGCTTTGGAAAACTCATTGACTAATGCAGGAGGAATGGCAGAGGAACTGTGACAGGTTCCAAGGAAATGAAAATATGTTCTCTAACATAGGATATAATAAATGATAATAGTAATAAAACTAAGGTAAGTAAAAGGCTTTGGCGTGTGTTTGAATTTTGAAAGGAGTGGTTCATGATTGGAAGCTAAGTGATAAATTTCCTTGGCTGAGAAAGAGGTGTCTATCCTGTACCAGTTAACAAAATACGACCAGATTGCATATAGGAAAAACTTCCTAAAACACTGCCCATGTTCTCCGAGAAGAATGGAGAGGCTGAAGACAAACATAATTTATTCATTGTCAGATTATTTCAGGCATATGAGTGTCATGCATTTTTACCAGTTACCGAATCTCAGTTGAATACATTTGAAGTCACACTGCTGGCTGAAACACATCTACAACTCTTTTTTGTATCAGATGAGGTAAAGATGTTCTAAAAATCATCTAGTTTAGAAAAATATACATCATTACTATTACATGTCCCTTAGTAATAATAATCACCTCCTTGGAATGAAACATCCACAATTACATGAAATTTGTTTCATGACATTATAACTACACATTTTAAGACATAATTCTTAAAAAACACAGCCCAGAGAATCGTAGACAGAAATAACAATAGCTTGAGAAAACTGGGTGTTTTCTCTGTGCCAGGCACTATGTTAGCTGTTATGATTATATCATCACACTGTCATAATACTAGCTATTATCCTTTGTAATGAGGAAATTGAAGCTTAGGGAAGATACACCAACTTGCTGGGGTGAAAGTAGGTGGCAGTAAAAATTGGTGGCTCCTGAATTTAAACCAAAGTGAGTCTGACTCCAGAATTTGAGCCCTTAGCCAAAGTGCCCAACTGTTTCTTCAATTTGAAATCTGAAATTTGATTAAATTAATCGTATGAAAGTCATGGGATTGGTCAGAGGTGACAGTTAGAAAGATAATTGTTAGTTCAATATAACAAAGAATCAAGAATTATTATTGCCATTGCCTATCACAACCATGCCTCAAATCTGGACCAGAGCTGCATGAGCCTGGTTGTTCTGGGCAGGGGCACTCAAGGAGATAAGGTGGGGTCACGGCTGCATGGCAGCTATTGTCACAGAGCTTGCTTTTGTTTGGGGTGATGAGTCCATCAGGCTTATAACATTATTAAAAATACACCAATTCAAGAACTCACTAACTAAAAACAGACCTTGCCTACAATGCAACAGTGATGACTATGTCATGAACTGTGATTACGACTAACCCAAAATCCAATTATCTGTACTTGATGTCAGCAAATAAATGTCAATAAAAGGAAGAGGGAGAATTAAATTAAATTTGAGTGTTCTCAGTTTGAGAACTTTCCTTTAGGTACTTTTTTCTTTGGTCTTTTTACAGCCACACTCATGGCATATGGAAGTTAGAGGCTAGGGGTCAGACTGGAGCTGCAGATGCTGGCCTACGCCACAGCCACAGCAATGTGGGATCTGAGCCACATCTGCGAACTACACCACAGCTCATGGCAACGCTGGATCCCCAACCCACTGAGCGAGGATCAAACCTGCATCCTCATGGATACTGGTCAGATTCATTTCCTCTCTGCCACAACAGCAACTCTGAAGTCCCAAACTGAAGAGTTAAAAACCATATGATTCTCTCAGTACATGCGGAAAAAGCCTTTGACAAAAATCCAACACCCATTTCTGATAAAAACCCTTCAGAAAGTGGGCATAATGGGAACCCACCTCAAGATAATAAAGGCCATATACAACAAACCCACAGCTAACATCATTCTCAACGGTGAAAAGCTGAAAGAATTCCCCCTGAGATCAGGAACAAGACAAGGATGTCTGCTCTCGCCACTACTCTTCAACATAGTTTTGGAAGTCTTAGCCACAGCAATCAGAGAAGAAAAAGAAATAAAAGGAATCCAAATTGGAAAGGAAGAAGTAAAACTATCACTATTTGCAGATGGCATGATACTGTACCTAGAGAACTGTAAAGACTCTGCCAGAAGACTGTTAGAGCTCATCCATGAATTTGGCAAAGTCACAGTATACAAAATTAATATACAGAAATCGACTGCATTTCTATATACTAACAATGAAAGATTAGAAAGAGAAATTAGGGAAGCAATACCGTTTACCATCACATCCAAAAGAATAAAATACTTTAGGAGTAAACCTACCTAAAGAGACAAAAGACCTGTACTCTGAAACCTATAAGACGCTGATGAAAGAAATCAAAGATGACACAAATAGATGGAAAGACATACCATGCTTGTGGATTGGAAGAGTCAATATTATCAAAATGACTATACTACCCAAAGCAATCTACAGATTCAATGCAATCCCTATCAAATTACCAAGGACATTTTTCACAGAACTCAAACAAAATATTTTAAAGTTTGTTTGGAAGCACAAAAGACCCAGAATAGCCAAAGACATCCTGAAAAAGAAAAATGGAGCTGGAGGAATCAGGCTTCCAGACTTCAGACTATACTACAAAGCAACAGTCCTCAAAACTGTATGGTATTGGCACAAAGATAGAAATATAGATCAGTGAAACAGGATAGAAAGCCCAGAATTAAACCCCCACACCTACAGCCAACCAATCTATGAGAAAGGAGGCAAAAATCTACAATGGAGAAAAGATAGCCTGTTCAATAAGTGGTGCTGGGAAACCTGGACAGCCACATGGAAAAGAATGAAATTAGAACACTCCCTAACACCATACACAAAAATAAACTCCAAATGAATTAAAAACCTAGATATAAGACCAGATACTATAAAACTCTTAGAGGAAAACATAGGCCAAACACTCTCTGACATAAATGACAGCAACATCTTAGATCCACCTCTTAGAGTATTGACAATAAAAACAAAAATAAACAAATGGGACCTACTCAAACTTCAAAGTTTCTGCACAGCAAAGGAAACCCTAAACAACACAAAAAAACAACCTTACAAAATTGGGGAAAATCTTTGCAAGTGAATCAACTGACAAGGGATTAATCTCCAAAATTTATAAACACCTTCTGCAGCTCCATACCAAAAAAACAAACAAGCCCATCAAAAAATGGGCAGAAGATCTAAACAGACAGTTCTCCAAAAAAGACATACAGATGGCCGAGAAACACATGAAACGATGTTCAGCGTCACTTATTATTAGAGAAATGCAAATCAAAATCACGATGAGGTACCACCTTACACCAGCCAGAATGGCCATCATCCAAAAGTCTACAAACAATAAGTTCTGGAGAGGGTGTGGAGAAAAAGGAACCCGAATACACTGTTGGTGGGATTGTCAATTGGTGCAACCACTGTGGAAAGCAGTATGGAGATTCCTCAGAAAACTAAACATAGAAATAGAATTTGATCCAGCAATCCTACTCCTGGGCATTTATCCAGAGAAAACCATGATTCGAAAAGATACATGTATTCAGTGTTCATTGCAGCACAATTTGCAATAGCCAAGACATGGAAACCACCTAAATGTCCATCAACAGAGGAGTGGATCCAGAAGATGTGGTACATATAGACAATGGAATATTACTTAGCCATCAAAAGGAAAGAAATACTGGCATTTTTAGCAACATGGATGGGCCTAGAAATTATCATGCTAAGTGAATTCAGTCAGACAGTGAGACACCAACGTCAAATGCTATAACTTACATGTCGAATCTAAAAAAAAGACACAATGAACTTTGCAGAACAGATACTAACTCACAGACTTTGAAAACCTTACAGTTTCCAAATGAGACAGGTTTTGGGGTTGGGGATGCTCTGGGAAGTTGTCTAGAAATGCTATAAAATTGGGTTGTGATGATCATTGTATAACTATAAATGTAATAAATTCATTGAGTGATATAACCCCCCCAAAAAAACAAACAAACAAACAAACAAAAAGAAACATCTGAAAAGACAATATTCTCTTTTCCCAGTGTGTGGCACTCTTTTGCCGTCTGACCCTCCACTTTTCTTAGAAAACCTCAGTACCTAAATAAGTTACCATCTTCCTTCTCAGTCTCACCTGATGGCTCATTTGTGCTGGAGTCAGTTGTGAGAAGTTAAGCGAATCATTTTATTAAAGAATCTTGAACTTAGGAAACTGCACATGTGGGGGAAATTTCAAATAATAAGGTTTTAAAAATCAGGAGAGAATTAGCTTTAAAAAAAAAGTGACCTGATACCCAAGGATCAAGAGTTGATGACTGAATGTGAGTCATGGCTGCTTGTGTTTGGTCTTTTCCATCTGGGAATCAGGAAACCTGAATGGGTGTTTTCTCTTTGTCTCTAACTAGCTCCTGGAAGCTAAGAAACAATAATTTTATGCATTCATGGAAGTTCCCAGGCTAGGGGTCGAATCAGAGCTGCAGCTGAAGCCTATACTACAGCCACAGCCACAGCAATGGCAGATCTGAGACACATCTGAGACCTATACCACAGCTCATGGCAATGCAAAATCCTTGACCCACTGAGCAGGGCCAGGGATTGAATCCAATCCTCGTGGATACTAGTCAGGTTTGGAACCCACTGAGCAAGAATGGAAACTCCAAGAAACAATAAACAACCTCAGCTTAGATTTTTTTTTAATATTAAGAGACTGAAGCAGGTGATATTGAAGCTACTCCTTACAGAAAGATATAGATAAATCTCTCTCTTTACACACACACACACAAACACACACACACAAGTACAGACCTTGAAGTACTTTGGTGTATCAAATAATCAGTCAAGTTTATCTAACAGTATTCTTCTTACTTTGTAAATTATTTGTTGAATAGTGAATACTTTGAAGAAATATGACAATGTTATAAGAAGATAAAGTTTCTGCTTTGGAAGTTTATACTGCCAAAGTCTACTCTAAGTAGCCTGCTACATACTTGACTATCTGCATCTGCCTTCACAAATTTCTTTTATTCAATCAGGGTTCCCAGGCTCTCTGCTCTGTCTCATCCCCATCCTTTCTGGGTTTGGTCTGCTCTCTAACCTCCTCTTGAACTACTGTTTATCCTTCCTTAGAATATTGCAAATGGGAGTCCTTATTTAGTCAAATCCCTTAAAGCAAGATGATTGCGCAAAAATTATAATCTGTTTTACTCTTTATTTTCATTCCTTGTGATTCCTTTAGTTGGGGGATGGGAAGAGGGGGAGTGGAGGAGGGGTGGGGAATATTTCCATTTAAACAAAAGAAGTGTTTTTGTTTTTTTAGATTTTGCAGTTGGTTTGGCTTTGGGTGGTTATAGGTTAGGGGGAAATAAATATGTGTCTATAAAACCCAAAATGGGCAAGATAATTTAAAATCAGTGTCTAACACTTATTACTTCGTGTTTTCACAATAACTCTGCAAAATAGATTATTATGGTCTTTATTTTCCAAATGAGGAAACTGAGGTTTAATGAATTAAATAAGTTGTCTATGATTGCAACATTAGCGAATGACTGAACTAGAGTTATGGCCAAGTTCACTGACTACAGGATGAGGCACCCCATAGGTACAGGGTGTCTGGTGAATTGATTCAAGAAAGCAGTGGCCATGGGATGCCCTCTTGAATTTATTTACCAAACACCGTGTATACTGGGTCAGGGATCTGAAAGAGAAGATATCTAATTGCTATCTTCAGCAGAACTTCAGCTTCCTGACCAGCATATCAAAGAATTTGGGGAAGAAAACTTTTATAGATGAATTGTAAGAAGACAATGATTTGTATTACTTATTTGACTAATATCCCAACTTGGTTTCCCCACATAGTTAATGTTGTTTCTTAAAGCATCTGAATTAAATTTAGTGGTATGGTTATGTAAAAGAATCGCTTTTCACATCCCACTGACATAAATATGGGAGTGAATTTACTATAACCATGACAAATTCTGAAGGTAAGGTCATGCTAAGAGAATTAAGTTCAATGTGGCTTGGCCACTTACCCGTTTTGACATTTAGTGACAATATATCCATGAATAAGAACAGATAGTAGTGCTCAGTAAAGATGCAGTAAAGAATAAAAGAAATGAAGTTAAAAATAAAAGAATGCTCCAGAAGTTTTTTTTTTTTTTTTTTAAAGACCTAAATACAGGCATATATCCAGACAAAGCTCTACTTAAAAGAGACACATGCACCCGCATGTTCATTGCAGCACTATTCACAATAGCCAGGACATGGAAACAACACAAATGTCCATCAACAGAGGATTGGATTCGGAAGATGTGGTATATATACACAATGGAATACTACTCAGCCATAAAAAGAATGACATAATGCCATTTGCAGCAACATGGATGGAACTAGAGACGCTCATATTGAGTGAAATGAGTCAGAAAGACAAAGGCAAATACCATATGATATCACTTATAACTGGAATCTAATATCCAGCACAAATGAACATCTCCACAGAAAAGAAAATCATGGACTTTGAAAACAGACTTGTGGCTGCCCGATGGGAGAGGGAGGGAGTGGGATGGATTGGGAGCTTGGGGTTATCAGATATAATTTAGAATAGATTTACAATGAGATCCTGCTGTGTAGCACTGAGAACTATGTCTAGATACTCATATTGCAACAGAACAAAGAGTGGGGGAAAAAATGTATACATGTAAGGATAACTTGATCCCCTTGCTGTACAGTGGGAACAAATTTAAAAAAAAAAGGGATTTCTGATTATATTATTATCTGTTATTTCTGTAGAGAATATATGAGTATTACACTTAAAAAAAAAGATCTAAATACAGTTCCAAGATAAATTCTTTAATATGATTTTGGCCTTTTCCCCAGTTACTAATTGTTTTTATCTTTCTTTCTGATTTGTATTCTTTCCTCATTTTGAACTCTAATTTCTCAAAGGATGCGTATAAACATACACCATCAGTGTTCAAGTATATCTATATCAGCTCACTGGGCAATGATTATAATGTAAAATTAATGGCACATGATAGTGCCAGGAAGATGCAGATAATTAGTGCTATAAATTGTCTAAATATCTGTATATAGGAATCAAATGGGATTTACATTCGGCCTCCCAAGTTGCCTTACATGATCCAATTTTTAAGATTTATTTCATGTTTTACTTATCTAAAGTTGTCACTACTTGGGGAAAGAGGGCTTAGTAAATTAAGAAAATAAATATATTATCTACACAACATAATCTGTCTCTGGAACTATTGGGAAACATTAAATTCTAGAAGTGTTGCTGCTGGAATATCAAGCCAAAGTAGATTTTATGATTGGAATGCCAATTGTAAATATAAGAACTAGATGCAGTTCATAGTGTCTGTGGGATATAAACAGAGCTTTAACATGAATTATGTAGTTAGAACTCTTATGTAAAACTGAAGTTTGTTAGGGGTGCTAAGGGCCCTTCTTGAGGAACCTCTGTTAGTCACAGAAGAAAATAGCTGAGAGGATCTAAAAAGGTGGCCTTAATTTAATAAAAACAGCTATTTCCTTATGTCTATAGTCTCAACTCTATTGTCTCTGCTGCCCCAAATAGAGTTGATAATGTTTTGATATCGACCTGGAATACAAGATCAATGAACTTGGATGAGAAGTTCCATATCCTCTTGTGGACTCTGTTTAACAGATGAGGAAACCGGAGGCTCAGAGTCCAATTAGGCAGCCTTCCAAGAGCTCCAGTGTCCTGTTCTCTCTTGCACTCTCCTCTACCTCCGCTTGGCACCTTCAAGCTAAACAAGGTCAACAGCTTATTTGATGCATTAAGTCCCTAACTGTTTGCCTTCTACCCCAACTGGATGAGGTTTCTAATGGGTATGTTGAAGAGCTGCACCGCTCTGCTGCTTGTTTCCAGCTATGGTGACAACCTGCCCCTAAAGTAAGAGATCCTGTCCCTTTGGAAAACTGCAAGAGCCAGAAATGTAACTTGTTGTTACACAGTAACAAGTACAGAGAAAAGAAAAACAAACTTTTTGGGTGACTTCCAATACTATTCTACTCTGTTAGAGTGGATTTTTCTTAGTTTATATCTGTTCATCTCCTTAAGCATTTAGACTTTCCATTTTAACAGTGTTTGACTTCTATGGTAATCTCACGACATTTAAGGATGAGTGCCTCAGGCCGTTTCACACTTGAAAACCTATATAAACGCATTTTGGACTTAATAGGCCCTTGGAATTAGGAAGATATTGTGATATAAATAATACAATGTAAAACAAATCCGCTAAGGTTCACTTCTCTGTTAGAGGTCACACCTACTAGCAAATCACTTGCTAAGAAATGCCAAGTACTCTTTAATGGCATGACTAAGAAAGCCCATTTAAAAATGCCATTCGATATGTACTCAGTACCAAATTGAGATCAAATGATTCCAGTGTCAAGGATGTCGCCTTTTCACATCCTATTATATACATAATTAAGATCTGAAAGGGAATAGTTTGTTTTTCTCCAGGAATACTACCTGTACTCTGAGCTCTTCGTGCTTTATAAGAACAGATAAGAGTACCAAAGTACTTTCCAGATAAATGCACTCCATGCTAATTTTTAAAAGGTCATTGTCCTCTAATTTTTTTATTATGTTTTGTACACAAAATAACTTTTCTGGGTAGCATTGGGGAAAAGTGAGACATATGTATGGGAAAAGTGGTTCCCTGTGTAAGGTCGGCCGAAAGGACGAGACCTGAATTCAGGCATAAAAGACTATTAGCGGGGTATACTGCCAAGCTGACGCACAAAGGGAGGTCAGCAGCCAGCGGTTTGAGGAGGGAGGTTATATGTGGGTGCCAAGAAAGGGGGTTTCTGTGCAGAAGCCGATTGGCCATTTCTTATGTAAATAAGGTGAAAAGGAACAGACCAATCAGTTTGGAAGAATTGTTAGTAGGATATGAACATAAGTTTAGACATTCTCCTGGGTGAGGTAGTCTTTAAGATTGGGTCACATGATTCTGGGGAAGACTTAGTCTTGTTTTAGTCATGTCTCTCCATGAGCTAGGCAAGAGCCTTGAGCTAAGTCTTGTTTTTCCTGGGAGGAATTTAACACTCTGCATGATAGAATGTACGTTACTAGGAACAGACCGAGGAAAGTAGTGAACAGGCATTTTTTTGCCCCAAGCTCCACTGCTCTCTGTTTTTTAAGTATCTTATCTAAGTCAGCTGAAGCGCAAGCCATCACAGACAGGCCTCCACTGAGTTGCAGGACCGCTGTTCTCCTCTCCTTCCCTTCTTTTCCCTGCACTCCTATGCCGGTTCTCTTTATAGATTCGCACTTGGCTAATTTCAGTACTAGGTTGCCCTAATTGTACTCTTTCACATGAAAGTATCTGAGGGAGTTCCCATCGTGGCTCAGTGGAAAGGAATCTGACTAGTATCCATGAGGACATAGGTTTGATCCCTGGCCTTGCTCAGTGGTTAAGGATCTGGTGTTGTCATGAGGTGTGTTGTAGGTTGCAGACACGGTTCTGGTTCGTTGCTGCTGTGGCTGTGGTGTAGGCTGGCAGCTATAGCTCAGGTTCAAGCTCTGATTCAATCCCTAGCCTGCGAATCTCCATATGCCTCGGGGGCTGCCCTAAAAATAAAAAAAAAGAAAATAAGAAAATAAGAAAAAAAAAGAGACCATCTGAGACTGAAAACAAGGGCCTTTGTTTTCAAATTTCATCTAATCAGATGGTGCCTTGCAGAAACAATGCCTTAATGTGGTATTTTAGCATCCTGGGGAGGAAGTTGGAGAGACATTTTAAAAACACAAGCTTTCCTGGTCCCCCTTCTCAGATTACACAGGCAACCACCACAGCGATCTGATCAGTTACAGTAAGGTGAATCTCCCAAGCAGTTTGCATTTTCATTCATTCATCCAACAAATATTTACTGGATGCCAACAAATGGCCTCGGTGCTAGGCCAACAGCAATGAACAAGGTAGGCAAAAATCTTTCATGGAATTTATCATCTGACAAGTGGAATGCACGTGATGCCCAGAGTGAATGTGAAGGACAGGTTGTTAAAGGCACACATCACAGGGTGAGCCAACCTATCTGAAGAGGCAGATAAAGACACTGGGATGAAGTAATAAGCCAAAAACAAGGGCAGACTAGGTAAGGTAGTTACCCAACAGTGCCTCACATGCCTGTTATCTCATTAGTCAAAGATATTTCTCTGCTTTCTGTCAGGCAATTCCATTCATTCTAAGCCTAATGACAGTTGGCACGGAAATGAGAGAAACCAAAGCCTTTGCTACGGACTGACATTTATTCTTCACTTTCGATTCCTTATTTGGTTGATTTGGTTTGTGCTTTATTGAGGAGTAGAAACTTAGGACATTTTTGTAAATATAGTGGGTCTTCTGATCAGTTTTCATTAGTCTGACATGAAACTGAAGGTTTGGGAAATAGATAAATACTTAGAGTTATGAAAGATTAATATACAGTAGGGGCTGAGCCACTAAGAATGCTTAAAAATAAGGTGAAGTCAGAACATTTACTCAAAACATGACTAAACAGTTCAACAACTAAATTCAGAAAGGACGAGATTTTTAAATGACCTGGTAAGAATTCTAAATCTCTTTTCATTGGACACTCCACACTAAAACACACACACACACACACACACACACACACACACACACACACACACACACACACACAACTCTCTCAATGACTACGTGTTTTTCTTAAGGTTAGAATGGTGCTTTAGCAGTAGGAATATTTTAAACATTGTGCTGTTAGAAATTTCTGTTTTAAAACAAAGTCAATATTCTTTAAACAAATACTTTCTGGAGAGCCATGGGTAGGCAGTCTGCCACACACTAGAAATAAAGACGGGCACAGCACAAAAGCAGTCCTGCCTCTGTGCTGCTTAAAATAAATTTTTATTGTTTTACTCAAACTCAGAGTGTTTTCATTGCTCTAAAAACTTCCATATATGCTCTTTTATGGGAAGACTCCTTATTTAAAAAATAACCCATTATTAAAAAATAACGGCATGTAAAATTTTGTCATTTATTTCATCTTAACTGTACTATAAAATGCCATGAAGCTCAGCTGAGTATGGTTTCATTTGAAGAGTCCACCCAACAAGCACTGGATTATCTCGGTCATCGGGAAAACATGCATAGTTTTTATAAATTCAGGAATTTTGAAAGGTTTGCTTTACACCTCTTTGTTTTTGGAAAGACCAACATTAGTATTTGTTTTCACTAACAAAACAAATTCAATTTTTGCTTTTACAAAAAAAAGGTGAAAAGTGAAACAGTGTTGGTGGGAATATAGATTGGTGTAGCCACTGTGGGAAAAAGTATGAGTTGCCTCAAAATACTAAAAATGAATTACCACATTATCTAGCAATTCCATTCCTGAGTAAATACCTGAAGAAAATGAAAACACTAATTCAAAAAGATACATATGCCCCAATGTTCAAAGCAACATTATTCACAGTAGCCAAGATATGGAAGCAGCCTAAGTGTCTATCAACAGATAGATGGGTAAAGAAGATGTGGTATACATATACGACGGAATATTACTCAACCATAAAAAGAATGAAATATTGCCATTTGAAACAACATGGATGGACCTAGAGGTTATTATGATCAGTGAAATAAGACAGACAAAGAAGGACAAATACTATATGATATCACTTACATGTGGAATCTAAAAAGTAAAACTAGTTAATATAAAAAAGAAACAGATCCACAAACAGAGATACACAGATACAGAGAAAAAACTAGTGGTTACCACTGGGGAGACGAAAGGAGGAAGGGGCAAGATATGGGTAAGGGAGAAAGAAATACCAACTACCATATATAAAATAAATAAGCTACAAAGATATATTGCATGGCATAGGGAATATAGCCAATATTTTAATAACTATAAATGGAGTATAACCTTTAAAATTTGAGTCACTATGCAGTATACCTGAAACTTACATAATATTGTACATCAACTATATTTCAATAAAAATATTTTTAAAAATAGCTTCACCACTTTTTTTTTTTTTTTTAAATAGCAAGCCACTTTAGAGGCAGTGCACACTCCCAGTGGTAAAAGTGGGACCAAGCTCCTTCCCTGGGAATTACTCTCAGCATCTCAGCATCAAACTACCAGAGTTTTAAACTGTGTCTGTGAGTATCTGTGCTTTACCTCTGTTCATTTTAGATCCAAATTTAATGGCTCTGTTAGCAAGATACATCCTAAGGTAATTGTTTCTTTGCTTTCCACTCTTTAGGCTTACCAAAGGTTTCATAGGAATGCTCTGCTTTCAGAGAGTGGGGGAAACCTATCTGACATTGAGAAGTGAAAAGTAGGTACTGTATATAATTCTCAGCATTTATTTAATTAATCATTTTTAAAAAGTAAAATAAAACAAACATTAATGTATGAAGATGTGATAAGTAATTGTACAGATTTTGAAGGGCTTATGTATTTAAACAAATAATGTTATACATTTCTTTACATTTATATACTTAGTAAAAGGATCAAGTTTAAGGAGTATACAGATAACTAACTATGAGAGAGACACCAAGAAACCACAGAAGTGTACTTGAAACGGAAGCTAAGTTGATCATGAAGTGGAAAAGAAACTATGACAATAAAGATGAACAGAGAACACTGAAGATTAAAAATGAGAAAAATAAAATGCCTTATGATTAATAAAATAAAAATACTAGATAGAACTAATCAAACAGTTATAATCTTCTTAGAAGAATGGAGGCCAAGAATAGATGTTTTGCCTCTGGGAAGTACAAAACAAGATACCAGAATGTGAATACAATACTATTTAATAAAACTACTAAGATAAGCCAAGACCATGAGTGGAACACCGGAAAAGTTAGTTTCTATGTCAAGTAGGTACTCCTATGGTGATCCATCAAATTAGAAAAAAACAAAACAAGACAAAACAAACTTATACAAGATAAAGCTTTAAAATTCAGGTATTATGACTGTGATGCTTATAATGAAATCAAAAAGGGTAATTCAAGCCTTCTTGTGAGAAACACCAAACACTTCTATTCTGCAGAAGTACACTTACGCATTCATTTCTTTAAGTTCAAAATCTGCCCACTGTAGTTATTTGCATTGTTAAAAGAAACTCTTTTGAATAGCATAGAATGAGAGGACATTATCTATTTTGCTTTCAGTCCTGGTAGACTCAGAATTGAATGCCAAAGCCAGCTCAGTACACTGTCCACTATTAAAGCCCAATATCCAAAGAGCGATTTCAAAGAGATAAGTGTGAGATGTGACTGATAGCTTCTTCCCAGGAAAGAACATTATTTTTGCAATTATGAAAAAGTCTCAATGGATAAAGATTATTTTGAAGATAGTGAGTAGTCTTGGTATACCAGAATGTTTACATCCTAGAAAGCATTACAAAAAAAGGAAAATGAATGTTTTAATTTTCATATTAAAAGCAAAATTTGAACATGTTTATATTGAATACAATATGAAAACATGGTAAGCTAATGTCTGATTTATTTGACCATTTGTTAGAAAATAGTCTTAGAAAAAAGGATTGTGAAGACCAACTCAGATGTCATCTTTGATTAAAAAATATCTTTCCAATGTGATAAAAGGGAGTAATAAAAATAAAATAAAGATATTATGTATATAAAAATTATGCATGTTACCTTCTGTCGGAGGACGTGACCACCGACTGACCTATGAGTTGGACCCAGGCAATTAAAGGCTCTTCACCTTCTCGCCTGTCCTCAGAATGTACATTCAGCCCACTGTTCCCATAGCCAGAGCTGTTTCAAGGACACAGCCTTAAAAGAGGAATGTGTTGTTGAGCCCATCTGGTGGGTATATGTGACTGAACCCAGTAAAGGCTTCTATTTAACTTTTAAAATTCTGGTAGGTGGGCTCAGACATCTATACTTCTTACAGCTGCCCAAGACAAGCCTCCTATGTAAGTTCCCTTGCCTATTAAAACTGCCACCTACCAATCTGGAATGGTCTGGCTCTTTCTTCATTTTATCCTTGATTTCTACATACAGGGGCCAATTTCAGATTTCACCTGGGAAGCTTCGTAGGTTTCAAACCAATACCTAACTTTTTCCTTACATATTAAAAAGAAGGTCTTTTGAAGCAATTATTTAAATATCTTTGGAGAAAAGTGTGTTATTGAAAAATGATAACATTTGAGGACTGACAAACTAGTCTACTAGATACTTTTCTTACATGAGTGTATCCTTAATAGATTCAAGGGAATTTCTTTTCTTTATTGGGTTCATTGTTTCTTTAGTACCTTTTTAAAAATTATTAATATTTGTTAGGCAGCTCTCATAAGCCAGGCCTTGTGTTATATCTGTGTCTTTTGCTTCTATCTGTTCAATATTTTTCTGAGCTTGAACTCTAAGAAGAAAAGCATCATCACTTTTTACTCCACTTGGCACAATGTTTTGTAGGAGAAAGCAAGATACTCTGAGCAGAAAGCTAATTCAAGTAAAACTAAGTATCATGGGGAAGAAGGTACAGACCTCCTTTTAGAAAAGATTTCATAAGACAAGATATAGGAGGCACTAGTTAAAATATGAAAGAGTTAGCTTTAGAATAGTTGGGTGCTAATTTCAACAAGGGGATAAAGCAATCTATGAAACTCATTAATTTTAATGCTTGGTATAAACCTCCAGTAATCTTTAAATCAGGGTTGGCAAACTCTGCCTTGCAGGCCAAATCTGCCCCATGGTCCCTCTTTGTAAATAAAGTTTTGTTGGCACAGCCTTGCCTGTTCATTTATGTACTGCCCGAGGCTGCTTTTACACTGTGCCAGAGGTGAGTAATTGCAGCAAAGACTGTATGGCCCACAAAGCTGAAAATATTTACTACCTGCCACTTTACAGAAAAGGTCTATTCTAAATAATTATGTTCTGTTTCACAGTTTTTTTTTTTTTTGGTTAACTTTAGGCCAACTCTTATTATTCCAAGACAACTGTCCAATAGAACCCCAGTTTTATATAAAATTGGGCAAAAGAATCAGATTCATAAACTGACCATGAATTATACTGCTTCTTACTACAGACAGTGAGTTATAGGATATATGAGCTCAACTGATCTCTGCAAAATTCTCTGGGACTCAGACTCAAGGAGGCAAATGTTTGTACAAATGCAAAATTCAGAGAAATAGTGTCTCTCACTATGAAGCTAAATGAGTCAGAAATACATTTGTAACTTTTTTCACAAGCATAGCTAGATGTAATGATTACACCCTCCGGCAGCAATCTATTTCAAAAAGAATAGACTATGAGGATAAGTACATCTGCTTTGAATTCTTATTGATTTTCTAAGACAGTTTATACAGCAAATAACCTGATTACTTGTTTTTTATTTTTATTTTTATTTTTTTTGTCTTTTTGCCATTTCTTGGGCCGCTCCCACGGCATATGGAGGTTCCCAGGCTAGGGGTCTAATTGGAGCTGTAGTTACCAGCCTACACCAGAGCCACAGCAACGCTGGATCCGAGCCACATCTGCGACCTACACCACAGCTCACAGCAACGCCGGATCGTTAACCCACTGAGCAAGGGCAGGGATCGAACCCGCAACCTCATGGTTCCTACTCGGATTGGTTAACCATTGCGCCACGACGGGAACTCCCCTGATACTTGTTAATGTCAACTTTGACTAGGACTCGGGTGGAAAAAAATACTAATTGAACTATTATTGAAAAATGTACATTTTGTAGTAGGTTTGTACATGATTTGGGCTTAATCCATAAAAAATCATTTTCCTAACTATCTGCCTTTCAAACCTATTTTTTTTTTATTGAGCATCTTTACATTCCTATTCTTTATATATCTTTCTGTTCTTTATATTCCTATAACCTCATGCCTGAGCTTGGTACATGGGCATATGATAAAATAATAATACTATCCTAAATCAAATTACAGCAAATATAAATGATTATAGCTTATACAGAACATGCGAATATTATCTGATACCCTCAACAATCCCTTGAGATGACAGAGCAGATATCCTCAACTTGCATGTGAAGAAACTGAAGTAGAGAGAAGGTGAATTCCTTGTCTACAGTTAAATAATAAGTGGAATCAGTACAAAAAAGCAGGTCTTTTCATTTTAAATCCAAGACTTCTGTCATCAAATCTACTACCTTCTCAGACAGAGAATAGGTTATTTTTAATCTGCGGAATATGATTATAACCCTTATGTTTATTACCATTATTGTCATTCATAATGCAATAGTCGGTTTTTTCCCACTGTGAGTACAGGCTGAAATTGGAGGGTTGAGAGGATCATGATTAATAACTATGTAAAAAATATTTAATTACTGTAACTTTGTGGTATGATTTGAAATCAGAGAGCATGCTAACTTTTGTTCTTTCTCAAGATCACCATGGCTATTTGGGGTCTTTTGTGTTTCCATACAAACTTTAGAATTATTTGTTTTAGTTGTATGAAAAATGCCATTGGCATTTTGATAAGGACTGCATCGAGTCCTATCTGGAGTAGTATATTCATTTTAACAATATTGATTATTCCAAACCATGAGCTGGTTATGTCTTTTCATTTGTTTTTGCTGTCTTCGCTTTCTTTCATCAATGTCTTATAATGCCTTGGTTAGATTTATTCCTAAATATTTTATTCTTTTTGATGCAGTTGCAAATTAGATTATTTTCTTAATTTCTCTTTATGATAGTTCATTGTTAGTGTTTGGAAATGCAACAGATTTCTGTATATTAACTTTATATCCTGAAACTTTACTGTATTGATATATTAGTTCTAATTGTATTTTGATGGTGTGTTTAGGATTTTTTATATATAGTATCAGGTCAACCTCAAACAGTGACAATTCTACTTCTTCCTTTCCAACTTAGATTATTTTATTTATTATTTTGTGTCTCACTGTGGCTAAGACGGCCAATACCATGTTGAATAAAAGTGGCAGCGGGCATTCTTGTCTTAATCCTGATCTTAGAGGAAATGTTTTCAGCTTTTCACAATTGAGAATGATATTAGCTGTGGTCTTACCATATATACCCTTTATCATATTCCCTTAATGTCCATTTTGTTGAGAGATTTTGTCATAAATGGATATTGAACTTTATCAAAAGCTTTTTTTGCAGCAACTGAAATAATCATATAATTTTTATTTTTCAGTTTGTTCGTGTGGCATATCACACTGATTGATTTGTGAATAATGAACCATCCTTGCATCACTGGGATCAATCCCACTTGATTATGATGTATGATTCTTTTAACATGTCGATTAATTTGATGTGCTAGTATTTTTTTAAGAATTCTTGCATCTATGTTCACCAGTGATTATGGCCTATAATTTTCCTTTTTGTGTGTTATGTCTTTGGTTTTAGCATCAGGTTGATGCTGTGAATTCAGAAGCATTCCTTCCTTTTCAATTTTTGGAAATAGTTTGAGAAGAATAGGCATTTATTCTTCAAATGTTTGGTATATAAGCTCCTTTTTTTTATGTAAGCTGGTACATTCTTCTTGGTAGCCTCATGTTGTATCTCCAGGATTTTAATTATTCTCCTTTATCATTAAGAACACTTTAACACATACTGACTGAACATATTCCTATAATAAATATGCATATTTTCATTATTTTATAATCTATATACTTATTTCTAGTCTAATACATTATGCAAATTTTAAATAAAAATGAAACAGAAAATAAGAATAGTATGAGGAAATTATTTTGAATTAGTTTTTTTTTTTTTTTTTTTTTTTGCTATTTCTTGGGCCTTTGGGCTGCTCCCGTGGCATATGGAGGTTCCCAGGCTAGGGGTCGAATCGGGGCTGTAGCCACCGCCCTACACCACAGCCACAGCAACGCGGGATTCTTAACCCACTGAGCAACGGCAGGGACCGAACCCGCAACCTCATGGTTCCTACTCGGATTCGTTAACCACTGCGCCACGACGGGAACTCCTAGTTTTTGTTTTTAATTTTAGCTATTTACCATCACCCCCCTCTTTTCTCTTCCCCCCAAATAAAAACAAAAACAAAACTGAGCCCACACAGATTAGTAGACTGGTATTTTTGGAAGGAAAGGAATGTAACTAAATGTAAGTCAATGTTTTTTTTCTGTTAATTTCTATATAGCAATTTGTGACACATTACTACTGGTTATCATAGCTGAGGAAGATTTTCATAAATACATGCAAACCCAAATAACACAAGTGCATTATGGGCTGTTTTACTAGCTCAGGATACTATTATTTTTTAAAAGTCAGTCACAAAGTAAATAAAGGGTTTATTTGGTGATTTTTATCAGTACATTTATATAGTCCTTAAGTTCAGTTTGTTAATCATATAAAACAATTGGATTTTGTACAATTTTAATAAATTAGTTCAAAATCTACTGAAATGCCTCACTTGAAAATTTTTTAAATGGGTCAGATAATTTTATATTCAGGTGATCTTTTCCAGAGTTTTTATTCATTGCACAAATTAATTGCTTTCTGCATCCAATCAGGTAATAATTGAAATTTCTCTGAACATCCATTTTCTTTTCACAGCACAGAGTTCTTTAAAAAGCAATTATTTCTTCAATCATTTAAAAATGTCTTCCTTACAATAAGGAGATTGAAAAAGATCTTTTTTTCCTCCCAAAATACATCCTAGGTAACATCAATTTATGAGAGCATTACTTAACACCCCCATTCCCCCATGTGGCTAACACAGATTTATGGAGAAGTCAGCTCTCTTAGTTTTGGGTTGATCAATTTTGCTTGTATGTATTATTAATAACATAATATATATATTATACATTATAATTATTGTGTATTATGCATAATATATTAATATTATGTTCAATCACAAGTTTTTTAGAAGAATCTTTTACAGACTTTTCCCCATTTTAAAAATAAGGATTACTTAATTAAAACCACACAGTTTAATTTACTAATCCACTTGACTGGCTCCCTTCAAATCTGTGGGACACTCACTTTTCCATCAGGATAATTCTCTTCTTAGGCCAGAGAGATCTGAGTAAGCTTGACAGCATTAATCTTTATACTAATATTACCTCAACTTAATTTTGTTCTT
Source organism: Sus scrofa (assembly GCF_054392235.1). Taxonomy (NCBI): domain Eukaryota; kingdom Metazoa; phylum Chordata; class Mammalia; order Artiodactyla; family Suidae; genus Sus; species Sus scrofa. Next base: position 36,830,926 of record NC_139398.1, read on the forward strand.
ATTTTATTCATAACAATTAAACATACATTGTGTTCCAGAATTTTCTTTTCTTGTTCCAGTCTAGTGGATGACCTTATACATTAGTGCACGCATACAGTATGTTTTGGACCAAATGTGGATCTATGATTCTACTGGTAAGACAACTGCAGTTGACTATGGAGCTTTTTTTTGGCCATGCCCATGGCATGCAGAACTTCCTAGACCAGAGATTGAACCTGTGCCACAGCACTGATAATGCTGGATCCTTAACCTGGTGAGACATGAGGGAACTCCTGACTATGGAACATTTAAAATGCAGATGCTTAAGCACTGACACCAAGTCTTCTGAATCAGATTGCTCAAGGGTTGAAGTGTGACTTCAATTAAAGTATGAGTCCAGGGCTTGCGGAACCCCAGGTCCTAAGGCAACAGTGTATGCCCCCATTCTGCATGAACTTTGAGTGACTGCAGGAACTTTGACAGCATTAGAGTTTGCCATACTTCACGACATAGAGAATTGTAATGGCCTGTTATACCATAAGATCATCTCTATGACAGCTGGAGAAAATGCATTCTGAGCATTCAAAAATACTTCCAGCAAGATAGTGGCAAAGCTGGTGCAAAGCTGATGACAGACAGGACTGCTGCCTTCATTTAGAGCTCTTACTCTTAAGCAGGTTAATTAATGCATGAAGTCATTACAGCTTTCTGTCAAAGTGAACTTTACTTGAACCTCTTTCAAAGGAAACATATAAAGGGCTGACATAGATGCATAAAATTTTGATAATTTGGACATTAAGAAGAGCCAGATGTCCTTTTATTAAATACATACTCCTATTCTGAGTACTGTCAGTATTAAAGGAGGTGAGCAGGGGTGGGAACTTTTAAAACGGGAGCAATAACATGATGTAGTTAGCGGTAGAACATTTTTAGTTCTTGGATATGATTATAGGTGTGTCTTTGATCCTGGAAATTGAAATAATTTTTTTTTACAAAATTGTTAAATATACATGTTTTAGAAAAAGGAAGTTGTGTCACAGCTAATGATATGCACCTTTTGGCAGAGACCAGCAAGATGTCTACCAAAGACATTTATTTTCCTTTCTGGATAAACAGACTACAAATCCCATCCTCTCCTGCAATTAGTTAGGGCTGGTCATGTGACTGAGTTATAGCCAATGGAATATCAGTGGAAAGATGGGTGCTACTTCAAGGCCTGGGCTATAAAATCTTTCTGTGCATTAGTCTTTCTCTCTCCATCTGCTAGCAAGCTTCTGAGAACCTGGCAGAGAATTTCAAAGGCCTTGGGGATGGCCTAGTTGTAAGATGGAAGGAGTCAGGTCCTGGAATCACCAAGTAGAAGATTCCCCAATAAACACCCCACTGATACTGAGATCAACTTCACATAGACGCCCAGTGGATTGTGTTAAGCCACTGAGAGCTGTCTGGTTAAACGGCATGACATTATGTAGCTGATACACCATGTCCCAATCCCCTTCCTCTCTATGAACTCATGCCCTGTAAGTGCTAGGAACCAACGAAGAAAGGGTCAGTTCTACTTAAAGAGAAGGAGGATACTATCCTTAGTGGGAGATTTGAAAACCATAAAGTGAAGAGCAGCCCTACGTAAAATGAGGACACTTCTTCTAAAAAGGAATTTGGATTTTTTATTACAAGACAACTTTGAATTTATAAAATTGCTTTGTTATATGAATAATATAAAGCACTATAAAGGCCTTTCCTTCTCCTTCCAGAAATACCATCTCCTCTTTGGTTTGTTATGCTATACAAAGGCCCCTTTGGTTTAAGAGATTACCTTCAGAAATCTGATAATAAAACACCTATTTTAACCAAAAGGGAACAAAGTAATGGGGATCTTGTCTCTAAAATACTGCATGGTTCATTTATTCTATTAACTTGTCACCTTGGAAATCAGTAGACTATCTAAATATATTGAAATCCTCCAGGGGGATTCCTCTTCATTAATATTCAAATAAAAAGCTTGAGCTTCCCATCTACATTTTGTGAGAAGTCACCACCCTCTTCCAGATCATGGAATTTCACAGGGGATTATATTATTGTGTTTATTCTTTACTCCACATTTCAGGTAAAGCTGAAATATTAATTATGCCAATTGTTGCCTTATTTCCTTGCCTGTGTTCTTTTCTTCATACCACTCTGGGTGCCATTTTTCCTTCCTCTCTTATTACCTTAAAATAATCATGTAAAATTTTTGAGTGTATCTGATTGTGAAAGCAATGATTCTTTGCGCTGCTGACATCACAGATAAATGGAAACTTCTTTCTGTAACAGAGAGAACAATCCCAAGGTAAATCCAAACAACAAAATGAAACCAACAACAGCAGCAGCAGCAGCAGCAGCAGCCACAAAATAGGTTTCTTACTGAATTCTAGTCTTTTAAAGAAATGAAAACTCTAGTATCCCCCTTAAGTTGCTGACTCCCTAACAGAAACAGAATTAATTCTGAATTTTGCAATGTAGTGCCTGATGATATGAAGACATCTGTGGGTCTGATATTCATGTGAGAAAATTGTTGTTTTTCATTATGAATAGATATAGGGAAAACTTTAAGACATTTTAAGTTTTATCATTAAGTATCTGTTTTATTTTTACTTGGTGAGCCAGTCTTCTAAAGTCTCAATCCCTTGTAATCCTTTGCATATAGCTTTTTTCCTTCTTTTCTTTTTCTTTTTTTAGTTTTTTTAGGGCCACACCCACAGCACATGGAAGTTCCCAGGCTAGGGTCGAATAAGAGCTATAGATTCCAGCCTACAGCACAGACACAGCAACTCAGGATCTGAGCCGCACCTGTGACCTACACCACAGTTCACGGCAAGGCTGGATCCTTAACCCACTGAGCGAGGCCAGGGATTGAACCTGTGTCCTCATGGATACTAGTCAGAGTCACTGCTGCTGAGCCACAATGGGAATATCCAATAACCTTTTTCTTTTCCAAACACTTCACTTTGAGTATTAGAGAACAGAGAAATCTTTCCACAAACTTAAGGTGAGAAGGTATGTATATGTCTACAGAAATGAAGGAATATATCTTTCTTCTTATATTTGACCAGGAGTATTATGTTTTCTAAAATACATGTGATAACTGACCCTATAAACATATTTTCAAAAGTATTTGGGAAACCATTCAAGTGAATAAATTCATGCTAGTTGAAAGTAGAAAATAGTTTCTTTTCTTAAAAATCAGAGCTGTATCCAGCACAGTCATCTACTACAGTAGCAATAATTTTAACACAAAAATATTATTATATACAATAAAGTAAAACAACCACTCAGGAATTCTCACATTATGTTTCTCAGTATAATCTGGCCTAAATCTTTACCAATATGGGCACCTTTTCTCATGTTCTGAGAGATATGTTTAGTGTAGAAATAGGATAAGTGGTACTCTAGTAATGAAGACACTGAACACTGGGCTATGATTTCAGGTTCACACAGGAAGGCAATTCCTGGCAGTTTATTTTTGTTGTTGTTGTTGTGCCCTGGTTGGGTCCTGGTTATAGGTGAACACAAACAGAATTTTCCAAATGAAGACCAGTGTGTAGTGATGGACTGTTAGATCCTGCCATCTAGTGTGCATTTATTTGTTATTTTGCAGTCTCCATTTCAGACTGTCTGCCTTAACTCAATTTTCATTTGCAAGGGTTACTACATTAAAAGCAGCACCTCTATTCAGTGCAATAAATGTGCACCAATAGAGTTACCTACTCTCACAGGGAAGGGGCTTTAGGAAGAGGGCTTTATACTTCCAAAAAATAAACCATTAGACTTTTATTTGACTTCTGAATGATAGGAAAAAAATAGTGAAAACAAAAGGGAAACTACTGGCAAGTGAACCCACTTCCCATTTGAAGAACTTGGAACCTTATACACCTTGAGTTCTGGCTCCATTGGACCTTTCTGAATCTGTACCCAGGGGAAAGGGTTCAGGATTTAGAAAAAAAAGAATCTCCCAGTGGGGTCAGTGTTTGACCACGTTCTGATAACGTTATTTTGATGTCTCCTCCATGTTATTCAGTTCTGAATAGATGTTAGTATTTTAAATTAGATGTAGGATGGTGTTCGCTGGGTTCTGTTTTTCTTCTCTACTGTAGACAATTTTTTGAAAGGGGGCCTAGAAAGTCAAAATAGAAATGTCTTTGAATATGTCCCTGATGAAATGGAAATGGATTCCAAGCTGTTAGAAATCTTGATTCCTTCTAGAAGAGAAGCAGGCCTGCCCATAACAACAAAACAATGAAGAATTGCTGTATAGTAAGTGGGACAAATAAACTGGTACAAGGTTCCTTGAGAGTGTTACTCAACTGAATTTGTCTTCTACATTCATCCTCTTCCTGCCCATCCAAATAGGGACAGAATCTCGTGTCTTCCTTTTCTGGCCTCATTCCAGTGATGCTAAAAGCGTTACTCAATTTAGTAAGTTCAGGGAAACATTGGTAAGACCATTTCAATACCATAAAAGTAGAGATATTCAATTGACTGATTGAGCTACTTATTTTTCAATTTTCAACTGGATTTCACAGCCTTTTCCTCATATCAATAGATTATTATTGAGAAATAAATAGATTCTATTTCGAGTGCCAGTTTTGCAACCCAAAAACAAGATGGGGGTGAATAGGAGGAACAAGTCTCTGATTCCTTCCCTTTTTTTGCAGCTAGCTTACTATTTTTTTATTTTTATTTTTTTCCCTTACATTTGCCCAAAGTTACAAAATGCTTTCCTAATATTCCTGGTGAAACAACATGTTACTCCAGCCTGCCTACTTATAAGAGAACTGGGGCCCTGTACTAGTCCAAGATCCTTCATTCCTTTACAGTTTACTCTTACTGTACATGTTTAGAGAGGGAGTGTTTAAATTTAAACAAGAGTCCTACTTATCTTATGACCAAATGAAACTCTAATGGTGAAATGCTGGCATCTAGAAGTTCACAGGGAATTAATTTATAGAGGGATTGCCTCACTGCACCATAAAATCCCAACCAAGCGTAGTTAATTTTCTCTACCTCCTATAAGGTCATCACAGGATAATACCCAAATCAATTTTTAACACAGAGTTTATTTACTTGCCCTCATCTAGATCTGAGTGCTTAGGTCACAAATTATGTGCATAAGCTCACAGGCTTGTTAAGTCTGAGTGCCCATACTTAACATAAGAATGTAATTGATGAATTGAAGGCCCATCACTTCCCATACTGAAACTGGGATTGGCAACAAAAATCAGTGGTCTTGGAAATTTGGCCCTGAGAATAGTAAGAACTTGGAGAATTATTTTGAACTTGGGTTATCTAATGCATTAGCCTTGCTGTCTTCATATTTACATGCACCCTTACAAATTTTTTTAACATTGTTTGTTTGTTTATTTATTTATTTATTTATTTATTGTCTTTTTGCCTTTTCTAGGGCCACTGCCTCGGCATATGGAGGTTCCCACACTAGGGGTCTAATCGGAGCTATGGCTACCAGCCTACCCCAGAGCCACAGCAACGCGAGATCCGAGCCGCGTCTGCGACCTACACCGCAGCTCACGGCATTGCCAGATCCTTATCCCACTGAGCAAGGGCAGGGATCGAACCCGCAACCTCATGGTTCCTAGTCAGATTCGTTAACCACTGAGCCAGGACGGGAACTCCATTGTTTTTTGATTTTAATAAGTTTAAGAAAAAAATTCTCTCATGATATAACCTCTGTTGCCAAACCAAAGACAAGCCTATTCAGCTCTCCCATAGATATAAAGGAAGAGCAAAAAACTCCCAGTTAGTCAAAGTATGTTTTGAGTAAACATATTTTGAAGTGAATCAGGGTTATGCTCTTAAACTTTATAAAAAGCAGTCCAGTCCAATTTTTCAATTGGTTGTCACTTAAGATAGAAGTCATTTTAATTTTCAAGATCCTGAGTAATGCATTTTTCCACCAATGTGTTATTACAGAAAAACCAAAGTTCCAGTTTAGCAATAGCTCTCTATTTTTAGTACTCTGATGAGATTTCATGTAGATACAGAATTGGCATTTTCAAGGACTCCTGATGAATGTAAGTTCTCAGGCTTGAGCTTGGAAATCTTTAACAACAGAGACATGTTTCTTTCCCACCAGGGGGAAAGAATGATAAGAATGAATAGTGGTACTGGAAGTAGGGTGTTTCAGTTTTATTTTTGTGTGTTATAGTAAAAAGTTTATACTGGAGCTCCCGCTGTGGCTCAGTGGTTAACGAATCCGACTAGGAACCATGAGGTTGTGGGTTCGATCCCTGGCCTTGCACAGTGGGTTAAGGATCTGGTGTTTCCATGAGCTGTGATGTGGGTCACAGATGAGTCTTGGATCTGGCATTGCTGTGGCTCTGGCGTAGGCCAGCAGCTACAGCTCCGATTAGACCCCTAGCCTGGGAACCTCCATATGCTGCAGGTGCAGCCCTAGAAAAGACCAAAAAAAAAAGAAAAAGGTTTATATTATCGTATTAATTGAGATTAGGTTCAGTTGCATGTTATAGAAAATCCCAAATAACAGTAGCTTAAATAGGATGGAAATTTATTTTTAATTCTGGTAAAAGTTCTAACGGTATCTCAGGCATTGCAGTGTATCATTGACTCAAGATTCTTAGGGCATCCTGCTGCACTGTGTTTGATCACCATTCCCAAGATCGTTTCATGACTAAGATGACTGCTGACGATTTGCCATTACATCTTCATTATAGTAATCAGAAAAAAAAAAAAAAGGCAAATAAGTCTCTCTCTCTCTAGGGCCACTTCATAATTTTTTCTACTGTTAATTCACTGGTCAGAAGATAGCCAAGTGGCTGTACCTAGTTCCAAGGCACTATAGGAATGTAATCACTATCATTATGAATATCTCTTCAGCTAAGACTCAGGGGAGTAGTAGCAGGAGAGAATGACTACAGGAAGACAACTAGAAGTCTCCATTACTATTATATATATAATGTGTGACTTTGGGCAAGTTACTTTCCTCAGTCTGTTTTCTCACTCTGTTTTCTCACCTATATAAAGAGGATGATATTTCCTATCATTTGGTGTCATTGGCAGGATTACATGAGATGGTGCATGTAAACAGCTTTGCAAAGTGTCTGACATATGACAAATTCACTAAGTCCTGTTATTGCAATACACAGCATTTTGGGTCCAAAAACCCCATTTTTAGCAATGATTGTGAAAGAACAAATAATGATCTCATTTAGCCACCCACACCATTCGTCTAACTACACCCCTAGACTTCCCTGTGACTTTCATACCCATATGGTCTTTAGGATTAAGAAGAATACTGTGAACATTCTAAAGCATAATGTTCAGAGACAAAGGAAGTAGTCTTAAAGAGACTGAGAAACATCTAAGCATTTAGCAGCAAATCACTTACAATAATGCTAGCCCCCTCACAGGTATTATGTAAGTGCTATTATTATTATTTTAATATTTTTATTATCATCATCATAATTTTAGTGGATAGACTCTACGTCAGAATGTGTTTGGAAATATCTCATTTGAGAAGTTTGAAATTAGACATCTTAGCTCTAAAATAAGAGGCATGCATTAGTCAGGGTTAAGTCAAGGAAGCAGAGCTACGTTGAGCTTTGGAGGATAAGAGATTTATTATAGACAAAAGATATTACAGAAATGTGGGAGGAGGTGGTGAAGTAAAGGTTTGGAACAGGGAGTGGGGATCAGACCCAGACTTCTAAGCAGTTCATCTGCCAAGAACACTGGCAGGAATGAATATAAGTCAGATCTTGAGGGTAAATACAAAGGCTAAGCATGCCCAGACAATGAAGTTGGTAGAGGGGAATGCCACAGAGATGTCTACAGGAAGCTCTTGACCTCCACGGAGCCATTGCCAAACATCTGCCAGGGCCTGGAACAGCTGTTGCCTAGCTTGGTACTCTGTTGGGAACCAAGCTCATCAGAGACCGGGAAGGAGTGGGGATGAGCTAGGATCTGCTGGGCACCTCTGAAAATGAACGTCACTGTAACTGACCCTAGTGTCCTTTAGTGAATTGTGGCTGCTATTTAACTTCTACCCTTCCCGTCACCTCTGGCACCTCAGAGGAGACTCAAGAATACATAAATCCCAGATTCACCAAGGTGATGCGGTGTAATCCAGCACAGGGATTTAATAAATGGAAACTTTATTTTAAACTAGAATTTCCTCATTAGTTAGTAAATTTGCTCCCCTTACGGCAATATTTATGTAACAATTCAAAAAATTTTACATTCTTTAATAATTTCCTTATGGTGTTACAGAGTAGTGTTCTTGACCTGGAAATTAATCAGCAGGATGATTGTGCAACCTTTTAAGTTTATGCCAAAGTGTTACCCAACACACCTGACTCCCTCAGAAAATGAAATTTTCACTGTAGTAATCAAAATTGATAAGGACTGGCATTTTACTGCTTGAAATAGAAAATTTAAATTGTAGAAAATGGATAAGATGCAATGATTTGTTTTCTTCTGCCAGACTTGATGATGTTCAAAGTCACAGTTTTATTGCTTTGTAGAACATAACTCAATTTACATCTAATTTAGCCATTTTATTTCAGCATCTGTCTTCACTGACCATATAAAATTCTTATTTTTCATTCTACTGGTTCCCTCATTAATGCGTTAAATAAAACTTGTATGTGTGTTCACTATCTACATAAGTGACTTTTTTTTTTTTTTTTAAATGGCTGCACCCACTGCAAATGGAAGTACCCTGGCCAGGAGTAGAATCTGAGCTGCAGCTGTGACTCATACCACAGCTGCAGCAATGCTGGATCCTTTAACCCACTGTGCTAGGCTGGGGCTGGAACCCGTACCTTCACAGCAACCTGAGCTGCTGCAGTCGGATTCTTAACCCACTGCGCTACAGTAGGAACTTGGACAATTATTTTTTTTTAATATTTTGAAAATTAAACATTGACAATCACCACAAGGCTATTATTGTTTTTATAAACAAGGAATTTTCAAAGGCTGATAACCCATAGGGTAGGCAAGACAATGTCTGAATGCGGTGTATCTGAACATGCCAGCACTAAGAATCTCACTGGAATGGTGTAATGAGAAAGGAGACTGTTGCAAGGATACTGAGCAGGAGTTAGGAAAACAAGAGTGTTTAGAGGAAGACTAAACCCCACGGAATGATGAGGCAATAGAATAGTCACCTATTGCAAAGTAAGCCTGGTTCCCACATGGTACTATAACTTTAGAAAAGTGAGACTCATAAGATTAATCAAAAAATTATTTCTTGGAGTTCCCATCGTGGCGCAGTGGTTAACGAATCCGACTAGGAACCATGAGGTTCAGGGTTCGATCCCTGCCCTTGCTCAGTGGGTTAACGATCCGGCGTTGCTGTGAGCTGTGGTGTAGGTAGCAGACGTGGCTCAGATCCAGCGTTGCTGTGGCTCTGGCGTAGGCTGGCAGCTACAGCTCCGATTAGACCCCTAGCCTGGGAACCTCCATATGCCGCGGGAGCGGCCCAGAAATGGCAAAAAGACAAAAAAAAAAAAAAAAAAAATTATTTCTTTTTCTTCTGATTGCTGTGGCTAGGACTTCCAAAACTATGTTGAATAAGAGTGGTGAGAGCAGACATCCTTGTCTTGTTCATGATCTTAGTGGAAATGCTTTCAACTTTTCACCATTGAGAATGATGTTAGTTGTGGGTTTGTCATTTATGGCCTTTATTATATTGATGCAGGTTCCCTCTATGCCCACTTTCTGGAGAATTTTTTTTTTAATCGTAAATGGGTGTTGACTTTTGCCAAAAGCTTTTTCTGTCCCTATTGAGATGACCATATGGTTTTTATTCTTCAGTTTTTGTTAATGTGGTGTGTCACATTGATTGATTTGCAGATATTAAAGAATCCTTGGATCCCTGGGATAAATCTAACTTGAAAATTACTTTATATTCTCCATGTTTCATACAATCTTGCTTATCTCTAAATCTTGGATGAAGTCCAGTACAAGCCTCATACTCGTAGGTAACAATATAGCCTTTAGTCAGTCACTTTTCAATTGATCAGTGATTAATACATCCAGGTCAGCTTGGCACTTCTTTGGGCTGGAAATCTGCAGTAGGAAGAAGGCATCATGGACTAGTTCATGCCCATTGTTCTGCCTATTTCCCTAGCCACAATTATATTCCTGCTTCTCCATTCACTACGTTTCCCCACTGGATCCTTCAAAATTGAAAAAGGGACAGCAAGGATAGTACTAGTCTTCCACTGCTGCTGTAATAAATCACCACAAAGTCAGTAATACAACAAGTATTTCACAATTTTTTTTTTCTGAGTTTTGGAGGTCAGGAGTCTAAAATCAAGGTGTCACTGTGGTGTTCCTGCTGGAGGCTTCAGGGGATGATCTGTTTCCTTGAAATTTCTAGCTTCTGGTGGTCTTGTACATGGATCAGCTCATAGTCCCTTCCTCCACATTCAAAGTGCAGCATCCAACCTCTGCTTCCGTTGCTCCACCTCCTTCTTCTGCCTTTGACCCTCTGCTTCCTTCTTATAAGGACCTTTGTGATTATACTGGACCTTTTTGGGTAACTCAGAAGAGTCTGTCTATTTCAAGATCCTAAACTTAATCAAATCAGCAAATTTATTTTGCCCTGTAAGGTAATATTTCATACGTTTTGGGGACTAAGACATGAACATCTTTGGGAAGGCAGGGGCATTATTCTGTCTACCACAGAAGGAAAAATCTTATTCGTACTTGGAAGTTACATAGCACTGGTAATTTTTGGGTTTGGTAGGTGTTTAAAACTGAGTAGTCAGATTATGAGACTAATGTGCTGCCTACTGTGCTAGGGAGGACAGATAAAATGGATAAATAGGATATGGTACATATATACAATGGAATATTACTCCCATGAAAAAGAATGAAATAATGCCATTTGTAGCAACATGGATGGACCTGGAAATTATTATACTAAGTGAAGTTAGCAGACAAGCATCATAAGATATCACTTATATGTGAAATCTAAAAAAGGGGATAAAAGTGAACTTATTTGCAGAAGAGAAACAGACCCACAGACTTTGAAAACAAGTTTATGTAAAGGGGACAGGTCCAGGGGGAAGTATGGACTGGGGGTTTGGGATTGGCACATGCACACTGAGGTTTACGGAATGATTGGCCAACGGGGACCTGGTGTATAGCACAAAGAGCTCTACCCAATATTCTGTGATAATCTATGTGGGAAAAGAATCTGAAAGAGAATGGCTGTGTGTACATGCATAACTGAATCACTTTGTCATATAGCAGAAATTATCACAACATTGTAAATCAACTACATTTGAATAAAACTTTAAAAAACGAAAAAAAAAAAAAACTGATTCTTTCTCTCTTGGGAAGTTGCCATGAGTTCTTTGAAGACCACCAGTCCTTAGCTGAATCGCTGAGAATCTTTCATGGGTCCATTCTTTTGAAGAACAAATACAACTCTGCATCTATCAGAGCCCCTAGTTGTTGTCATAGTACAATGATCTTAGGAATTGCCACCCTCACTGGGCCCCATCATTTATTTTCTTAGTATCTTCTATCTTTTGTATCTACTACTAATTCAAAATAGAAGACGGTTAAAATTTTATCATTTCTGTTAAGGTTTTTATAGTATAGGTATTCAGAGGGAAACTACACAAAGCTTGTTTCCCTGAATTATTCAGGTGCTGAACAGGAAAACCCGATTTTTAAATTAAATTTATCAAATACTATGTGCAAATTATGAAATATGTACAGGAAAAAGGACTAGCATAATCCAGAATCCTTTAACTGATTTTTCAGAATGAGATCTTTAATCATAAATTCAATATAAATTTAACCTAGTCCTAAATAAACCTAATCTCAATTCACTGCTTCCCTTGAAAGATCTGCCTTTGATCACAGGAGCCCAAACCCCAAACCCTATAAATAGACTCCCTTAAACTTTCCACTCTAAGACAGGATTCAGACTCTGTTATTCTTCCTATTTGCAGTTGAGTCTGATTAACCTCATTTGATCATTTTTTCCTGGTGGTCTTTTGCAAAGTTGAAAGTAGAAATAAGGAAGTCATAGTGTCATTAACACTGGTGAGTTGTTTGTCAACACGCTGGGAATCTAGATTCTCTTTTTCCAGAGAAATATACTAGCCAAGTTGTACGACTTTTTTTTTACAATAGATAATATCTACTCAGTCCTTGTATGTGCCTTTAACATGTCCTGCTTTTTAAAATCCCTATACATGGAATCTAAAATACGGCACAAATGAATCTATCTACAAAACAGGAACATATTCATGGACATAGAGAACAGACTTGTGGTTGCCAAGGGGAGGGGGGAGGAGAGGAATTGATGGGGAGTTTGGGGTTATTAGATGCAAACTATTACATTTAGAGTGGACAGACAAGAAAGTCTACTGTATAGCTCAGGGAATTATATCCAATCTCTTGGGATAGAATATGAGGGAAGACAGTATGAGAAAAAGAATGTGTGTATACATATATGACTGGGTCACTATGCTGTACAACAGAAATTGACACAACACTGTAGTTCTACTATACTCTAATAAAAATAAAATTTAAAAAATCCTTACAAAACCCTCATCAGGTTAGTATGATTATCTCTGGTCTACTGAAAGGAACCTCAGGCAAAAAAGAGGTTAATTAACATTCCCAGAGTTACCAGACAGTAAGCATCAGAGCCACCTAAAAACCTTTGGCCAGGCCAAGAGCTCTTGATTACTAAATATAGCTTTGTGAGGAAAAATGGGACCAAGGGGCTCCAGCCAGACTCAGGTTTTCCTTTGTCCCACACCACTCATTGCAGCCTTTTCAGGGTCCAACTTAAGACGAACAGAAAAGACAACAGGGAGACGGGTTCACACATCGGCCTCCTTCTTACCATCATGCTTCCCTTCCTGTGCTGACTGTCTACAGGCTTGCCCCTTGAAAACCCACAGAATTTGTCTCCGAGGAATATTTTCAATCACAATTCAAACAAAACTATCTCCTCAGAAAACTTAAAACTTTATCATTTCTGTTCAGGCTTTCATAGTATAGATATTCAAAGGGAAGCAATACATAAATCTTGGTTCCCTGAATTATGCAGGTAACAGAAATACCAGATTTTTAAATTTAAACTTATCAACATCGGCATCTCTGGCAGGTAGCAACATCAACCTGCCTGTGATTACTTTGCAAGAAGATAGGATTTACCACATTGCCTCATACTTATAATCTATTTAGCCCATGATTTTACTGCAAGAGTTTCCAAGGGACAAATAGAATATCTGATATACAGTCTTTTAAAAAAAATTGTTGCTTTCAATTTTCTATTTATAAACTCACTGCCTGTGTAAATATTTTCTTGTGATTTTTTTTTTTTTTTTGCCCAAAGATTTACTACTACTATTATTCATGTCCATGGAGAGGAGGAAAAAGAGAGGAGGGGAAAAAGAGATGAAATACTCACATTTCAGCCCTTGGTAGTTAGTAAAAAGATTTAAAATCAATTAGCATATGATCCAACAATTCCACTTCTAGGTATACACCCAAAAGAATTAAAATCGAAGTCTAGAAGAAGTATTTGTACACCATGTTCACAGCAGCATTACTCACAATAGCCAAAAGAGGAAAGCAGCTAAACTATTCATTGATGGATGAATGGAGAAACAAAATGTGTCCAGTAGGTACAGGAAAAAATGCTCAACATAGCTAATTATTACAGAAGTGCAAATCAAAACTACAATGAGGTACCACCTCAAATGGGTCAGAACAGCCATCATTAAAAAGTCTTCAAGTAACAAATGCTGGAGAGGGTATGGAGAAAAGGGAAACTTCCTTCACTGTTGATGGGAATGTAAATTGATACAACCATGATGGAAAATGGTATGAAGGGTCCTCAGAAAACTAAATATAGAACTAGCATATGATCCAGCAATCCCACTCCTGGGCATATGAGATAAAACTTTCATTCAAACTACTGCATTTGATAAGCAATGGGATCAGCAATGGGATCCTACCATACAGCACAGGGAACTATGTCCAGTCTCTTGGGTTAGAACATGATGGAAGATAATATGAGAAAAAGAATGTATTTATATGTATGAGTGGGCTACTATGCTGTTCAGCAGAAATCGACACAAACGGTAAGGTCAACTATACTTTAAAAAATAAAAAAGCACTATTACTTAGCTTCAAAAGGAAGAAAACTCTAACACATGCTACAATATTGATCAACTTTGAGGACATTAGGCTAAGTGAAATAAGTCAGTCACAAAAGGATGTGATTTTGTGACTAGCTTATTTGTGATCTAGAGTAGATAAAATCATAAAGACAGAAATTAGATTGGTGGTTGCCAGGGGCTGGAGGGAGTAAGGAAGGGGAAGCTCTTGTTTAGTGGAAATGGAATTTTGGTTTTACAAAACAGAGTTTCTAGAGACTGGCTGCACCACAAAATGAACGTACTTAACACTACCGAAATGCACGCTCACAATGTTAAGAACGTAAATTTCATGTTATCTTTATTTTACCAGAATTAAAAAAATTACTATCACTGAAAAAAATCAACCATGATGCCAGGCTTATGGTAAGTGATCCAAAAAAATTAGCCAGTATAATTTGAATGTAATATTCTCTTTAATAATTAACACTGCAAGGTTGAGGGGAGGTAGAATTTTTTTGTTTACTTTTCCAACTGAATAAACTAAGAAAGGAGGTAAGATAGTTGTGTTCATCCAGAACCAGTCCTAACTTTTGAACAGACTAAGTGTGACACAGTGTAAAAAGGCTCGAATTGTCCTAGTCTTGATTCTATCAATAACTGACTGAGTGATCTCTAGTAATTCACTTTGCTTCTCTGAAATTGAGTTTCTACAACTAAAATGTAGTTGTTACAATGGATCACCTCTAGACTTCTTTGCCCACAAAAATGCATTTTCAGAAATTGTGATTTAATTTCACTTGCTTCGTAGTGCCATGCATACATGTATTCCTAGAGTCAAGAAGCTGCCGAAGCAAATTACTACTGCTATGGGCATACTGTTGACTACATATAAGTTGCTGAAGTTTGATTGCATAGTAATTACATAACTTTATAGGATTTCCCTAAATAATATTTCCAACTACATGAGAAGGGATATGAGTATAATTGGGTACACATCATAAAATGTGGGACTAGATCAGTTTTAAGGCTTGACCGTTGGATTGGACCAGCTGTCTACAGATCATTTAGCAGAGAACATAGGGAATAATTTTGCCAAAGGAACTATTATTAAATATGTGAAAAATCAAAACATTCAGATAAGAGTATGAGTATGTGGGTACAGAGTCTTATATAGTCATTTACATCTTTTGAGAACACAGAGCTTATGATAACATTCTCCAAGTTGTCATCCAAATGTTGATGAAAATCTAAACACATTACATGAGCTTTGAAAATCTCAATAGATATGTACCAAAACCCTAGAAAAAGATGTGACTTGCACTTGTAAAATCTGATGAAAAAAGGGGATGGGGAGTTCCCTGGTCTGGCTCACTGGATTAAGGATCCAGCATTGTCACTGCCGTGGCTCAGGTCACTGATGCAGCGTGGGTTCAAGCCCTGGCCCAGGAACTTCTGCATGCCATGGACATGGCCACAAAAAGGGGGCTGCATACACAAGTGGTAGTATATGAGTAAAATATGTAAACATGAAAACACTTTCACATGAAAATTCATCCATAGAAATAATTTCCTCACACATAAATGTAAATGTTCAATGATGTTTAGTGGTAAAAGTTATAAATATCTAGAAGTCTTATCAGTTAAGGAATGGAGAACTATGGTCATACCATAATATCATGTAGTTGTTTAAAAAACGATGCATTAGTGTGGCCCGTTTGTTACAATTGAGCTGATGTCAGTACATTATCATTAACTAAAGTCCATAGTTTACATTAGCACCACATTAATGTAAGGTGTTTATAACAAGGGAAACTGTGCGTGTGTGGGAGGAGTATGTGAGAAGCCTCTACTTTTGCTCTATTTTTCCAAAAATCTAAAACTGCCCTCACAATTGTATTAACTTAAAAAAATACACAAATTAGTGGTAAAAAACTGAGTCAGACGCATGCTTTCTGAGTTGAAAATGGATCTTTACTGCTTTGATATATTATTAAATGAGAAAGCTGGTTAAAGATTGGCATGTATAAGTTGACTTGTAGGAAAAATATTAACAAAGGCACCCTATATATTTTGATTGTGATTATATGAAAATGGAGAAATGAATGAAATAATACACACCAGGCTACTGACCTG
Source organism: Sus scrofa (assembly GCF_054392235.1). Classification (NCBI taxonomy): domain Eukaryota; kingdom Metazoa; phylum Chordata; class Mammalia; order Artiodactyla; family Suidae; genus Sus; species Sus scrofa. Next base: position 36,847,194 of record NC_139398.1, read on the forward strand.
TTTATTTGGATGCAGATATGTGTCGAGAAGATGGAGAAGAAAAAAAATGACATAAAAATGGAAAAATACATGTGCTATATGAATAAATAAAAGTGAAAAATACTTTTTCTATTTTATTATTTAAAAAGTTATAACAAGTGCAACAAATATGAAACTAAATATTCATCATCTTCCATAAGAATGGTAAACCTATAAGCTCAGATTTCATGATTTAATATGTAAAGGAAAGCTTTCATAATACAGAAAACAGACCTTTCATATTTCAAAAAATCTTTCAGGACCATGATGTCATCATATATTTCAAAATTAATTTTGAAATGAAGTTATGATGATATCTGCAATCTGTGGAGAGCTGCAGGAAAACCTGATCTATGACAAATTAATTTAAGAGACCAGTTTAATATTTTTCAAAGATATTATTTTTGTTATTCAAGACAGATAATTATAAAGCAAAGTTTTATTCTCCCCAATAAAAGTGAAGTAAAATAAATTTCTTTTATTTATAAGGAAATACATCAGTAAGTTTTTCATTATGTTAGATGTGTTTATAATCTTGTCTATGTGGATGAAATATTTCTTATTGGTAATCTTGGAATAAAAGGTAAATGGGTGATAATGACCTACTGTCATGGCAGAGGGTTTCCTTACCTTAACTGAAAAGTGGTGACCTGCTAGCTTGGTTGCCCGTCCTTCAGGTTATGAGGCAAGTACAATGGATTAGGGAGGACAATGCTTCCTACCTCTGTCTACATCCCTGGGTTCTCCATTTCTCTACACTCATCATGAGTAAACACTCAAACTGACTCAGTGACACATGGGATACAAAGATTTGGATGAAGAGGATTGAGCCTGGGCTAGGTGCAAAGGGCTTTTTGGGGCCACATCTGCAGCATATGGAAGTTCCCAGGCTACAGGTCGAATCAGAGCTACAGCTGCTGGCCTACACCACAGCCACAGCAATGCCAGATCTGAGCCACATCTGTGACCTACACCACAGCTAATGCAATACTGGATCCTTAACCCACTGAGTGAGGCCAGGGATCGAACTTGCATCCTTATGGATCCTAGTCAGTTTTGTTACTGCTGAGCCACAATGGGAACTCCTGCAAAGAGGGCTCTTATAAATAGAGAAGTCATCCAATGTTGGAAAGCCAGCTAGAGTTTGGGGTTTAATCACACCTCTCACCCATCTTAGGTATTTGCACATAAAATTTCGACAGATAGACATTAAAATATCACTGTTATGATGGGTAGAACTGGTTTTAGAGAACATGACTTGGATTAAAAGACACATGGACTTCCTTAAACTTTTCCACATTCCCTCAAATTGGAATAACTACCCAAATAGTCCCAGATTCCATAGCCTTCACCATAGGAGGTGACCTCTTATAAAATAGGCAAACACACACACACACACAAGTATCTGCTATTGGCAAGTTGCTCCAAAATGGAGAAGGGACTGGACTGCACATACAACTTCTCCCAACCTCACAAGTCAAGAAGAAGGTGAAGAGAGTGGCTTTAAGTGTCGCTTCAGTGGATGGCTCCTCAGGGAAATATGCTAACTGGGACTGGGATTCTTTCAAGAGTAAGTGCACAATATCTCAAAGAGGTGATGGCTGCAAATATTTCACACTCTGCTCTCTAAAAGCAAAGACGTAAATAGGAGCAAGTAAGGGTGACTACTTATAAAAGGAACCTCTAAAATGTGTTGAATACTATTTATTATTCCAGCCTCTCAGTTCAGTATGATTCAATTCATTGCAATTGAAGGCTCAAAAAGAAGGCTCAATACCACACCAGGCATAAAAAACCATACAGATGAATAAAACACGCTCCTACTCCTCAGTGAATGTACAATTGTTTACCTTTTCTTAGTATATTACACAAGCTTCCCAAATCATCTGACAGGCAATTTTTTTTTAAAGTTTACCACTGTATAACTGTTTCTAAATTTGGTTTCTGGGAATCATACTCTGAAACACAGTGTAGCAGGCACAAGGGGAAGTCGAGTTCCAGTACTGGTCTAATAACAAGAGAACTCTGGAGTTTAAGTGAATAGGAATGGATAACCACCACCCCATCAGTCACTGCATGTGGGGCCCCTTGGGAAGGACATGCCCTCAGATAAGCTGATTCTCTTCAGGTGAGGTGGCTGAAGTGGCTGGCAGTGGAGACCACCTACTGACAAGCTCCCTGCAGCTGGGTACCGTGTCCTTCCTCAAAGGAGTTCTGAGTGTTAAATCTCCATGTCCATCATATCTATACCTGCACTGCTTGGAGGCACTTCTTACATATGTGGGAAGAACTTTCCAAGGCATTTGGTGGCCCCTCTTGCTGAGAGAAACCCAGAAGGAGGGGATGGGAGCAACTACAGCTTCCTCCATTGCAGCTGACTTTTGGGGTCACAACAAATGGTCATGGTCTCCCTCCTCCACTATCCATTCTAGATGTCTCTAGATTCAGCCAACACCTTTGCTGACCTCAGTGGCTTACCTGTTGTCAGGAAGAACGTATCCCTGAGGGTGATGGCCTACAGTCACCATGGCTCCTCAAAGTGTGATCCCTACACTTGTCCATTTTACATCATGATACAGCAAGGGAGTGGCTCTAGCCTGAGATCAAATGCTTTCCTGCTCCAGGGAACAGCACTACTACCTCTGCCCAAAAGTCAGGGTTAATTGCCAGCCAGCACACTGATTCTTATTCTTCTTGCCCAAAAGTCAGGGTTAATTGCCAGCCAGCATGCTGATTCTTATTCTTCTTGCTCTTGGTACTTGTTTAAAGTGCCCAGAGAGCAGTTTATTGATCAATAGGAGTCTTTCTGTGTCACCTGGAGCCAGTGTCCTCTTTTGGGGGACCATAAGCTCAACTCTGCAGAGTTCAAAGTTGTGGGTATGAGAACAAGTTCCCCAAGTGGGTTATTATAAGTGAGAGAGGGTAGAGATGCTCCTGCTTCTATCACTTGGTTCCTGGACCATTCTATTCTCACTGGGGCCACAGAACTGTACAAAATTATTTGAAACAAAGTACATACTGTATTCTAGAGTATGATGCTTCAGCTGTGTCTTGGGGAGGTGGTTCCAGCATTCTGTGAGGCCAGCAGCTTCTGGATGGTATGATTTGTGACATGATCGGTGGATTTGATGGCATGAGCCCACTTACCAGTATTATTTACTGTAAAGTGCGCTGCCTGGTCTGCTGTGATGGAATGTGAGATTCCATACCAGTAGGTCAAACCTTTTGTAAGCCTTTGGACAGTGGCGCTGGTTGTAAGTCTGTAGCCAAAAGAGAAAAACCCATACCCTGAATATATATCTGCTTCTATCAAAACAAATAGCTGGTCTGTGATAATGCAACTGTGATACTTCTTGATTCACAGGCCTAGGCCTAAAAGTGGGGGTTCCTTCAATTCCCAAGTACATCTGCGACAATTATCACCCAGGTCTTAAAAGGGCATCATTGTGTTTTTTTTGTTTTTTTGTTTTTGTTTTTGTTTTTTGTTTCTTTTTAGGGCTGCCCCCACAGCATATGGAAGTTCCCAGACTAGAGGTTGAAACAGCTACAGCTGCTGGCCTATGCCACAACCACATCAACGTAGGATCTGAGCTGCATCTGTGACCTACACCATAGCTCATGGCAATGCTGGATCCTTAATCCACTGAGTGAGGCCAGGGGTTGAACCTGCATCCTCGTGGATACTAGTCAGGTTCTTAACTTTCTGAGCCACAAGGAGAATTCCTGTGGTAGATTTCTGTGTTTATCACACATACATTGTGCAGTGCTCTGAATTCAGTGGAGTTTATCACACGTTTACTATGTTTTAATAAAGGAAATAAACTACATTTCTGGTAATTCTGCATTGCAAGTGACTTCTGATTTTACTGCTTTCTCCCTTTTCTTCATCAATGGAACTGACATGGTCTCTGTCATGCCTAGAAAATCTGTCTATTCAGGATCTAGAGCCTAAGTTATCAACAATAAATTTTTTTAAGGAACAGACATATTCACATAGTCCTTCTGCTCTGAATATTTAAATCACTTCATACTATTTCCAGAATAATCAAAGAAGAAATTCATTGCAATAGATCAAATGAGAAAATATAAATTTATGAACTAGTAAATTTATGAAAGTTAAATTTCTTAATTTAGTTGTGCATTAGAAGAGAAACATTCAAAAACTTTTTGGAAATAAATTATGCAGACTCTTAGAACCAAAATTGCACGATACATGAGGGATAGAGAAAGTTGAGAAGGATGCTGAGATTTCTCACTTGAGCTAAATCAATGCTAACTCCATTCTCCTTGAAAGAGAATAAAGCAGGAATAAAAGTTATGTATGAGTGTTATTCTCTTCTATCAGACTCCAATCTACTTGATAAATACACTAATTCATCTTCCACTCCCTAGAGTATTTACTATAATATACTACATTTAATATTAGTCTCAAACCAGTATTTGATTTATGAGTGGATAAATGTGGACAACCAAAATCTTATCTACAGATCACAATTACTGAGGTTACTGAAGAAACCAGTTAGAGCAAAAAGGCTGTTTTTAAAAATCCTGACATTTAGATCTACATGCAGGAAATCCATATTACATCACGGATGTGAAGGCAAAAATGTATTTCTCTTCTTTTTGACTCCACATTGACCAGACTAGGATTTCTACTCTCTTTAAAGACTATTTTTTTTGTCTTTTTGTCTTTTTAGGGCCACACCCGCAACATATGGAGGTCCCCAGGCTAGGGGTCTAATCAGAGCTATAGCTACCGGCCTACACCAGAGCCACAGCAATGCCATATCCGAGCCTCGTCTGCAACCTACACCACAGCTCACGGCAATGCTGGATCTGTAACCCACTGAGCAAGGCCAGGGATCGAACCTGAAACCTCATGGTTCCTAGTCAGATTCGTTTCCACTGCACCATGACAGGAACTCCATTTAAAGACTATTCTTAATGTTTACATGAATGACCAGGGAGATCTGTGATTGAGGCTGTGTGAGAAAGGGAGACTTGTTCACTGGCCCCATCACTTGTGCTAGAAAAAATATAGAAGACTCAAAGGATTGTGAATTAAAATGCAGCTTGGGGCCTTCTCCCTCCAACCTTGAGCTGAGTATAACTACTTAGTCCACCTCATGGGCAGTCTGTTCTACTTCATATTTTGGGGCAGTGAAGCAAAAGATGACAAAATTCTAGCTAGAAGTGGTGACAGGGCCAAGAGAGGTGATTTTGAAAACTAAAGTGCAAGGCAAAACAAAACCACCTATTTGCATTGTCCAGACCCAAAAGAGCATCTAAAGTCAAAGGAAATATCACACCAACAACCTGTGAGTAAGGCAATTGCCATCCTTGAAATATATCCAACTCAGAGCACAGGCAGCCTGGCTCCTTGTTAGTGGGACCGACAAGATATCTGGCACTGAAAAGACATCATAGAAGAAGAACAAAACTCTGCCCTGGGCCATGGCATCATGCAGGGGCACTAATTCACTTAGCCCAGGACTGCTAGGTCTTTCTTTTGTTTGTAACACCATATGGGCAGCATTACTGGAGTAGCTATTTTGCTCTTCTGCATCTGTTGCTAACACAAATAAAACCTCTCTGGCTGCCTTATTTATACCTTCTGCTTGTATGACCAAGAGAATGATTTTCAGTCCTGTCATGGCATATCTCATAGCAACACATGGTTGTTATTATAAACAGGTTAGTTTAACCTCATTGCCTCCCTTGAATATGAGGAACAGTTCACTGCCTATGCAAACAGAGCTATAGTCTTGGTTGGAGATTCCAGAGGCTTAAGTGAATTGTAACAAAGGGAACTACAGATCAATTGCCAAGGACTGAAAAAATTACAGATGAGGAAGAGTGTGTCATAGGGAGGACAACTGCACCAAAACACCTCCTTAAATGCCACACATAAATACTTATGAGATAGGGTAGAATTCTGCTTCGTGCCAGGAGCTGAGAGCATGTGCTGGGCCTTTCCATGCAGCACTTGGCTACCCAGCCAAGCGAAACGGCTGCTGGTGGTGCCATCAGTGACCAATCTAGCCTGAGGAGAAGGAGTGCCTTGGCTAGTTCGTCTTTGCATCGGACACAGAGGCAGCCTTGGCTGGTTGTCTGATGAGAAGGAAATTAGTTCCAGAGAAATTGAATATACCTTGAAATAATATTTGTTTACAAAGAAAACCAGGGAGTTCCCGTCATGGCACAGTGGAAATGAATCCGACTAGGAACCATGAGGTTGTGGGTTCAATCTCTGGCCTCATTCTGTGGATTAAGGATCCAGCATTGCTGTAAACTGTGTGTAGGCCGCAGACTTGGTTCAGATCTTGTGTTGCTGTGGCTGTGGCGTAGGCCAGCAGCTATAGCTCCGACCGGACCCCTAGCCTGGGAACCTCCATATGCTACTGGTGTGACCCTAAAAAGCAAAAAAAAAAAAAAAAAAAAAAAAAGGAAAACCAGTTTTTGAAAAAGACTAATTGAATCCTTACCCCAAATTCAACTTTAACATTTCTCATCAAGGAGACTGTACCGTGCTTGCTGGGGAACCTGAGTTCTAAGTTGGAATTGATACAATGAAGACTAGTTCGCCAGGTTGCAGTTCAATTTCAGAATCTTGTTCATCTTATGAAAAGAAAGTTTACCAACAAAGAATGGGAAGCATTCAGAAGCTTTAAGGACAAGTGGATTCAGCTGGATATGTTTTATAGGTATTGGGGGCTGCAAGAAAGCATCATAAAAGCCATAGGTGTTGGGTTAGGATTTGAATTGCAATAGCTTGAATTTGATATATCCCCATTAAAGCTGGATATAGGCCAAGTTAATTAAAAATATGTTTGTTTCTGGATGGGGAAGAAGAAAAAGAATCAACATTTGAGGGAAGCAAAATAGATGAGCAACTATGTGAATCTAATAAAAGTGATACAAAAGAACTTATTTGTAAAATAGAAACAAACTCAAAGATTTAAAAATTAAATTTTGGATTACCAAAGAGGGAACTGTAGTGGAGGGGGGAATACATTGGGAGCATGGGATTAACTACCACACCACTATATGTAAAATAGGAGGTTTACTTGATGTTATATAATAACCTGTAGGAGGGAAAGAACAAATATATGTATATGTATAACTGATCCACTTTGCTGTAAACATGACGTTAATACAACATTGTAAATTAACTATACCCCAATAAAATAAATTAAAAAAAATAGATGAGCACCCTTTTGTTGTAGTAAGCTGTTAGGAAACCCAGTGGATCTAGACATCGGGATGTTACATCTCAAGATGATTCTAAACCAATTCAGAGGCAATTAGGTATTCTCACGTTGATTATTTAACATCATGTGCTGTTCCTATGACCCCTGAGGATCGTAGGATTTGGGGCCCATTTTTGTTTCACAGAGGAAATTCCAATGTGAAATGGTACAAAGTCGTAACATGATTTTCTAAGTAACAAAGAGAAACGAAAACTGTAATCTTCTGTATTCACTAAAAAATAAACACCTGATGGCATCAAATTATATTCACCAAATAGTTTAAAAAAAAAGAAACAACTTTTCCTATTAAAAAGGCATGCTCCCAAGTTGAAGATGGCTCACTAGGCATACGTTTACCTCTTCTTGCTCCCCCAGAACTCATTGGGTTGACTGAAGAAATAGAAATTGGCCATACAATCTTAAAGTGATACACGTTCATTGTAGAAAAAATTGAAAATACACAAAAAGGAAACATTCAAATTTCTGTCCTTCCAAAATAATATTTCAAAAGGCACTATTCCTAAAACCTAGAGTATTTTCCTAGGCCTTTTTCTTGGCAAATGATTCCATATTAATATCCTTGCTTTTCTTCAGTGTGAACATATTGTTTTTAATTTTTTTCTCTTAACTATACATCTACTATTTATAAATATATTTCTGTAGCATAACTTTTTAGTGGCTCTAAAGTACTCTGTTGTATGTCTACTCTCAGGATGCTTTTGACCAGAGGTAAAAATGTTCAAATGAAACCAACTTTTTTTTTTAAAGGCTGCACCCACGGCATATGGAAGTTCCCAGGCCAGGGGTCATATCAGAGTTGCAGCTGCTGGCCTACACCACAGCCACAGCAACACCAAATTGAGCCACATCTGCGACCTACACCCCAGCTCATAGCAATGCTGGATCTCAACCCACTGAGCAAAGTCAGAGATAGAACCTGCATCCTCATGCATGGGTTGGGTTCATTACTACTGAGCCACAACGGGAACATCACATAATTGACTTATAAACAAGGATATTTATTTTATCACCTAACATACAATTCAGAGGTGTCACTAAGGACATATCTATCTATCTATCTATCTATCTATCTATCTATCTATCTATATATATATATATTTTTTTTTTTTGGCCTGGGCCTGAATTTATTGGTTTTGCCTTAGGCTTGTCTCCTTCATGGTTATAAGAGCTGCTGCTGTAACTTTCAGCTTCACATCTTCATAAAAATGGCATCTAAAAGCCAGGAAAGGCTGTTTTCCCTCTGACGTCGCAGTTTTATCAGTGAGGAAGACTTTTTCCTCTTAAAAGCCCCCATGAGATTTCCCCAAAGTTTCTACTGACTCAGGTCACTGAGAAAGCTGAACTCTGACACTTTGGCCTCTTGGGAAGTAGACTCTTGGTGAGGAAGAAGCTAAGGCAAGATCTGGAGGAATGATGTCACGGGGAAGCAAGCCCACCACTGCCTGCGACAAGGAGGTGTGCCACAATTACTCCTTCTTTCCTCTGTGTTAGACATGTTGAATGTCTGCAGTTCTTACTATAAACACTTACACCGAATATCCCTGTAACCATATTTTGAGGTACATGCTTAATTATGTCCTTAAGAAAGTAGATTTCTATAAGTGGAATGACTGGTTCAAAGGGGTTAAATAAACATTTTTAGGGCCTTAAAAAGCTGGACAAATCGTTCTCTAAAAAGGCTCTACGATTTACACTTCCAGCTAGTGTTACATGTGTGACCACTCTTTTAACTCCACCTCCATTCTCCCTGGTCATCTGTAGATACGATCTTTAAAAAAAAAAAAAATTGCCACTATAGGGGGAAAATGATACCTTTTTATTTTTTATTTTTATCTCTATTCTCATTTTTCATTTTTTGCTTTTTTTAGGGCCACATCTGCAGCATATGGAAGTTCCCAGGCTAGTGGTTGAATCCGAGCTGCAGCTGCCGGCCTATGCCACAGCCACAGCAATGCCAGATCTGAGCTGTATCTGCACTTTACACCGCAGCTTGCAGCAATGCTGGATCTTTAACCCACTGAGCAGGGGCAGGGATCAAGCTGGCATCCTCATGGATACCAGTCCGGTTTGTTACTGCTGAGCCACAATGGGAACTCTCGATACCTTATTTTTTAAATAGGTAGTTTCTTTCATTATAAATTAGGTTGACAGATCAGTGTTATTATTGGCTGTTTGTATTCCTTTTTAATGAACTGCATGTTCATTATCCTGGGCTGCTTTAATTTTAGTGAGTAGGACTTAAAGTGAGAACATAATATATAAGATGCTAAGGACGTCATATTGATGACACAATCTATTATATGGTTGTAGTGCATGTCTTGAGTAGTGCATGTAGTGCATGTCTTAAGCTGAGTGTAAATTATATAAGATTAGATACTTAAGTACAAAAAATTGGAATGTTTTATAATCTTTTATTCATTAAGCATGCCCAGATATTCCAAGCACAGTAAATAACATGTTTTAAAAAGATCAAGTAGCATTTATAGCAAAGGAAGCATTGTTATCTTTAGCATGAATGTAATGGTGTTATGAAAAAGTGTTGTCTGTCTCGTCCTCATCATAGTAAAACAACTGACATTTATTGAGAAAAAAAAAAGGGGAGTTCCCATTGTGGCTCAGCAGTTAACGAACCCGACTAGCATCCATGAGGATGTGTGTTCAATCCCTGGCTTGGCTCAGTGGGTTAAGGATCTGGTGTTGCCGTGAGTTATGGTGTAGGTCACAGACACAGATTGGATCTCACGTTGCTGTGGCTGTGGCATAGGCCAGCAGCTACAACTCCGATTGGACCCCTCGCCTGGGAACCTCCATATGCCATGGGTGCAGCAACCCCCCCCCCCGCCACCAAAAAAAAGAAAAAAAAAAAAGAAAGGGGATAAACTGGTGCAGTGAACCTGACAAAAGGAAAATAAGTTATTATACCACTATGTTGTCGGTAACATGACTACAAAAAACAGTAACAATGACCAGCATTTTTGGGTTTTTTTCAGCTTATAAAGCAGAGCAAATAAGAAACAAGTATGGTAGCCGCTATGGAGAACAGTATGGAGGTTTCTTAAAAAACTAAAAATAGAATTACTATATGATCATGTAATCCCACTCCTGAGCATATATCCAGAAAAGACAAAAACTCTAATTCAAAAAGATACATGCACCCTAATGTTCATCGCACTATGTATGATAGCCAAGACATAGAAGTACCAAAGTGTCCACTGACAAACGAATGGATAAAGAAGATGTAGTATATATACATACACTATTACTCAGGAATATTACTCAGCCATAAAAAGAATAAAATAATTCCATTTGCAATAACATGGATGGACCTAGAGATTATCATACTAAGTGAAGTAAGTCAGACAAGATAAGTATCATGATATCATTACATGTAGAATCTAAAAAAAAAAAACGATACAAATGAACTTATTTACAAAACAGAAACAGACTCATAGACATAGAAAACAAACACAGTTACCAAAAGGGAAAGGGGTGGAAGGGATAAGTTAGGAGTTTGGGATTAATAGATACATAGTACTATATATAAAATAGACAAACAACAAGGATTTACAGTACAGCAGAGTGAACTACATACAATGTCTTGTAAAAACCTATATAGAAAAGAATCTGAAAATAATGTATGCATGTAACTGAATACCTTTTTTGTATACCTGCAACTAACACAACTTTGTAAATCAACTGAATTTTTAAAAACTGAAACCAGTATGAAGATACTATATTTTGAATTCACATATTAAAAAACAAACTGTTCCTTGAGGATATCTTAAGTTCTTAAAGCTAGTTGAGGGCTGAGTCAGCCCTGGAACCTAAAGTCTCCTTATATTTTGCCTCTTCTTCCCATAGGCCAATGCTAGCACCTAAAATAAAAGACAAGCAAAATAAGCTAAAATATTAACAATAAAAACAATAATATCATCTCATCATCCCACTATGCCTGCACTGTTCACGCCTTTGTACATTTTCATTGAGAATACATAAAGATTGTATATGTCATGGAATTTACTAACATGAAGATTACCAAGCTCATTTCACCACTGGGAGCATGATCTTGGTAATATCAACACCTAGAAAAGATAATCAGTGTGTAATCATAACATCTTGGAAGTTGAAGCACTTGTCTTCTCCCTAGAGATCTACAAGATTTTGCAAAGAGGCAATGATATAAAAAACCATCCCTGCCACCAACTGTTTGTGAGTTGAATGGAAGAAGAAACTCAGGTCCTATGAGGCAAAATAATCGAAAAACACTTTTTTTTTTTTTTTTTTAAAATCAGGCACAAAGTATCAAGTAAGAAGGGATGGAAACAAAAATCAGCAAGTCCTTTAATTATCACTCATCCTACTGCCTCATTTTCCTGCCCTTATTTTCTCAATTTATTTCTCTTTCTTCTTTTACTCTGTCTTTTCCTCCTCTACCTTCTTGAACCCTCTCTCACTTTCATTCTTTCTGTCATCATCTCCTTTTGCTCCTGTCTTCCATTTCCCTTTTGTATTTCTGGAAAGTTGAAAGCCAGAGGAGGTTTGCGGTAGGATAGCTGTAATGCATTTGTAACACTCATCTCTGGGATTTTAAATTATTATTATTATTACTTGTGTCTGCACCTGCAGCATATGGAAATTCCTGGGCTGGGAACTGAATCTGGGTTGCATCCTGCAACTGTAACAACGTTAGATCCTTTAACCCACTGCATGGGGCCAGAGATTGAACCTGTGCCTCTGCAGCAACCCAAATGGCTGCAATCAGATTCTTAACCCATTGTGCCATAGTAGGAACACCTTAAGTTATTACTATTATTTTGCTTTTTAGGGCCGCACCCACGGCACATGGAAGTTCCTAGGTTAGGGGTCGAATTGGAGCTATAGCTGCCGGCCTACATGGCAGCTCAAGGCAACGCCGCAACTCCGACCTACTGAGTAAGGCCAGGGATTAAACCTACATCCTCATGGATACTAGCTAGATTTGTTTTCACTGTGCCACAGCAGGAACTCCCTTTAAGTTATTATTTTTAATTAATTATAGTTTTAAATGAATTCTCATCTCTCTATATAAATATGAAGTGAGAAAAAGAAAAAAAGATAATTGAATCAAAAGTTGATTTAATTTTTAATGTTCTCAACACTTTTAAAATAGAATACAGCTTTTTCTTTGTTAGAACATCTGACCACTAAACTTCCAGGTTCAGAGCATAACTCCTTCATTAACTGGCGTAGCTAAGAGGTAGGCCCTTAGCAAACACCATCTGGCAAAACTAGACTAAACCTGGAACCCAAATATTTTTTTCACTGATAGTTAAACTTACTTTGGATTGGCTATGTTTAACAATGCACCTAAAATGTGATTAACTGCTGTATATCTAAGAGGAGAATTTGGGGGGGGGGAGTATAAAAAAGCCATAAATACGCAAAGTTATTCAAGTGGATTTTCGGGAAAATGGAAAAGTATCAAGCTTCCAGAGAAATTTATGAATGCAGTGTTAATTCACCCAACCTGGAAAAGTCTACTTCTACTGAAGATGAATTTCTTTCTTTTTTTTTTTTTTTTTTTTGTCTTTTTAGGGCTGCACCCACGGCATATGGAGGTTTCCAGGCTAGGGGTTCAATCAGAGTTGTAGCGGCCAGGCTATGCCAGAACCAGAGCAACTCGGGATCCAAGCTGCATCTGCAACCCACACCACAGCTCAAGGCAACACTGGATCCTCAATGCACTGAGCAAGGCCAGGGATCGAACCCACAACCTCATGGTTCCTAGTCGGATTGGTTAACCACTGAGCCACGACGGGAACTCCTGAAGATGAATTTCTTAAACTCATGCTTTAGTAGAGCTATATTTCTTTAATATTACAATGTCCAGAGTTATTTTCTTTTCAGTTAGGGAGTTCTGATTTTCCCAACATGTTGTGTAAAGTGTGTACATTCCTTTCAGAGCCTGATAAATAGAGAAGTAATCTGTCATCTCTGATGTCATCTATGATAGCAAAAGTCTGGGCACATATTTAAATAAATACCCATGAACAACATTGAGATTATGGGGGTATAGCAACTATTTATAATTTTCCTTTGGAATTTTCCAGAAGGGAAAGGTGCTTTCCCACCCTTATCTCATTTAATTTTCAAAACTCTCTGGCGTTTGGGGAACCAAAATAAAGCAGAAATTCCCAGAGGTCATTCAGAGAGCTTGCACTGAAGCTAGGAATTGAATCAGGGCCAACCCGGATTTCCTTTTGTCTAAATGATGTGTGTACCCAGGCCCTAATAGCTGCTTCTTTTTCTTTTCCTTTTCTTTTTTTTTTTTGGAGGTAGATTTACTTATTTTTTTATAATGATTTTTATTTTTTCCATTTCAGCTGATTTACAGTGTCCTGATAGCTTCTTATCACTGTCTTTCTTTGGTCTATAGCTTCTCCCATCCTGGAGCTGCTCTCTTAGATGTTCATGGGAATCCAATTCCAGAAGTGGAAAGACCTTGGGGATCACCTAGGCCCTGGATACCTTTCGTCTTTATCGAAAATAAATTGATCCCCAGAGAGGTGGAAGATTCCATACGAGTTAATAAATTCTAAATCCAAGAATAGAATTTGCATTTCTTGCATCCTGATCACTGCTTTACTTTCAATTCAACAGAACAACTCAGGTCATTTAATTTTCCAGTAAATCTTCCTACCCTCTGGTCAAAATTTAATCTATGTATTTACAGATTTACATACTTGTCATTTTAATTGGATAATTGGTTTCTTTATTTGTGTAGGAGTTGCAATTTGTATTTAACAGTTTGCCATTCCACTGAAGTGTAGCCTTTATTTCCATTTTTTTCCCATGACTGAACTCTAGGCATTTGTGCAGGTAGCTGGTAAAATGATACAACCAGAAAGGGCCATTGTGGTGAGGCATACTGGTATATTTTTCATAAGTATCATGTCTGGGAATTCAAAATCTAATTAAGAACACTGAACAAAATTCTTCTTTATGGATGTTCCCCCTTTAATAAAATAAAATTACAATAGGTTGCATGACAACTAATGTTGAGTATTATTTTCTTATCATTGAAATAGAGTAACACAGTAACACACTATTTCAAAGATCAAATACTATTATAAAAAAGCACATATTTCCATTGTAAAAACTGTCATTTTCCTGGCCTACGCGTTGTATAAAACTCCAATTAGTCTTTAAAGAAGTTTAATAATGCAGACAATCTGTATAGGTGGTGATGGGAGTACTTTATGATTACAGTACTTTATGAGTTACCCAGAACTTTCAATTTGTGATCACAGTTGACATTCATTGTAGTCTTATAATTTATAGGTCTATTATTGTTACATTATGAAAACTAGCATGTGGTGATGTTAAATTTATTTACCCAGCAACAAAATGAGTTAATGGTGTGGTTTGAGATTTAATCATTTTTTACAGATCTAAATTAGTCAGCCAGAAAGCCAATATTTCTTGAGCATCTACTACTAGATGCTGTTCTAGGTCCTAGACATAGAGTGGCAAATAAGACAGTCCCAGTTCACTAGGAGTTTACAGTCTTCTGGGTGGAGATAGATATAGATATTAAATGAAAGCAAGCAAACACACACAAGAAACAAATTTGAGATTTTTTCCATACTTATGTGTGGAAGACTCAGGAAAAAATATACCAGTGCTTGGAGGCAGGAACAAACTTATTGCTTTAGAAATGGTGGACACAGAAGGCTTAAAGAGGTGTCATTTAAGTTCCAAATTATAAGAAGAAGAAATCAACTAGGTAAAGATTCCGGGGAAGCGTTCCAAGCAGAGGAACTTGAGATGGGAATGTCCATGGTGTGTTCAAAGGAAAAGATTAGGAGTAGTGCTGAGAGATAAGGATGGTGATATGGACAAAGGGGAAATTGTGTAGGACCTCACATACTGTGTTGAGTAGTTTGGAATGTATAGAGCTTCAGTGGAAGCCATTAAAGGATTTTGAATACAGATGTGGTGGGATCAGATTTATGACTTAGAAAAAACACTCAATGTTGTGTGCAGAAGGCTCTCTTGGGCCAGGTGGCAAAATTAGGGTCCAGAGGAAATGGTTAAGAACCAACAAAAATAGCCCAGTGAGATATGGTGTTGTCTTGAACTAAAAGTGAGTGGCAAGTAAGACAGTGAGAAATGTTAAGATTTGGGATGCATTTTGAATTAGACTGACAGGATGTAATGTGGAGGGTGAGAGAAAAGAAAAGAATTAAGTATAATTCTGGGGACTTTTGTTCTGAGCAAATGGGTATATAATGGTGTCATTTTCCGAATAAGAAAGACTTATGAGAGATAATAATTTAACAAATATTTATGAGTGCCTATTAGCAGCTCATGACTATACTTAGCACTGGAAATACACCTGAAGGCAACAGAATAAGTCTCTATCTTTATGGAGCTAGTTTTATTGTGGGGGAAGACAGATAATAAATATATTATAATGAGTATAATACAATACCTATCAGATTGTGATAAGTGTAAAGAAAAAATGTGAATGTTACAAGGAAAACAGGAATGCTTAAGTCCAATTTGCTCTTTTATATAGGTGTGTTTGGAAATCTCAGCAGGGAGATAATGCTTGCAAAAAGACCTTAAGATTTTGAAGATGTAAGCATACCAAACCTGATTGGTTTATTGGACTTCCATCTCACGTGGGAATTGAACCGCTAGATATTCAAGTCTGGAGTTTAGAAGAGAGGTTGAAAATCAAGATGTAAACTTGAAAATCTTTAGTATGAGGTACATTAAGCTGTAGAATTTATGGGGGAAAGATGCAGTCTCAAGATACAGACATCGGCCTTGGGACATCAACATAGATATCATGGGGTAGAAGAGTAGCTAGGGAAGACAGACAGACAGACAGACATATGCACACAGAAAAGGTATCCAATAAAGTATGAAGAAAGCTAAGACTGTGATCCCAGAACTGGAGAATAAATATGCAAAAAAAGGGAATGTGTGGTTAACTCTGAGGAATTATCACAGTAAAATGAAGGCAGAGAAGTGGCTATTGGCTTTGACAAGACTCAAGTTATTGGTAATCCGGAACAAAGCCAATTTAAAAAAATGATGATGACTAAACTCCAACTACAGTGGATTGAGAAGAAAATGTGACATAAGAAAGTGGGAAAAATAGGTCTAGACAAGTCTTGGGAGGATTTTTCTGTGAAGGAGCTCTAGGACACACAGTTGATGCTGGAAACTCCTAACAAATTAAAGGAGGCTTTTTGTTTGTTTTTATGACGAAGACATTAATCTATATTTATAACCTGAAAAATGATCCTCCAGCATAGAGAGAGAAATTGATAGTGTAGGAAACAAATAGGATATTATTTCAAGAGAAATATTTTTATAAAGGCAAAGAACGATCTAGGGCACAAGGGTGAGGACAGACTTAGCTAGAAAAGGGGACTCTAATTCCATTAGAAAGATAAGCAAGAACAGAATTGTGTGTGTAGATGAATGGTGGTAGTTTGAGGAAACTGGTAGTAGAAAGATGAGTCTGGCTCTTTTATTTATTTTTTCTTTTGAGATTTCATCTATTCTTTTTACATGAAATATGAGTTGACAACTGTTTGTGGAAGACTATTGAGTTTTACAGATTTAAGGAGCTAAGGTGTCTCAGAGTAGAAAATTAATTTACTGAGTGTTGAAGTACCATAATGCTCATTAGTATGAACACAAATTTATAGTGTCTGCAAGTATGTAGAATCTGTCCAAGGATTTTAGCTGCTTGGGGACAGCTGTGTCAAGTATGCAGATAGTTGAGTTTAACTGGGATTAAAGTCCATCCAGTCCAGTATTATGAAAGAAGAATTTTTGTAATGGAGTCCTTATAGTTTTTGACTATGGACTCTATGCTTGATAAGGAAGAAGGTAGGGACTTAGAAAGAGCCTATGGATAATGAAAAAAAGTGGCAGAGTCAATATGTTGACACTAGCTTAAGAAAAGAGGATAGAAAAATATAAGTAAGTAGCAAAGACAGGTCTGGCTGAAATGGAGATTTGGGATAAGAAGGAAGAAAGACTGTTGGTCCTGAAGGGTCTAAGCAATGAGAGAGCAGAATGTTGGATGGCTATCTGTGAATGTTAAAGTGACAGTGATGGATGAATGGAGTAACAAAGTCCATCAATGAGACAGAGTTTGAGAGTTTGGTAGATGATATATCATGGCATAGTGAGATATATACTTTAAAAAAGAAGCAATTTTGAAAGAAGATTTGAAACATTTTGGGAGTGACAATGGGAGAACAACTCAATTTCCAAACCCAAGGAGCATAGAAAATAGAGTATAAGATACATCTGTACTTGAGAGGGAAGCAGGCAGGAATGTATTGCTCCAATTTCCTTTGCAGCAATAAAGAAGAGGGAATTTTTTTTTTTTTTGTCTTTTTGTCTTTTTTGTTGTTGTTGTTGTTGTTGTTGCTATTTCTTGGGCCGCTCCCGCGGCATATGGAGGTTCCCAGGCTAGGGGTTGAATCGGAGCTGTAGCCACCGGCCTGCGCCAGAGCCACAGCAACGCGGGATCCGAGCCGCGTCTGCAACCTACACCACAGCTCACTGCAACGCCGGATCGTTAACCCACTGAGCAAGGGCAGGGTCCAAACCCGCAACCTCATGGTTCCTAGTCGGATTCGTTAACCACCGCGCCACGACGGGAACTCCTTTTTTTTTTTTTTTAAGAAGAGGGAATTTTCAAAGAGGTTGAGGATGCGGGAACAATTGCTGAGGATAGGCTAGGAGTTCAGATGCCAGAACGAGAGCATTTGAAGAGGATGGGGAAGGGTGGAAGATAAAGTCAGAATAATGACATTACAGAAGAATTGGGGATTGGCATCCATGCAAGGGACCTGTGAGACTTGGACTTATGATGACATTGGTGGGTAACAGCATTGTGAGCCATGCTGCATTTGGTCCAGAACAGGTGGCAACTGAAGATTCTGAATGGCTGCCTTAGGCTGTAGTCAGAAGCACAGGGCAACTGGAATTGTAGAGGTAAAAGCTTTGAGTTATTAATCTAATCTACTTCTTAATCCAAATTTAGTATTTTTCTCTTCCATTTAGTTGGGTCTCTTCTACCATAATATTTTTTAAAGCTGCTATTTGATGAAAACTTGCTCCTCCTACGTGTTTTCCTTTCCCTAAAAGAATGCTTCTTGGAGAATGTAAATTTTGAATAATGTCTGGAAGAGACTTTGCTTTGATGGAAAGTAGAATATAGTGTATTTTGGTCTGGTGGTCATAGTTGCAATGAATAAAGAAATTTCAAGTTATTTCAATTTATTATGAAGCTGCCCTTTGGAAAATAAATGGATTCTCATGGAAACTTGGGAAGAGAAGCCATACTAAGGTCTTATAAAACCTAGAACTTGATAAGGAGAGTTAGTTTCTCAGGATCTCTTGAAAACTTAGAATTTACAGTTAACAGATTTATCCTTAAAGACTTTGCAGTTATGACTTGGCCATGCTGTAAGGAGTTTTGGTTCTAGTGTTTCTCAATTTTCCAATTGTGAATTTTTTACTTCCTATTATAATCAACAGAGAGAATCTGATTAGCTCTCATGTCAGACCTAGTGATGTGATTAAGTATCCCATGGAAAAATTACTTCTAATCAGGGACCAGTTCTGCTTCAATTAGCCAAGGTTGGGAATGAGGGGGATGTGATTATGTGGCTTCTTGGGCAGCAGAGGTTGTGGGTGGGCAAAATCCCCTAGAGTGACACAAGAGCACAGGGACAATGGTTACCATCACTAACTACTAAGTTATTTCAGACCAGAAAAAACATGGACAAGTGCCTGAAATTTATATTTTTGGATTAAAGAGCCATCATCAGCATTCTGGATTCATGTACATTTCATCTTCTTTTTTTAATATATATATTTTAATTAAAGTACAGTTGATTTACAATATTATGCCAATTTCTACTATATAGCAAACTGACTCTATCACATATATCTATCTATATAGATATATATTCTTTTTTATATTATCTTCCATCGCAGTGTCTGTTCCAGGAGATTGGATATAGTTCCTCATGCTATGCAGTAGGATCTCACTACTTATCCATTCAAATAGAATAGTTTTCATCTACTAACCCCAAACTCCTGGTCCATCCCACGACCTCCACCTCCCCTTTGGCAACCATGAGTCTGTTTTCCATGTCTGTGAGTCTGTTTCTATTTTGTAGATAGGTTCATCTGTGCCATATTTTAGATTCACATATAAGTATTATCAAATGGTATTTGTCTTTCTCTGACTTACTTTACTTAGTATGGTAATCTGTAGTTGCATCCATGTTGTTGCAAATGGCATCATTTTGTTCATTTTTATGATTGAGGAGTACTCCATACTATGTATGTAGTATATCTTCTTAATCCATTTCTCTGATAATGGATGTTTAGATTGTTTCCATGTCTTAGCTATTGTGAATAGTGCTGCAATGAACAGAGGGGTTCATGTATCTTTTTGAACGAAAGCTTTGTCCAGATATGTTCCCAGGAGTGGGATTGATGGAATATACGGTAGTTTTATTTTTAGTTTTCTGAGGACCCTCTATGTTGTTTTCCAGAGTGGTTATACCAATTTGCATTCCCACCAAGAGTGTAGGAAGGTTCCCTTTTCTCCACACCCTCTCCAGCATTTTTTTATCTGTAGACTTATTAATGATGGCCATTCTGACTGGTTTGAAGTGATACTTCATTGTAGTTTTGATTTGCATTTCTCTAATAATTAACAACGCTGAGTATCTCTTCATGTGCCTATTGGCCCTCTGTATGTTTTATTTGGAGAAATGCTATTTCATCTTCTAATTGTAATTTTTATTATTGCATAATGCTACATCTAATTTGAGCTCATATTCTAGAACTCTTTTTAGAAACCTGTATATGAACTATGGGAAGGGAAATGATTTAATAAGGAAGTCCTCAGAGTATTGTGTTATCGCTTTTTCTGGAACCTGCTAAGCATTTGGTGTGGGGATATACTGGAAAAAAATTTGATAGGAAATTTACAACTTACTACTAAAATATGCTTCTGTTCCTAAAATTATACCAAGTGAATGGAACAGACTGTCCTTTACTAACGTAACAAAATAACCCTTATTATAGCTATGTCTCTGACAGGATAAGGATGAGACGATTTGAGAAGGGGAAGGCTGCAAGACACTCATCTTTGACTTTTAGCCTTGTTTTCTTTCCCCATAGAAAAAAATTAAACATATTTTTGTGAATAGCCCGTCACTTCCCACTTGTATAAACTTTTAGCCCAATGTTATAGAAATCAGAAAGTTTCCATAGACTTTGTGAGTAAAATTAAAACTGTTAACAAATTTCAACTCGAGCTTTTCATTGCTAAAATCTTTCCAAACAGCTACCCATGATCTTTAATCTTTTCAATAGGTCATCAGATTCACCTGATTTCTTCCTCTTTGGTAAGTGTTACCTTATATTCTAGCCCCTTGCACTTCCCTTCTGCCCTCCAAAATTGAGCTCATATGAGATACAGTCACCTAAGTTCTCTTGGTTACTTGTCTTCAAGGATAACCAGGAAAGCGTCTCTAATAACAAAAAGTCCCCATGATAATTACAAAATTGCAAACATAGGAATCACAAAACTTTCACATTTCTTATAAAGGCAATTCCTAACCTGCATCTAAATTAGTACCTGAAACTCCCATGGCTTTCTACTCTTAGTTTTTTTCATCCTTGCAATAGGATTTACCAAAACTCTCATCTCTTCTCACATTCCATCCTTCTCTGCTGACAAAAAAAGACAGACGGAATGCTAAGTATTATCTTGGCTCAGGATTTTCAAACACCACTAAATTAATGGACAACCACTAAGCTAGATATTGGCCTTGCTCAAGAATAATCTCCTTTGACACATTTTCTCCTAAGGCTCATGGTGATTGTTTCCTATTGATTAAGGACAAAAGGACTAATCCCATAGAAATGTCCCCTGATGGACTCCCACGTTAGCCTATGCCATGAATCCAGCTCTTTTCCTTTCCTATGACTGAGACCTCATTTTATATGTCTCCACTGGGATTTCATTCTAAGTCAGTCTAATGTTATTCCTCTTCAGGTTTGGGGTTAGCTGGAAAAGTCACACCCCACCTTCGTTCCCAATTCCATTTATCTCTATCGTACATAGTAGAAAGAGAAATCTTAAAAGCTTGTAAAGGATAAAAATATAGCAACAAATCATTTTCTCTCTTCCCTATCTGAACATTAGCTCCGGCCACAAGCATGGCTTCAGGACTCCAAACTTCAAGTTTGCATCCCTAAGACCACATTTACTGTGCTTTCTGTAGAGTATCTGAGTGAGAGGTGGGGTAGAGGATGGGAATACAGACCTTCTTTTTTCTTTCTTGGGGAGTAATTTGTTCCAAAAGGGTTTCATAAGTCAGATCAAGGACAGATTAAAGAGAAATAGATCACTGCAATCTCTAGGGGCTATACAACTGACTTTATCAGCTGTAGCTTTCAAGGAAATTAATGAAATATTGATTCTATCTAAAAACAAAGTAAGAAACTTTATCTTACTATTTACAACATAAATGGGATCATTTTTCACAAATTGACCTTTATACCAGCCATTTTTTTCCAGCCACTTTTTCATTAGAAAATATATCAACAGAAGGCAGTGTGTGTGTGTGTGTGTGTGTGTGTGTGTGTGTGTGTGAGAGAGAGAGAGAGAGAGAGAGGGAGAGAGAGAGGGAGAGAGAGAGAGAATATGAATGACTAGTGGAGATTCATATGATAAATATGAAACTATAAATCTACTTTCAAGACAGCAGGCTTGAAACCCTTGAACACTGCTTGGAGTTTCTTGTTGTCCACATAAATCAGATGGCATTTCTAAGACAGTGTACCTACTATTTGACTACATCTTACACAGAGTAGAGATGGGTTTGAAGTTTATAGGAAATGGGTTTCTTTTCCACTTGTAACACAGACAACTTTAGTTCTGATAAGAAAGCAACTGAATTTGATTTCATCTGATAGTCTGAAGATAACATTAAAGAATGGAAAAACTAGATCACAGGAATATTACATCAGTGACTAGCAGAATGTTTAAATTGAAAATAATCTGTGGCAAAAGATGTTGATGCTATTTCTATTTCTACTACTTCAATATCTAGAGAAGTTATTCAGTACAAACACAGTGCCAATGAATGAAAGAGGAAAAATATGTACCCTAAAGGTGCAAATACATTACTGTGTTTTTATTACATTTTCCTCATATTACCAAAAAAAGGTAAAATTCAGCCTCAAACACACCATTACACAATTATATGAAAGGTGAAAAATTTCTCTAAGTGTTCCCTCCAATAACATTTCCAACATAACCACTTTTAGGACTTTAGCAAGACTCCTCCCTGATTTTCCTATGCTTTTTCTAACTCTCTCTTACATTTTTACTTTATATGGTCCCATAGTGTTTCAATACTTTTAAGTAGTTATTTTTAATTAAAAAGGATATAAAATGTATAGAGTACCTCTCAGTATCTATGCAAATAATTATAGGGCAAACAAAAAGTCATTGATTGATAACTTTTATCTGAGAGCTTTTAGAAGGTCATACTTGTGCAGCAGCCTAACTACTCTTTGGTCTACACATTTTAATACTTCTAGCTGGGACATGAAAAGTTGAAAGTCGGTAAAAAACAGAGCTACCCACTTAATTTCTTGGGAAGGGAGTACATGATAAAGGTATTTGGAATTTAGGTTGGGTGTACGAGGGTGTATACTCTACTGCCTGGAAAGAGTTGAGAGCTTATCTATCCAAATTTACTAATTTGCAAAGAGGTTGACTTCTTGAGTAGGGGAAGAGACTGGAAACTATGTTAATGTACTAAATGGTGTACAGACATATCTGATCAACATGAGTAGCTTCACCAGTGCAGATAACAGAAAAGGGCAACAGGGACCTGAATGGAAGGAAGAGTCTAGAATTGTGAGTTTAGCAAAAAGTCCTGTTGGTATAAGGATATAACTGATTTTGAAACGTATTCCAGTTGGGAACTTTGGGGATATTTGTATGACGGGACTGATAACTAAATGTGTGAACACAGAAAAAGCTATAACCTTTGGGGACTCATGCACCGTTGCTGTAGAGTATTCCCTGACTAAGTAAAAGACATGGACCTAATAAATAGGTGGGAAAAAACATTCATCTCACCTCATATAATGCTGATGCCCAGGTAAACCAGGAGGCATTCTCAAAGACAGAGGCAGCAGTGGTGATGGTGACACTCAAGGTCATAGGGACGGGTGACTGCAGGAAACTGCCCCTCTCAGTGGGTGCCTGGGGCCATAAGAACCTGCCAGGCCACCTTCTCATGCGGCAAGTGGAGAAAGTTCCATCATTAACTACCAGGAGAGTTTAAGGCATGTATGCCCTTGCTAAGGACCTTTCCCCAAATGAAGCATCATGCAGGAAGTGTGGTATACAGTAATGGAGCTAGGAGTAGGGTTTCAGCTCCAAGGTAGCACCTTGGCCAAGTCTGCTAGGCTGGGGAAGAGTACCAGTAGCAGAAGGAGGCAAAGGGACAGAACCGATGAGACAAAGCTTGTAAACACCCTTGAGAGTCCTGGAAGACACTTAAAGTGGTGCTCCTCACAAGTAGGTAAGCAGGGATTTGGAACTCAAAGATTTGATTACAAATGAATAGTAATATTAATATTCCCACATTGTATTTGCTTTGTCATGAGTGCTTGGTAGAGGAGATGGTTCCCATTTCACCCAGGGTGAGTCTTTTTTTTTTTTTTTTTATCTTTTTGTCTTTTCTAGGGCTGCTTTCATGGCATATGGAGGTTCCCAGGCTCGGGTTGAATCGGAGCTGTAGCCACCAGCCTACGCCAGAGCCACAGCAACACAGGATCCAAGCCACGTCTGCAACCTACACCACAGCTCACAGCAACGCTGGATCCTTAACCCACTGAGCAAGGCCAGGGATCGAACCCCAAACCCCATAGTTCCTAGTCGGATTCGTTAACCACTGCACGAGGATGGAAACTCCCAAGGTGAGTCTTGAACAAGTTTTTTATAGACAATAAATTAGAAATTTTGTTTCAAGACACTGTGGCTGCTCTTTACACATATCAACAGATTATGAATTGTGGCTTTTAAATTTTTTATATAACTAAAGTTTTTTCTAAAGTCACAAAACAATATTGTCAACATGCGGAGTTTTAAATTAACATTTCCTTAGTTTCTTTCTTTATTAAAATATTTTCAGAATTTGTGTGTGTTAACTTGTTTTAGTTTTTGCCTAGAGCAACAAAGTAATATTTCTTTGGCTTAGAAAAATTTGAAGGTCAAGGAAAGTATAACAAAAAATGTTATCCATAATTCTACCAAAATTCCTTTTAAAAACCACATTGCCAATGATCAGGATGTGTCAAACCAAAAAATTCTTTTATTCCTAGCTCTGCTTTTGATCTAAATAAGAAAGTAATGCCCCCAATTCCTTTTATCTCAGATTTTCTAATGCAGCAGTTAAATTGACTCTTCATAATCTCTTCAAATAAAATGTTATGCTTGCAAGAATTCTTATTACCAGTTCTTGACCTGGTGAGTTGATTGCATGATTTTAGGGTAGTGTGATAATGACCAATGAGATGTCACCAAAATGTATGGAATTTTGTAGCAATAATAAGAGGAGCTAACATATTTTGTACTATGTGTCAGACTGTTCTATGGGTTTTACATGTGTTATCTCATTTAGTCTTTATAAGAATTCTGTACATGGATGCTATTATTATCTCTACCTTATAAGTGAGGAAATGAAGGCAATAACATTCCAGCAAATTGTCTAAGGCTACACCATAACAGTAAGTTCATGGTCCCATAGGCAGACAACTTTAAAGTACTGGAGATTAGTGGATGGGCTGGCATTTACTTATATGCCTCCCATTTGGTATTGATTATTGATATATGATTGGTGAAGTTCTGAATTAAAATAAGGCATATATGAAGGGTTACATTTCAAAATGCCACTTGGCAAACATCACAACAGAATGTAACTGTTTGGAAGAGCCGGTCCTTGGTGCTTTTTCTGTTAAGAAGTTGAATCATTGTGCTTTAATTACAGATCACATTTCCAACTCACGCTGAAGAAGGAAAGGACATACTTTTCCGCCCTTTAAGTGTGAGCATTAGGCAATGTTAAATTGTTTGTAAAATTGGCCAATTTATTCTGGTCAAAGGAAAGAGGTATGGAATTGCATATTATTGTAAATCCATGTTGCCTCATACAGCTCTTCTTCAAAGCATCTAAACTTAACGTCATGGTTTTGGTAAATCTAATAAATTGTGTGAGAGCAGATGGATCAAGTTATTCCAGATGAACACAGTGGACCATTTCCAGTGACTGGAAAGCATTGTTATCCCACCGCATTCTGTTATTCATTGAAGGTACAGAAACATTAAGCAATGAACCTGACAGCTGGGAAGCTTATTCGTGGTATCAGAAATGGCACCTGATGCAATCTGTATTTTGCCAACCTTGTTTGTTTTGGATCATGAAATAGAGAAAGCGAGTGAATGAAGACATAATAGAGAAATTTAATCACACAGAAATCCAATTTAGATAATCTTCACATTGTGTAAAAGGAGACCTTCATTCTTCAAGTAGCACTTGCCTCAAAGATATTACGACTAAAGGCCATTTTTCATCACAACTCATTGAAACTGATGACCATGACGAGGCCCATCTGTTGAAGATGATAAATGACTAAGAACTTTCAGAGCTGTCAGTATCCTACATCCTCATCAGATCTAAATGAAGATTCTTTCCTGAACAAGGAACATTTGGATTTATTTTAACTAATTAAGCACAGACTTAGTAACCTATTCTGTTCTATCCAGAAAATGATTTTCACTCCTTAATTAACGTAACTGTAATGAACCTTACCTTTCTAGCACATTAAAACCCCTTGATTTTTTTTCTACTAAAATAATCCCTTAGTAAATTGCTTTATTGGTCCGTGTCCCTTTGTTTGTCAAGGAAATAAACTCATTGGTCACATTATTAATCACTGCAGTCGTCCTTATTTTTTCACAATGCCCCCTACGTCTTGTATGATCTCTCCCATCATCTGTTGATTATGATAATTTATTGCCATGGGTTGGATTTGAAAATTGATCAATTAAACCATTTGTTACTTGTCAGAATTTTTCTTCTTTTGGAAGGAATAAATGATCAGTCCCTCTGGCTTTTAAAAGCTCCCTCATAGCTCTGAAGAAAGCAAGTTTAATCCAGTATCTGTCAAATATCAAATAATTATTTAGGAAGAAGGAACAAAATAGTAATAAATTCTGGGGTTTTTGTTTTGTTTTGTTTTGTTTTTTGATTGTCGTCGTTTTGTTGTATCAGGGAAATCCTTGAACTCTAAACTCAGTCACTTTGGACAATCACCTTGCAGCAACAAAATATAAGAATCTGGGGTATATGGCATTGTAATCCCTAAGTTCTGGTTTGTCCAGTGACCCTATGCCTGTCATAAGGGAATTTGTTGCCTTATCTGACAGAAAAGGCAGATTGATACTGCTATTAAAAGCAAATGAAAAATAACCCTTTCTCACAAGGACCAGGTGTAGTAAGACAGTCACAACCGATGTGGGGAGTCTCCACTAGCAGAAAATCCTTCTACAAGTTAAACATTACCAAAAGGTACTGAGGGGCACAGGTTAGATGTTGCAAAGCACATTTTTGGTGCATTTGAGAACTGGAAATGAAACAGGTGATAATCTTCAGGAATAATTTTTAGTTTTATTAGTTTTAATGTTATTTTGTCAAGGTAAAAAGATTTTTTTTTTAGAGTGGGCTATCACATTGTCTGCAAAATATCTGGTTGTGACTCTCCCTCCACTACCACTCCCCTCCTCCATCCATTTCACAGAGGAGTCATTCTGGGAACTAACTAGAAGGTTGGATAATTCTGCCAAAAGACTGTCATTTCACTTTGCTTGGGAGAATACACGAGGACAGAGTAGAGGTTCTCCTAGCTTGCATGACTAGATTGGGTGACCTCTTGTTTGCTAAATAAATGTTGGTATATTTGGCTGAAGGTGGTTTAAGAGTTTCTTCTGTTGGCAAGAGGGGCCAATTTTACCTCTCACAGCTGGAGACTTTTTATATGTAACAAGAAGAACTTCATAGCTTCTAAAGACAAAATTGACTTATGCTGGTTTCAACAATAAGATTATCATTGACGGGGCATTTGAATGATATCTTCTCTACATTTTCGTCCCACAATAAGATACTAAGATAAAATATACTGATCTATTAGTAAGGAGATAATTTTCTTCCAGACATTGTTTCTGAAATAGTAGCTGCTTCATAAAGATCTGATCTGAATTTTTAAAAATTACCATCTTCTCTTTTAAAGTAGTTCTAGATGTGCTAGGCCTCTAACCCACAGGCTCATTTTGCCATGTGTGTCAGTCAACAGAGTTTGCAGAAAGAATGGCTAGTGGAGGTTATATAGCAACCAGGTAAGTATAGGTCAGATACTGATTTCTGTGATAGTTCTTTTTTCCTTGCCCTTCCATGCAGCAGAGGGCAGTAGTGAACTGTGCATATTTCCTCTAGAAACAAATAAAGAGTTTAAAAATCATATTGAATAAGGTCATCCTGTATAGTACAGGGAACTATATTCAATATCTTGTGATAAACTGTAATTGAAAAGAATATATATATATATATATATATAAATAAACTGAATCACTTTGCTACATGGTAGAAGGTAATACAACATTGTAAATCAACTATACTTCAATAAAATTTAAAATATAAAAAATAAAACAAAAATTGTGTTGAAAATGACTCCATGCAATAGTATTTTAGGTCCCCTGAACAAACAGTAATTTATCTGAGTTACAATCCAGCATATGGTAGCTAATTTTAGATCTCAGATATATGGTTCAAACAATATAGGATTTGAGTAATAACATTGTACTGTATCTAGTCATTCACAAATCGGATGTAGGCAGAAAATAAACATTTTTTTTTCTTGTCTTTTTAGGGCTGCATCTGTGGCATATGGAAGTTTCCAGGTGAACGCTGGATCCTTAACCCACTGAGCAAGGCCAAGGATCGAACCTGTGTCCTCATGGATGCCAGTCAGGTTTGTTTCTGCTGAGCCACAATGGGAATTCCCAACATTTAAATTTTTTTCTAAGATTTTTTTTTTAAGAAAATGTTATAACATTAATATATTTTAGCTACTTTGAGGCTTACAACATTGTCTTCCTTAAGGTAATTAGAATATTTTTATGAAATTCTATCTCATTTAAAAGTTTTTTAATATTTTAAATTAAAATATTCTTACCAAAGAACTACATCTATGAAGCTTTTTTATTAAGTTACTTTTCAATTTATGCAATTGGCCTGAAACATTAAATTTCAACTTTTTAAGATTTTAAAACTTTATTTTCTGGTATTTTCTACATATTTTTATGTTTATCTTCATTTTTCCTTATTTTGTATCTTAAATGTCATCTGTTGTCTTTCTCTTAAAGAAGATGAAAAATCAGCTCTCTTACACAACCCTCAGAAATTCCCCCACCATTTTTCCCCAAAAACACCTTTTTATATTACTCAGTTTGGGGTCCTGTGCCTTACTCACAGAGGGCAATTGTTAAATACATATCTATGACCACATGATCAAACAGTTGAAAGGGATTTCCAATGAAGAAAAGATAACTCACATTTACTGAGTCCTGACTCAGCCTAGAATTTTCACTTGGTTTTATCACCACCACACAGGAACCTATTTTTGATTATCTTTCTAGACTGCAACATTTAAGCCGGTCTTTTCAAAGCAGAAAAGGACATATGTCCTTGGTAGAGGAAAATTTATCTCAGACCTCAGTTTCACAGCCCACATTTAAATCCCACCTCTTCCACTTACCAGCTGCCAGACCTTCCATTTCACCACTTATGCTTCCCATCTAAAGCTCCCCAGAGCTGGGTGGCAGAGGCAGTGACCGTTTTCCTATCCTACTTATCTTGTTTGCTTACCTTTTACTTGGAGGAAACTACCACTCCTTGGAGGAGACCCAGTATTTAAAGTTTAGTAGTTATATTACATGTAAATGGAAAAATATTCCAATTAAAATACAAAGTTTGTTCAACTGGCTAAAAAAAGAAAATTGAACCAGAAATCATCAAGACTAAAATTACTGCAAAATATTTAAAAGTTTGGAAATATATCAATACACTTAACCCATGAGTCAAAGAATTCACAAAGGAAATCAGAAAACATTTTAAATTGAATGATAATTCAAAATGATCAAAACATATAAAATGCTGCTAAAACTGTATTTAAAGGAATTTTTTCTTTTGTCTTTTGTCTTTTTAGGGCTACATCCATGGCATATGGAGGTTCCCAGGCTAGGGGTCCAATCAGAGCTGAAGCTGCTGGCCTACACCATAGCCACGTGGGATCCAAGCCGCATCTGCAACCCACACCATAGCTCACAGCAACGCAATATCCATAACCCACTGAGCAAGGCCAGGGATCATTGCATCCTCATGGAGGCTAGTCAGGTTTGCTATCTGCTGAGCTACGATGGGAACTACTTAAAGGAAATATTAAAATTTCATATTCTTAAAGCCAACTTTGGTCTACGGATGCAAAGCAGTCTCAATCAAAATTCTAATTGTCTGTGAAAGTTGTCACATTTTCTATGGAAACACAGATGACCTAATATAGCAAGATGATCTTTGAAGAGAAAAACAAATGAAGGCTGTACTGGCTATAAAACTACATTGTAAAGACTTGCTATAAAGCTATAGTAATTAAGACAATGTAAAATTAACACCAAGCACAAACAGTCTAATACACCAGAACAGAGAGCCCAGAAACAGTTCCACACATGATAGATGCTATCATATATGACAAAAGCACAATCGCAGTTGAGTAGGATAAACAGTGCTTGGTCAATTGGAAATTTATATGGAAATAATGTACTTTGAGTCCATACACATTTAATTAATTAACTAATTAATTCATGAAGATGGTTCCTAGGCCTAAATGTAAAAAAGAATACAATAAAATTACCTGAAGAAAATAGGAGAAACTCTTCAAGATGTTGGTGTAAACAAAGATTGCTTAAACAGAGTGCAAATCCTCCAACCTAAAAGAGAAAACATTGAAAAGTGGACTACATTAAAACTAAGAATTTATATTCATTGAAAGACATTTTCACATTAAAACTGTTAGAAGGCCAATCTCAGACTGGATATTTATGACACATATTCTACAGAGGACATATTTGGAATAAAAAGCATATTCAGAATATGACAATTAAAAAAAAAGAATGATAACGTGATTTTTAAAAAGAGCAAAGACTTAAATAGATCCTTCATCAAAGAGTACATCCAAATGGTCACTAGGATAATAAGACAGGCATTTCACAAAAGAAGAGGTCCAAATGGCCAAGCAATCAGGGGATTGCAGATGAAAGGACAATGAGATACACATCTGCCACTTGAGCTGAAAAGATTGTCAGTTCCAGCACGGATTGACAGTGGAGCAGCTGGGGGACATGCAAGTGATAGAGAACTGGCAAAAGCTAAAAGACAGGACCTAGCAGAAGTCCACTGGAAGAGAAAGCCAGCAACTGCCAAGTAAGGCCCTACAGGGTGGAGCCTTCTGCTGTAGCTTGCAGGTGGCTCCCATTGGCCAAACTGTGTTTGAAGTTTGAGGGCTCTGGTTATGAGATACAGTCCTGAAAGGTCAAGCTTCCACAGCACAGGACAGAATGGAGGGAAATGAAGACTGTGTGTGAAAGGGCAAAGATTCAGCACCGTTCATATAATCATTTGTTTATTTGTCTCTATCTATCTACCTACCTATCCATTCATCTATATGTATCTCCTTATCTACCTAATTGCTTTACTTTTGCCTTACCTGTTTGGTGTGTATGTGTTTGAAAGTTGCTGCACGCATAAAATGAAATCAAATGGCACAAGAGATTCAGAATCACAAAAAAGTAACACTTGTGTGCTTACTATATGCTAAGCATGTTGATAGAAACTTTAGGGCTTCACACTCAAGGTACAGTATGGCAAAATTTTGGCAGTGGGAACAGAGCATTAGCTAAAGACAGTAACATAAGCTTCAGTGGAAAAATTTTAATGTTACAAAGGCAAAATGGTTTTACAGCATAATTTATTAAAGTTTTCATAATCAAAACTTATGAGGGAAGAAAGGTAAGAGCAGGTTATATTAGGATGGCTAATTGTCACATTAATTTGATTGTTAGATAGTTATTTAATATAGCGATAATTAACATTACAGGTGGGTTTATAATTTGAATGACAATTATTTGGTTATTTTATTCCACAAAGTCTGCAGAGGGAGTGTTAAAGCAACTACTACATTTTGCAATTTAGAGTTTTTTTAAATTAAGTACATGGTTTTTCCTTGGCATGCAAGACATGTCGCCTTTTTGTAAAAATATGGAATATGTGTCCTCATATTCTAACCATCAAAACCAATGTTACATTTTTGTATATTCTATAGTGGTCCCTTTCAAAATACTTCTAACATACAGACTTTAAAAAAAAACATGATTATATTTTATACATAGTTTAGTGTCTTCCACTTTCACCTATATCATGAACATTTCCCCATATGAACATTATTGCATTATTGCATTTATTGTTCATATCAGTGATAATTTTCAAATAAGGGATTACCAGTCGTAATGAAACTGCATCAAATTCATGTTAATTACTCTAAAAATCTTAATAGATAATAGCAAATTATTTTCCTGGAAAAAGTCACCAATTAACATTCTTTTTTTTTTTTTTTTTGTCTTTGCTATTTCTTGGGCCGCTCCCACGGCATATGGAGGTTCCCAGGCTAGGGGTCCAATCGGAGTTGTAGCCACCAGCCTACTCCAGAGCCACAGCAACGCGGGATCCGAGCTGCATCTGCAACCTACACCACAGCTCACGGCAATGCCGGATTGTTAACCCACTGAGCAAGGGTAGGGACCGAACCCGCAACCTCATGGTTCCTAGTCGCATTCGTTAACCACTGCGCCACGACGGGAACTCCCAATTAACATTCTTGGAGGTATGTAATCTGAGCAAAGGCTCAAAGTTCCTTCACTGTTTTTTTTTTTTTTTTTTTTTTTTTTGACAGCTTGATAGGCAAATCAAGGTATGTCTTTATTTTAAAATGAGTTTTCTTGATTAATTGTGAGATTAAATCTGTTTCCTTGTTTATCGAACTCTTATTTCTTCTGACTTTCACTGAAATCCATTTAACTGAACCTACATCTCTTTTTAGCTAATGCTTATTTTTAAAAAATTATTTATTTTTTAACAAAGAGTAAAGATACAAATATTTATTATATAAATTTCAAATAATTCTACTAGTTTGTCTTTTAAGGTAGTTTATAATTTGTTAACACTAAGGAAATTTTGACTTTTTATGCAATCAAATTTATTACTATGTGTTTTATTTTTGGTATTTCGGGGGTTCGTTTTGTTTTAAAATTTAATATTTAGCCTACTATTTGATATAATCAAAATTTTATTACACGTATTTCATATATATTACATATATATCTAATTTTATTACATATATTCATTTTTTTGAGTTTTTGGCCAACAGAAAATTTTTTTTTTGTCTTTTTAGGGTCACACCGAGGCTAGGGTCCAGCCTATGCCAGAGCCACAGCAACTCAGAATCTGAGCTGCACCTGCAACCTACACCAGAGCTCAGGGCAGTGACGGATCCTTAACCCAATGAGCAAGGCCAGGGATCGAGCACACATCTTCATGGATGCTAGTCTGATTCCTTAACCACTGAGCCATGACAGGAACTCCTGCAAATAGAAAAAAATTTTTAAAAATATTTAGAGGGAGTTCCATTGCAGCGCAGCTAAAATGAACTGAACTGGTATCCATGAGGATGCAGGTTCAATCCCTGACCTCACTCAGTGAGTTGGGGATCCGGCATTGCCTTGAGCTGTGGTGTAGGTCACATACGCCATTTAGATCCTGTGGCTGTGGTGTAGGCTGGCAGCTACAGTTCCAAATCTACTCCTAACCTGGGACCTTCTATATGCCATAGGTGTGGCCCTAAAAAGCAAAAAAAAAAAAATATATATATATATTTATATATATATTTATATTTAGAGGTAATCTGTAAAATCTCCACTATAGTGTTTTTTTTTTACAAAAGTTATACATTTGATTTTTGCTTCATGCCTTACAGCAATTGCTAGAAATTCTAATACAATATTAATAATGCTATTTACATGAATCTTAATTTCATCTTGATTTTACTAGAAATCCTTTTGCTATTTATTATACAATGCTTATTTATTATTCCATCATAGTCTATAATTTGATTTATGTCTCTTTTTGACCCACAATTTAATATGGAATACTTTAATATTTAAAAATTGTGTTTGCATGTGCTTCTACAGTGGTGAATGAGATTTAGAGTTTGTGCTTTTGTTACTTATTTTTAATTGAATTGCATTGTGGCAGAATAATTGCTATCTGTAATTTCTGCATTTTGGAATTTACTGAAGAATCTTTTGTGACCCAGTGTATATTTCTTCCCAATCTCCAATGGATACCTGAAAATGTATATTATAAAATTAAATTTATAGCTATCAACTTAATTTTTTTTTCTTCTTAGGGCTGTACCTGTGACACACAGAAGTTCCCAGGCCAGGGGTTGAATTGGAGGGGCAGCTGCCGGCATAAACCAGCCTACGCCACAGCCACAAGCTACGTGAGACCTGAGCTGTGTCTGCAACCTACACCACAGCTCACAGTAATACCAGATCCTTAACCCACTGAGCAATGCCAGGTATCAAACTTGCATCCTCATGGATTCTAGTCCAGTTGGTAACTTGCTGATCCACAACGTGAACTCCCTCAACTTAATATTTTAAATTTACCTTTTGTCTTCTTGATTGCTCGATGGTTAAGAAAAGTGTATTAAAACTGTGGGAGCATAAATACTCATGGTGGAACATATCAATACGAAGTACGAAGTAGTTCTCTTTTTTTTCTTCTTTCTTTCTTATGCCCACATCTGTGGCATATAGAAATTCCCAGGTTAGGGGTCAAATTGGAGCTGCAGCTACAGACCTATAGCCACAGCCGCAGCAATGCTGGATTTGAGCCATATCTACAACCAACACTGCAACTTGAGGAAACACCAGATTCTTAACCCATTGAGCAAGGCCAAGGATCAAACTCACATCCTCAGGGACACTATGTCAGGTTCTGAACCTATTGAGTCACAACAGGAACTCCTACAAAGCAGTTTTTAATTTAACCCCCTTTACCTTGGATTCCGCATTAATATGAATAGCTCTGCACTGTTTCAGAGCTTCTCATGTATATCTCAGTCCATCTCTTTATTTTGATCTTTCATTGCTATTTTTTGATGCGATTCTTATAAACCAAATGCTTTTGAGTTTTATTATTAATTCAATATGAGATCTGCTTTTAATAGGGGAATTCAACCCATTTACATTCATTTCATAGCAAACCAGCTTTCCAAAATAGAATTCCTCCCTAAGTATTATTCTCCAGTAGTTTCCACCTCAATAAATGGAGCTGACATCAATCCAAATTCCAGATTATCAAAAACATTTTTCCCCTTTTACATACCTTGAAAATTCAATCCATCAGCAAATCCTGTGGGCTATGTCTCCAAAGTAAATTTCAGTTCTACCTTTCCCTGCTTCTCTTGTATAATCTAACATTACTTCTCACTTTGTCTTAGATTTATATCTTTAAAGTTAAATTAGAATATGAAATTCTTATGCTGAAAACCTTTCTATAGATTCTCATTGAATTTCAACTTAAATGCAAACTTGTTACTTTTTCACGTCTTACATCGTTTCACTTCTGTATCCCTCCCAACTTCATGTCAGTCTCCCTCTGTATCTCCTGCACATCCATCCACACTAGCCTTTTACTTCTTTGAAGCAGCCAAGTTCATCCTTACTTTAGGACTTTTGTATGTGCATTTTCTTTGCTCAAAATTGTCTTCAACTGGAGTTCCCGTCGTGGCGCACTGGTTAACGAATCCAACTAGGAACCATGAGGTTGCGGGTTCGATCCCTGGCCTTGCTCAGTGGGTTAAGGATTCAGCATTGCCGTGAGCTGTGGTATAGGATGCAGACGTGGCTTGGATCCCTGTGGTTCTGGCGTAGGCCGGTGGCTACAGCTCCAGTTAGACCCCTAGCCTGGGAACCTCCATATGCCACAGGAGTGGTCCTAGAAAAGGCAAAAAGACAAAAAAAAAAAAAAAAATTGTCTTCTTTTGGTATCTTTTGGTATCTCTACTCCTTTTCATATGCCAAGTCTCAGATCATGTGAACCTGGGCCCACGAGGCTTTCTTCAACTCTTCCATCTAAATAACTATTCCCTACCTCAATCCAGTTATTCCATCACAGGGGCATTCAAATTGGAAAAGACATTACCAAGATATTCCAACACAGACACATTTAGGGGAATGTATCAATTTAATTAACTTTCAGGGTGTAGTTAAATCTCTCAGTTGCCAAGTAAAAGAAAAAAGGAAAGCTTACTGTAGTCTTTAATCAAGAACATAAACCTTCAAGGACACTCCTCATTCCCTGTCTTACAAACATGTCTCTCAAATGATGAAATGTGGCAAAGGCAGGAGGATATTTTGTCTCTGTCAGGCTGATTTGCATATGGACACAGGGTGGAGTAGAGGTGAGAATAATCCATTTAATAAATTCAAATGAACAAAGTCAAAGACTGCATAGCTCTTAAGAAAGGATCTCCTAGTAGAGTGAGGCTAAGAAAGCATGAAAATGAAACACTGAATGCAAAAAAGAAAGAAAGGAAGGAAGGGAGGGAGAAAGAAGGAAGGGAGGGAGGGAGAAAGGAAGGAAGGAAGGTAAAGAAAGAAAGAAAGAAAGAAAGAAAGGAAGGAAGGAAGGAAGGAAGGAAGGAAGGAAGGAAGGAAGGAAAGAAAAAGAAAGAACAAACGAACGAACGAATGAAAGAACAGGTTTAAAATGTGAACCTATCCACAAAGTGGAAAAATGGAAAAGGAGAACAGACTTGTAGTTGCCAAGGGGGGGGGGGGGAGTGGGACGGATTGGGAATTTAGGGTTAGTAGATGCAAACTGTTACATTAACAATGGATAAACAACAAGGTCCTACTGTACAGCAGAGGGAACTATATCCGATCTCCTGGGATAAACCATGACAGAAAAGAACGTAAAAAAAAGAATGTATATGTATGACTGAGTCGCTTTGCTGTAGAGCAGAAATTGGCACAGCACTGTAAATCAACTATACTTTCATTAACAAAAAAGAAAAAAATGTTTAAGCCTCAGAAATTATTTGCAGAAATTTTTAACACCCATCTCTAAAATGCTTTATATTCGTTGAGAAATAATCATGTTTAAAGCGTCAATACAGCATCAGTGATAATGTTAATCCTTATAGTTCATCATTGACCAGATGTTCTTTAACACTATCCAAATTTTCAATATACATTGGACAGATCCATGGGTAAGGCTCATATATAATTTCTTTTAACCTGAGTGTAAGTTAGTTAATAAAGTAAATAAAACTGATTCTATCAAATCACAATTTTGACCTATTTTCCAACTTTAGTAAATGCTACTTTATCTCATAAATTATTTAATATATTCTGTCTCCTAAGAAAAAACATAACAGACTACATGCTGTAATTTTTATGTTTCATTATTACCTAGTGGCATTAAGTCATATAATATTTTATCATGATGTTTAATAAAAAGTATTGGCACAATTACAGATTTTAATGATCAACTTTTGTTTGTTTTTTCCCAAAAGCCAAATAGTAGAATTTTACATTGGACTCACACACATTAAAAGTGTATTATATCTTATATAATGCTCTATCATAAATAAAACTTTTAGTTGCCGATATTTCATTACAAATTAAAAATGAGAAAAGTATAATTACTTTCACTTCTTTCTCAGTGTTTCCATATTTCTGCTTACATTACCCATTAAGTATAATGATAACTGTAGTTTTTTATATTCTTCACCAAGTTGAGAAAGTTTCCCTCTATTCCTACTTTTCTGAGAAATTTTATCATTTATAGATGTTAGATTTTGTCAACCGCTTTTTCTGCACCAACTGATACTATCATACAATTTTTTTTTCTTCAGCCTAGTGATGTGAGGTTTTTTTGAATGTTTATTTTTTGAACACCAAACCAGCCTTGCATACCTAGAATAAGCCTTATTTGGTAAGACATATTTTTTTTTTCATTCATTGTTGAATTTAACCTACTAATGTTTTTGTTGAAGATTTTTCATCTATATTCATGAAAGATAACAGCCTATAGTTTCCTTTTTTGTAAAGTCTTCATCTCGTTTTGGTAGAAAAGTAATGCTGCTCTCCTAGAAGGAGTTAGAAAGCATATACTCAGCGTCTCTCTCCCGAAAAAGACTGTAGAGAGATGGCATAATATCTACCACATCACAAATACGTGGTCAAATTCTGCAGTTGAGCCACTGGGACTGGTTCCTTCAGCTGTGGCAAGAGTTAATATTGATTCAAATTCTTTAGTTGATATAAACTTATTCACATTGTTTCTCCTTGCATGAGTTTTTGGATGAACTGTATCTTTCAAGAACTTATTTAATCTAGAAATTTATAAAATTTGTGGGCATAGCCTTATTCCTAATGTTCCCTTATTATCCCTTTGATCAGTAGACAGAGCCCATTTTTCACTTCTGATATTAATACTTTGTATCTCCTCGCATTTTCCCTTAATCTGCCTAGAGATTTCTCGGTTTTATTGACCTTCTAACAGAACTAGCTTTTGATTTTTTTCAGTTTCTCTACTATTATCCTATTTTGTTTTTTGTTTTTGTTTTTGTATTTGTAGGGTCAGACCTGTGGCATATGGAAGTTCCCAGGCTAGGGGTTGAATCGGAGCTGCCGCTACCGGCCTATGCCAGAGCTACAGCAATGTGGGATCTGAGCCATGTCTGTGACCTACACAGCTCATAGCAATGCCAGATCCTTAAGCTACTGAGCAGGCCAGAGATCAAACCGGCATCCTCATGAATACTAATCAGATTTATTACCGCTGAGCCATAACAGGAATTCTCATCCTGTTTTTAATTTTATTGATTTTTGCTCTAATTTTTACTATTTTCTTCTGCTTTCTTTAGGATTATATTCATCTTCTCTCTTATTTCATAAGATAGAAGCTAAGGTTATTTATTTTATATCTTTCTGCTTTCATAATATATGTGTGTAAAGCTGTAAACTTCTAAGCACTGCTTTTGTTGTATCTCATGAATTTTGATGTTATTTTTTCATTTTTATGTAGTTCAAAATATTTGTAAAACTGCTTCAAGACATTTTATTTGTCCTATGTATTATTTAGGAGAGTGCTGTTTAATTTCTAAATACTTACGGATTTTTTTCAGCTATCTTTCCTGCATTGATTCTTGGTTTAATCCATTGAAATCTAAGAATGGACTTTTTATGATTGCTGTTCTTTTAAATTTGTTAAGATGCATTTTATGGCCATGAATTTGGTCTCTCAGTGAACGTTCCATATGGGTTTGAGATGAATGTATAGTCTGTTGTTACTGAATGGAGTATTTTATTAATGTCAATTGTATCAAGCTATTCAGATCAATTCCATCCTTACTGATTTTGTGCCTGCTTAATTTATCAATTAATAAAAGATGGAAGTTGAAGTCTTCATATATAGTAATGGATTTGTCTATTTCTCCTCTAGTTCTACCATTTTCCAGTTCTCAGTTTATACCTCATGTATTTAAGGCATTATTAGATGCATACATATTTAGGATTTTTATATCTTCTAGGAGATTTGATTTCCTTATCATAAATTCATGAACCTTTTTAAACTCTGATAACTTTCCTTGTTCTGAATCCTGCTTTGTCTGAAATTAATATAGCTACTATAGCTATCTTTTGAGTAGCTTTAGCATGGTATAGTTTTCTTCTTTTCCTTTAATTTATTTGAATTTTATAATTAAAGTGGATTTTTTTTAACAAAATACAGTAGAATCTTATTTTTTAACTTTGAGTTTGGGAAGTTTTTATTGCTATATCTTCAGACTCACCAATTCTTTCCTTGGTCATGTCCACTTTACTGATCAAAGGAATTCTTCATTTCTGTTAATTCTTTCTTAGTGTTTCCACATTTCTGCTTGCATTACCATGTGTTCATGCATGCTGTGTACTTCTTCTCTTCAGAACTCTTAACATATTAATTATAGTTATTTAAGTTCTCAATCCGATAATTCCAATATCTGTGTCATATCTGAATATGGTCCTGGTGCTTGCTTTGTCTGTTTAGACTCAAACTTGTTTTTTCATTTTGGCATGTCTTTTACTTTTTTTGAAAACTGAATATTTGGATCAATAACAGAAACTGCAGTAAATAGAGGCTTAGTATGAGAATTTATTAATATGGCTAAGAATTGGCATGTGTTTAATGCTTACCCTAGATGTTAGTGCCTAAAGCTTCAAATTTCTCTATTGTCTTTCTTTTTGTCTCTCCTCTTGACTTTGGGCTTCCCTAAGCACTTCCTCCTTAGAGAAAGTTTGTGTCTTGCAGTTTTTCAGCTGTAATCCATGGTTACTATTCTGGGGCCCTGTTGATGTAATTAGTGGTCAGGTGTGAGAGAGAATACGTGTTCTGTAATCTCGCAATTAAATCTTAGTCTTTTACTCCATCTGAGTCTCTGGGCTATGGCTTTATAAGTATTTCTCAAGTGATATAGTTTTTCTCACCCTTACATAAGAAAGGAAGTCTAGATGGGGGCTAAAACAGGAGAAATGTCATTTCTTGAGCTGGGATAAATGCCCTGGCAAAATCTTTTCCCTAGAAAGTAGACTTTTTTAAATGGTGAATTCTTTGGATGTGTTTCACAATGATTACTCTTCCCTTCTTCCTGCCAGAACCTGGAGGGTATCTTTCTAGGATCTTCATCCTGAGAATCTGGTGATGTTACCAGAGGTAAACCAATGGGAATGAAGGAAATTACCTAAGACTGCAGCCCCTAGGGGTTCTTATTCTTAGGTTAGTCCATAGTCAGCCTCCAGCGATCCATCAAAATTACCGCTGAAGTGTTCCTACCAATTTATGCCTGCAGCAGCTTCTGTTCTAGGTAAGCATATCTCCACTATGACTATCTGGATTCACCTGTCTTTCTAGTTTCCAGAGTGTTCATTTTTCCCTGAAACCTCAGCTCTCTGTTGGGAGAAAAGAAGTTATTGATTTTCAGTTGGTTCAGCTTTTTCATATAATAAAGAAGGTAATGGTAACTGCTAAGCTCTTTACATGTCAGTGCTGAAACTGAAAGTCTTCACTATCATTTGTAAAACCCTCAAATTAATAATGATGATGACAATAATTAATAGTAGCAGTAAAGACACTATTGCTACTGAAGATACAGTTGCTTTAGATTTACATGCATATGCAACAGTTTCTTTGCTTGACATCCCTCTCCCTCTTGATCTTAGACCTTCTTATTCCTTCTGGGACAATCTTTTCTGTTTTTTAAAGTATATCCTTTCATAGCTGTGGTTAATTCTTTTTGCTTGTCTGAAAGAAAAAAACAAACAACTTGGAATTCCTATTGTGGCTCAGTGGTTAACGAACTTTACTAGTATCCATGAGGATGTGGGTTCGATCCCTGGCCTTGCTCAGTGGATTAAGGGTCCGGCGTTGCTGTGAGCTGTGGTGTGGATCACAGAGGCAACTCCGATCCTGCATTGCTGTGGCTGTGGTGTAGGCTGGCAGCCACAGCTCCGATTTGACCCCTCGGTTGGGAACATCCATAAGACATGGATGCGGCTCTAAAAAAAGACAAAAAACAAACAACAAAAAGCAAAACAAAAAACCCCTTACATATACATTCCAATTATGGATGACAGTTGTTTGTGGGTCACGATTCTAGATTATCACATATTTTCCACTAAAATGCTAAAGTTTTTATTACATTTTCTTTTAGCTCCCTCAGTCCCATTGAAAATAATTCCATCAGTCTACAAGCCATTTCTTTGGATGGTACTTCCTTCTCTTTTCCTTTTCTGTATATTTTTCTTCTTCCCTTTCAGCTGCCCTTCATCCTCTTTCTTAATCATTTTCTTCTCTGCCTTCATATATTTTCCTTTCTTCTTATAAGCTTATAAATTCTTTATAGAGACACCTCTTGTCATTTACACAATATCTAATTATATAACAGTCAGAGAGCCTCATTATTTTGTCTACACTATGTTGCATTTCCTTTATAATCTTAGCCTCCACTATTTCTTTTACCAAAACATTTACAAAGCTGTTCCTGTGAGCCAGCATTTTACATTAGGTCCCCCACTTAATCCTCTCAGCAATATTACAAAGTTAGGGATTGTTACTGTTGTCCATTTTATGGATAATGAAACAGGCTGAGACATGCAAAGTAAGGGACAGAATTGGACTCGGCTCAGGTCTGTCCGACCCCAAAATCATCTTTCCTAAGTAGCACCACATATAACCTCTCAACATAAATTCTCAGCCTGTCTGGTCTACTGAGACTTTTTCCTTTTAGTTCCCCTACTACTACTACCTATACTATTTACTTGACTGGTCTTAATTTTTTACTTTCACTTTAACATTCATATACGTTTCTCTTCTCGAGTATGGTGCAGGTCTGTTAAGAACATAAAAGGTATCATTTGCCAGACTCCACAGCAGCATCTAATACAGCACTATGGAAAAATTAGTCAATCGATACTAATTAAACCATGAAAAATCTTAAAAAAAAGGTAGTTTTTCTGAATAAGCCCGTCAATCAGAAAATATAATACTCATCTTGAAAACAGAATACTCATTGAATTAAAATGTACGTGTATAGCAAGTAACCAAAAACAAAAGCTCTATGGCCATGAAAAGGAGGGCACTAAAAGGAAGAGTGATGTTTGGGCTCATAAGGTGTCCCGGAAATCACTACAATGACCATTGTCTATTTTGGTCTTTGTTAATATCTGTGCCTACATTGGGTTATAGTCTATATTTCTGAATTTTTGTTTTAACCAAAGTAATTTGTCAATTTTTAAACATACCTGAGGTCTCCACGTATC
The DNA here is from genome assembly GCF_054392235.1 of Sus scrofa. Lineage (NCBI taxonomy): Eukaryota > Metazoa > Chordata > Mammalia > Artiodactyla > Suidae > Sus > Sus scrofa. The sequence goes on from NC_139398.1 coordinate 36,889,644, forward strand.
TCCAAGGCACACTGGATGATAATTTCAAAAGCAGGCATCAGAAATTAGCCTGTGACCAGGACCACAGTCAGTGTTGACAAAAATATGCTCTTAGCATTACGGTAACAGGCTGAATTCTTTGACATCAACAACATGCTTTCCTTACCGCAATTTGTTCCCTTATATCGTTTCACCATTACAAGGACTTGTTTAAAACCCATTTATAAAGCTGACTGCCAAGTACTGTATTGTCTAGAACGATTGCAAGAGGTTTAGGTGTATGAAGTTCACACTTCGTTATTAGACCTTTAACTGCTTTTTGCTGGCCAAGCACGGTTAATACACGAAAACAATATAATCAAGATGATGAAAGTTTAAGCTCCCCATAGCTGCCTTCTCCACAAACCACCTTTGATTTTAGTACCAGAAAATTTACTGCCTCCCAACAGATTTTTACATTCTTGAAATCGATTCCAGGAAGGCTAGTCATGGGGTGGTCTAATCCCTTCTTGCTGTGCTCCAAGTTGGCTTTTGATTGCTATTTCAAATAAAATATTTTTGCACCTCCCTTATGTGTCCATGTGGTAAAAGTCTTAGAATAGTCGTGATGCTTCTTTTTGAGATGAGTGAACGCTGCTTTGGGGAAACTGCGGGCAGATTCGGGTGGTTATTGATATCATGCAAAAGAACTCATGACGAGCCTGTGATTCAGAAACAGCTATGCATGTGAGCATATTTGCACACATACTTACCAGCCCTGTGACCAGAGGCATTGGCAAGAATGGGTGGCAGTCTGGCGACAGAGAAGTAGAGATTTGGGGAACGCGGCCAGTGGGCTGCTGGCCTGCGGCCTCCCTAGAGCTCTCAACCACTAGCAACCACTGTGACGCAAATGTGCTGTCAAACTAAACTCAAGAACACAGAATAATGGACAGGATGACAGACAAATAGAGGCAGGAAGGCACATTAAGGAAGAATGGAAAAGAACAAAGGAAATAAGAGATCAGTGTGGGGAAGACAAAATTTCTCAACATTATCAGCACCCCTGGGCGTATATAACGAGATTACCAAGAATTGTTCTGTCTTGACATTACACTCCAAAACTAGACAGCCAATCTCTTACTCACGGTGAGAATCACTTTATTTGTGTCATTCATTACTGGTGCTGAGAAAACGATCGATTTGTTCTTACTGAACACAGATTAGTTTATGGCTCTCAGACTTGCAGCACGTTCAATATATATTCCTCCCTAGGAAACTGACCTGTGAGGCTGTGCAGAGAGGCTGCATCGTGCAAATGTGTTTCTAGTTTATGTCCAGACAGCTCTTTTCCTTCCTTCTCCCTTTCTCATCCAGACCACAATTATACTTGTTCAGAAGATAGTTTCTTTGAAAGCAGTTAGAGGTATAAATAATTATACATCATTTTTGTCCCTCAAACCCAGAAAAAATTAACTTATTTCTTTTTTTTTTTTTTTTTTTTTTTTTTTGTCTTTTTGCTATTTCTTGGGCCGCTCCCGCGGCATATGGAAGTTCCCAGGCTAGGGGTCCAATCGGAGCTGTAGCTACCAGCTTACGCCAGAGCCACAGCAACGAGGGATCCGAGCCGCGTCTGCAACCTACACCACAGCTCACGGCAACGCCGGATCGTTAACCCACTGAGCAAGGGCAGGGATCGAACCCGAAACCTCATGGTTCCTAGTCGGATTCGTTAACCACTGCGCCACGACGGGAACTCCCAACTTATTTCTTGATATGAGTATTTCTGTGGTATTTTAAAAAATGATTTAATTTTCCATTATTTTCTAGGATAATGAAATTTAGAAATTGATACAAAAGTAAACACAATCTTCATTATAATTTTTGACTTTTTATAAACTTTCAGAGGCTATCAAGCAGTTTAATTAAAATTGTTCAAACTTGCTATAACGTAAGATTTAAAAAGATTTTAAGCAGAAATAAGGAGCTAGGACTCTTAGATAAGTCACTATCAATTAGAGATCTTAATGTAAGAATAGCTAGTTTTTATTTCAAATCATTTATCTTCTATTACATCAGATTATATATATCATATATGATAAATCTTAAGGTTTTTTCCCCCAGAATTTTTAGAGTAAAAATCATCTTATGATACTTGTTTCATTTAAATTTAAAGTAAATAGCTATAACACATACTGTGTAAGATTGTATTTGAAGGGGTTGGCTCACCTTAGTGTAATGTGCTTAACCTTTTCTTGCTGCTGATTTGCAAAGTTTGCAAAATTATACACGATAGGATAAATGAAATTAATTATAAAAGTTAAAAAACAGAGCTGATTTTAAAATTATTGATTTAAAATTTGATATTCCATAAATATATTTTACTAGATAATTTTAATTATCCCAGAAAAAATGTTTAATAAGCATATAAAATAATGATTTGCTTTTACTTTCACTGTAGTTTACATTTCCAATGAAACTATGTTCAAACATTTTATATTCTGTGTACATTCACATGTTATTTTTAATCCTTTAAATAGCTACTGACAATAGACTACAAATTATGTGAAGTTTTAGATTATAACAATATACAGTGACAGGAACTCCTCTAGATATCAACGGAATGACAGATGTGCCAAAATAATTTCATATCTGCCTTTAATATTTCATTGACTTTTGTGAAGTAAAATCCACAGCCATGTTTTTTATTTTATTATTTTGAATGTATATTAATCAATGTAGGAGGATGGGGCATCTTTTATTAAATAGTTTGTGGTTCTATTTATACTTTTAAATATATAGACATATGGTACATAAGTCTTCATTTTTCTCTTGCCTCAGGCCCTGCACATGTTGAGACAGCCTAGGTTTTGAGAGTCTAGATATAGCATGAATTTTACTTTTGCCAGATGTGTGGAAAAGGCTGCTTCTCTATGGATGTCTCATTAAATTGAGCATCGTGGAAAAAAAAATACATTCTAATTTAGTTTGGTTAGAAATCAATTCATACGGGAGTTCCCGTCGTGGCGCAGTGGTTAACGAATCCGACTAGGGACCATGAGGTTGCGGTTCGGTCCCTGCCCTTGCTCAGTGGGTTAACGATCCGGCGTTGCCGTGAGCTGTGGTGTAGGTTGCAGATGCAGCTCGGATCCCGCGTTGCTGTGGCTCTGGCTTAGGCTGGTGGCTACAGCTCCGATTTGACCCCTAGCCTGGGAACCTCCATATGCCGCGGGAGTGGCCCAAGAAATGGCAAAAAGACAAAAAAAAAAAAAAATCAATTCATACAATGTTTTCAAGTTGTGAGGTAAATTATTTAAAAGTTATCTTAGGTGTTTTAATATGAGAAATTATTTTTAATTTCAGTAAAGATCCTGGGTATTGAGTTTGGAATTATCTAGTAATATCCCACCAATAAAGCATATTCAATGAACAATCATTATTTAACTGATTATTCTTTGTTTTTCTGATACACTTTATATCTTTTTTATGAGGGACTTCCATGTGATATATTCTTTCCCTTTAAAGAAATAAAGACTGAAACTATTCACAGAGGACCTCAATGATGAATCTGTCTCATCAGTCATCATTTCTCTCTTCCACCCAATTATTAATCTCTTTGACTCAATCTTCATGATTCAAGACGGGAGTCTGTCTAATGCTACAGTTTTCTTCTTGCTACCAGAAATGCTTGGGGCGGGGGGGGGGGGTTTGTCATGTTTCAGTGGACATCTTTGATATCTGAGTCAATTGAAAACTTCGCCTTTTTGCTTTTTTTTTTTTTTTTTTTGTCTTTTTATGGCTGCATCAACAGCATATGGTAGTTCCCAGGCTAGGGGTCGAATTGGAGCTGTAACTGACGGCCTACCACATAGCCACAGGCAACGCTGGATCCAAGTCATGTCTGTAACCTACACCACAGCTAATGGCAATGCCGGATCCTTAACCCACTGAGGCCAGGGATGGAACCCATATCCTCATGGATACTAGTCAGGTTTACTATCACTGAGCCACAGTGGGAACCCCTGTCCTTTCAATATTAATTCTACAGTATATGGTGAAATGTACTACATATATTTAGTTTTCCTTTCTCTTTTTACATAAGTCCTCAACTTGACTGCTTGTGAATTTGTTTCGATCTTTACTTTCAAAGAAATCATAATTTGTAACCTTAGCTACCTTCTGCCCTTCCAAGTAAAAGTAACTTCACCAGGCATGGGGCCAGGACATTAGGATAAGATACCTTCTCATTAGACACAGGGCATGGTGACTAATCTTGCTCAGCCTTTAATAAGTCCTCTGTGTAGTATCTTTACTTCTCTGAGCTTCTTACACTGTTTGTAAAATAGAGATTGAATGGGCTTTATGTCTCTTGGAACACCAACATTTTATGAATCATTACTATTCTTCTAGGTATTTTGCTGCTCATTTGATCAACAAAAGAATAAATGACACATAGTTACATCAGTATGTAAGTTGATAATATAAGGAAGTAGTAAAAATATAAACTGTGCTCCCTTTAACTACTTCTTTATTTTTTTATTTATTTTATTTTTATTTATTTATTTATTTATTTATTTTTTTTGTCTTTTTGCCATTTCTTGGGCCGCTCCCGCGGCATATGGAGTTTCCCAGGCTAGGGGTCTAATCGGAGCTGTAGCTGCCAGCCTATGCCAGAGCCACAGCAACGCGGGATCCGAGCCGCGTCTGCAACCTACACCACAGCTCAAGGCAACGCCGGATCGTTAACCCACTGAGCAAGGGCAGGGACTGAACCCGCAACCTCATGGTCCCTAGTCGGATTCGTTAACCACTGCGCCACGACGGGAACTCCTTTTTTTAAATTTTTTTTTTTTTCCGCTGTACAGCATGGGGACCAAGTTACACATACATGTATACATACTTTTTCCTCCCATTGTCATGTTGCGATGTAAGTATCTAGACATAGTTCTCAATGCTACACAGCAGGATCTCATTGTTAATCCATTCCAAGACCAATAGTTTGCATCCGTTAACCCCAAGCTCCCAATCCCTCCCACTCCCTCCCTCTCCCTTCAGGCAGCCACAAGTCTATTCTCCAAGTCTATGATTTTCTTTTCTGTGGAAAAGTTCATTTGTGCTGTATATTATATTCCAGTTATAAGTGATATCATATAGTATTTGTCTTCCTCTTTCTGACTAATTTCACTCAGTATGAGAGTCTCTAGTTCAATCCATGTTGCTGCAAATGGTATTATGTCATTCTTTTTTATGGCTGAGTAGTATTCCATTGTGTATATATACCACATCTTCCTAATCCAATCGTCTGTTGATGGACATTTGGGTTGTTTTCATGTCTTGGCTATTGTGAATATTGCTGCAATGAACATGCAGGTGCATGTATCTTTTTTAAGGAGAGTTTTGTCCGGATATAGGCACAAGGAACTGTTGGGTCATATGGTAGTTCTATGTATAGATTTCTAAGGTACCTCCACGCTGTTCTCCATAGTGGCTGTACCAGCTTACATTCCCACCAACAGTGCAGAGGGGTTCACTTAACTACCTGTTTCTAATTTCAAGAAGTATTACACAGTTTTAGAATTCTAGAATAGTATGCATGTTCTTTTTTTGTCTGTGTGACTATATAAGCATAGATCTTTTCACATTCCCTTCTTAATCTTTGTGCATCAAAGAGCTCTTGTGTAAACTTACCCTCTATCAATGATCCTTATCCTATTGAGATATTAGTTAGCTCCAATACACTGCCACCACGTAATTCATGTATCATACAATTCACACATTTAAAGTATACAATTAAGTATTATTTTAGTATGACCAAAGACATGCTACATCACATAGTCAATGCAAAACCAAATCTTAGTTCTATACAGAAATAGGCTCATGCAACAAATTGTACTTTCATTTTACTTATAAATGTTTTGAAATAATACACATACATTTTTTATTGGACTAGAGAAGAGAGCAAGAATGAGATGGAAGCATAATATTTTTTAGTCAGGTATTATGGTTGTATCTTTGAAGAAATAGCATTGTACCAAGTCTATTGTGATATAATAAAATATAAGTCAGGTGTTGAGTATGGGTAGAATCTACTGAGCAATTACAAAATAGATCTCCTGAGTGCTAAAATATCCAGGTTTGAGTTGTAATGATCAAGGTAACGTTGTACTTCCAGGTTTGCAACATGTTTCTATCTTTACATATGTACATACATACTTACATACATACATACACACATTCTGTAATTTGTATACAATGTATTTTATTCAGTCTCCTTAAAATATTACCAGATTTTTTGGAGTTCCTGTCGTGGCGCAGTGATTGACGAATCTGACTAGGAACCATAAGGTTGCGGGTTCAATCCCTGCCCTTGCTCAGTGGGTTAAGGATCTGGCATTGCCGGGAGCTGTGGTGTGGGCTGCAGACACGGCTCAGATCCTGCGTTGCTGTGGCTCTGGCATAGGCCAGTGGCTATAGCTCCGATTTGACCTGTAGCCTGGGAGCTTCCATGTGCTGCGGGAGCAGCTCGAGAAAAGGCAAAAAGACAAATATATATATATATATAAAATCAGATTTATTCTTTCTTTCTTTCTTTTTTTTTTCAGCTGTTCCTACAACATGTGGACATTCCTGGGCCAGGGGTTGAAGCTGAGCCACCTCAGTGACCCATGCCACAGCAATGACAACACCAGAACCTTACGTGTTAGGCCACCAGGGAACTCCTCAAGTCATATTTTTAGGGACTTTTATTCTACACTAAATATTCATTATTATTTTCAGACTTGTTCAAAAACAGCATTCATTACACTGTGGTACATACAACCCAGGGGTATATACAATTTTTCCATGTGGTAGGAGGGCAAGAATAATACTTTTAATGGGTAGTTTTAAGATAATCGGTTATTGCCACTTCAACGTTTACTCCCAAAATTTATCTTCTAGAATATATCTCCCTGAGATCTCATCTGTGGTCCAAATAGCCCCCTCAAAAATCATTCTTCCCTCATTTTTACACATTAAAGGCACACCTCTCACCAATATTCAGTACCTTAGTTCATGCTCTCTGTGTATTAAAACTTTTGTAGCACTAAATACAAAGAAATAATTTGAGGAGTTCTCATTGTGGCTCAATGGTAATGAACACAACTAGTACCTATGAGGATGCAGGTTCGCTCCCTAGCCTCACTCAGTGGGTTAAGGATCTAGCATTGCCATGAGCTGCGGCATAGGTCGCAGATGAGGCTTGGATCTGGTCTTGCTGTGGCTGTGGCATAGCTGGCAGCTACAGCTCCAATTTGACCCCTAGCCTGGGAACTTCCATAGGCTGCAGGTGTGGCCCTGAAAAAAAAAAAGGAAAAGAAATAACTTGAAATATCAGTGAGAGTGATGCAAAAATGAGTAACTAATGAAAGAGGTAAGAAATCATTTTTGCAAGTCTGGTAGTTTTCAATTCTTTTAAGAGCACTGAAGGAAAACATAATAAAAATGTCAGATAATTCATCACGAAAATTTTTTTTTGGTGAAAAATTGCTAAGTGGCATTTGGCATAAAACTTGGATGAAATGTAAAGAATTGATTGATAATGTACTAGGAAAACTCTTTGCATTTTTATTTAGTTTGTGCACATAATTTCTCAGACCTAACATCTATAAAAGTAAAAAATAGGAATAGAACTTATTCTGTCTAATCTAGCAAAACTAACGTTATGCATAAATATATTAACTCATTAGTGAATAAATGAACATAAATCAACAGCAGATACATTTCCAAAAATACTTTTTATGATTAGTATTTTGTTTCAAGTTTATAGCAATTAGATCAATTATGAAGTAAATAATTGCAATGACTTTTTAATACAGAAGAAATTTTTTATAACAGAGATTTGCAGGTCACAGAATTTAAAAATTTTAATTTTGATACGTACATATTTTTCTTAAATAGAAGTATGAGTGGTCAGCATAAGATTTGCAAGCATGAAATGATATTACATTAGGATAAAACAATATGTGGGAACTAGGATGAAAATTGTAGCTCATGAAAGTGAGATAAAGTTAAGACTACTGAAGATATTATTTATGTATTTGTAAATGATAATGGTGAGGACTCAATCATCATTGTATTTATTTAGACTGAAGTAGATATATTTGGGTATTATAATACATGTATACCACGTCTTCTTAATTTATTCATCTATGGATGGACATTTAGGTTTCCATATCTTGGCTATTGTGAATACTGCTACAATGAAACAGGGGTGTATGTATCTTCTTTTTTAAGTTAAAGTATAGTTGACTTACAATGTTGTCCCAATTTCTGCTGCACAGCAAAGTGAATTATAGTATTGTCTGGCTATATGCCCAGGAGTGGGATTGCTGGATCATATAAGAAGATGTGGTACATATATACAATGGAATAGCCATAAAGAAGAACAAAATAATGTCATTTGCAGCAACATGGATGCAACTACAGATTACCACACTAAGTGAAGTAAGTCAGAAAGAAAAGGACAAATACCATATAATATCGCTTATATGTGGAATCTAAAATATGGCATGAATGAACCTATCTACCAAACAGAAAGAGACTCAGAGACATAGAGAATAGACTTGTGGTTGACAAGGGGAGGGGGAGGGAGTGGGAGGGACTGGGAGTTCAGGGTTAGTAGATGCAAACTATTACATTTAGAATGGATAAACAATAAGGCCCTACTGGATAGCCCTGGGAAATATATCTGATATCCTGGGATAGACCATGATGGAAAAAATATTTTAAAAATATATATCACTTTGCTGTACAGCAGAAATTGGCACAACATTATAAATACACTATACTTTAACAAAAAAGTAGTAATTCAAATAAAAATATATTTGTTCAATTTTTTTAAGAGTATCATAATAGCTTTCTTTTAAAAGTCAATATTTACAATATGCTAGAATTCATATCCTTTGCAGCTAATTATACTTTTGTTGAAAAGTTACTGATAACGAACTTGTAAATGTGTGTGGGATATTTTCTTCAATATTCCTTTAGCAGTTAAAAAACAAAACGATTTAGAGACTGTTCATCTATTGACTAAATCATCACATGACCTTCGGCCCCTTTTAAAGGTAAGAAATGAATAAGCCTGAGTAGCTAAATTACCCAGAAAACCTCTAGAAACCATGAATTCTCAAACTTATAAAATTTTCCTTAAATGTAGTCTAAACATCCAATATTTTGATATGTTACTCAGCAAAGTTGTGCCTTAAGCTACGTCTGTGGTTCCCCTCACAGGGAATTAATAGTGCCCACTGCCACCAGCACCTGTCATAATTTCTAGGTCATAATTTCGTCATGGTTCTTTCATGATGCTTTTCTGGCTCTCCAGAGCTCCAAATTCGTCTTGGCCTTGCTAAGCAGAGATTTATATTTCTACATTTTATATTTTACTGAAATCACATCATTGTGGGCTTTGAGAAATTATTATTAATTACTTTATTTTCAGAAAGCCCTGTTATTTCCCAGAAGTCCACAGTTTTAATTATTATTTGATAAATATTGTATAGAAAGAAGTATTCTGATTTGCTTAAAAGTCCTAAAAACATGATAATAAAAATAATGAAAATTATAGCAATAACAATATCACAAACAGTAGTTAGAAAATTTACCCAAGGCTACACAGCAACTAAATGGCAGTGTAATTTGATACCAAAACTCAAACTCTTAACTATTATACAAAAGTAGTAGCTGCAGTTGTCACTCATATCTGCCTATAATACTACACATATAATTGGCCTTCCTTCTAATCTTTTAAAAATTTAAGTTATTAATTTAAGTTTTAAGTGGCTAGGTCATAAAAATATTTAATTAAGAATAAATGGTCAGGAGTTCCCATCTTGGCACAGCAGAAACGAATCCGACTAGTAACCATGAGGTTACAGGTTAGATCGCTGGCCTTGCTCAGTGGGTTAAGGATCTGGTGTTCTGTGAGCTGTGGTGTAGGTCGCAGATGTGGCTTGGATCTGGGGTTGCTGTGGAGCTGGCCTAGGCTGGCACCTGCAGCTCCAATTAGACCCCTAGCCTGGAAATATCTCTATATGCCGCAGGTGCGGCCCTAAAAAGACCAAAAAAAAAAAAAAAAAGAATAAATGGTCAAATCCCATATATCCTAGATGAAGAATCACGTATCTCTCCTTTGGATGTGGTCCATTTGTCTTCAAAATTATGCCACTGGTTATATCACAGACCAATGTGTCCAAGACTGAGCAAGGACTACCACTCCTAAAGAGCTTAGCATTCAAATTCTACTGACTGACTTTATATTAGAAAGTCATTTTTCTTTAAAGAAAAAAAACTGTATTACTGGAAACGCTGAAAAATTAAATGTTCTTTACTGCTGAAGAGTTTTGTTTCCTGAGTTCCAAAATCAGTCTGAAATCATATTTTGTTGCTAACATTAGTCTTAAATTTAAAATGTCATAGTGTGTTTTTTAAAGTTGATTTATGCCAGCACCAGCCATGCCAAGGGAGAAAAAAGACGAAAATATGAAAATCAAATTTTGTACTTGAAGTACACAATGCCTTTTATTACTACCACTCTGAAATATTTTTTAAAATAGTCATGGGAACTGCAAATACCACTTTATCCTCTGAAACAAATATGATGGAATCAAATAAAGTGATTTTTGGTAGTTTTTCGCTTTAATGAGAAAGTGTTTAACAAAGTTTTACATCTATTGCATAACCATGCATGTTCTCTTGGAATATCTTTCATAGAAAATATCATTAAGCATTATCCTGAACTTACCACGATATAAAAGTGATTCTATAGATATAGTAACCACAAAACAATATGAGTTAGGATAAGAGGTTTTAAGGCTAGAATGAAATAAATGAAAACCAACCTATATAGTCCAAAATTGGAAGAAGAGAAAATCTAGAAATTGACTAATTCAATATAAGCCCCAAAATTTACATTTTGTGATAAAATAAAACAAAAAGCTACAAATAGTTTTGAAACTGATTGCTTTTTTCCAGGATTTTAAGAAGATGGCTAGAATATTAATGATTCATACAGAAGACCAAAAAATCACCTTTTGTAAAATTTTCACTGAAAATATTTTTAACTCTAATGCTGACTTATTCTTCATTGTAACTTGATATATTTTTACTTTTTTATTTGCTTTTTAGGGCCGCACCCACGGCATATGGAGGTTCTCAGGCTAGGGGTTTAATAGGAGCTAGAGCTGTGGGCCCGTGCCACAGCCACAGCAAAGCCAGATCCAAGCTGTGTCCGCAACCTATACCACAGCTCATGGCAACGCTGGATCCTTAACCCACTGAGCTAGGCCAGGGATCGAAACCGCAACCTAATGGTTCCTAGTTGGATTTGTTAACTGCTGCACCATGACTGGAACTTCTGATATATTTTTAGAAAGAAATCAATTTGTACATTGGGTTTTATACATGGGAATTTTTGAAGGGTGTGGAGTTGAATAAATACTTCAAAGTGAAGTCCAGTCATAATTCATTCACCCATGTATTTAAACATTCCATTGTTCACTCAGCAAATATATTCTTTAATAACTGAGGACAGAGCAGTGAATAAACTGATAAAAATCCTTATATATAGGCTGGTAGGGAGACACAAACAATAGAGAAGCAAGTAAATACTTAAAATGGTGATCAGGAACAATGATGAAGAGAATGGAAATAGTAGTTTTAGTAAATAGGACAGTGGGGGAGAACTTTTGCTGAAGAGTTGACATTTGAGTAAGATCTGAAGAAGATGAGACATCTGTCCATGCTTAGTGCAAGGGTTGCCTAAGAACAGCAGGTGCATTCATTCCCTGGCATCTCCACCAGAAAGAAAGAAAGAAAGAAAGAAAGAAAGAAAGAAAGAAAGAAAGAAAGAAAGAAAGAAAGAAAGAAAGAAAGAAAGAAAGAAAGAAAGAAAGAAGGAAGGAAGGAAGGAAGGAAGGAAGGAAGGAAGGAAGGAAGGAAGGAAGGAAGGAAGGAAGGAAGGAAGAAAGAAAAAGAAAGAAAGAAAGAAAAAGAAAGAAAGAAAAAGAAAGAAAGAAAGAAAAAGAAAGAAAGAAAGAAAAAGAAAGAAAGAAAAGAACAGCAGGTGCATAGCATCTGAGATAGTGGTGTACCCAGCATCAGGGCAGGTGCCAGCAGTAGAGAGCCTGCCAAAAGGTCCACTCTGGGCAGAAAAGTTATTTTAAAATGTCCTATTTTATGGACTGATGCAGAATTTCAGTCAGGGTCAACCATTGGTCATACGGCAAAAAATTTTTGTGGGTCCCTGTCTTTCTAAATAATTTGATTAATTGCTGATATTTTACAGGCTCCATGAAAGAAGATTTAGAATAATAAGTAGATAAGAGGTATTTATATGTTTACTGGTAGCAATCATCCTGCTGCCAATGAGCAGAGGTTACTATTCAGCGTTTGTTCCTAGTTTCTAGTACTCAGATCCTTACATGAGGCCCTTTCTACCTTCCTGCTAATTTCATTGCCTGATTAATTTGCCCTGCTTCTTAATCATCAATTCAATCTCTAGCCCTTGGAAAGATTCTATATAATTACTGTGCAATTTTATTAGATCAACCAGTATACTTGAAATAGAGACACCAGTTAGAAGACTATTGCAATAATCCAGGAGATGGATGATAGCAAGCAGCTGTGTCAAATACTGCTGATACATTAAAATACATGAGGTCTGAGGAATGATCATTTGGTCATCGGTCTTCCCTGATTGTTCATATTGGCTAATGAGTGCATACCACAAGAAACAGGAAAGTCTTTGCTAAAGTACTCATTCCATATTTCCACAGCTCAATGTTGCGTTTCTGCTTAGGGTTCACAATATCTAAAATTTAATGTTTAATTCTTAATTCTCTGATGTGTCCATGCACGAGTCTATTTTTGAGAACACCAGCACCACAAAGAACATATCAACATGGAAAAACTTTCTCATTTGCTGAACCCATTGGTAAAGAAGAAATTCAGCTGAGAATGTGGAGACTGGTCCAGAGAAACCTTACAGTCTTGTCCACTTTCTTAGTTTCCTAAGAAAGCAACCCCCCCTTTTATTTATTTATTTATTTATTTTTGCCAAGGGTCAGAGATTGAATTGGCAATTTAGGCAGCAGAGCCATGGAATTAGCAGGATGGTCAAAATGGCCCAAGTAAGGATCTGAGTACCAGGGACTAGAAATGAGGGGGCGGGGGGAGTCTTACAATAGTTCCTGCTGACCCCCAGCTACAACCAGGGTCATTGTTAGTACTGAGCCACACACCTGGTTAGACAGGAGGTACCTACATGTTTTTTTGGCTTTGGGTCGTAGCAGATCTCAGAATGTGGGTCCATTCAAATTCATAGATAGAGGTAAATAGGCACTTTGGTCAGGCAGTTTCTGACACTAGAAAATGGTTAGAGTGGTCACAACTGTGGAATGATGTCCAAGAATAGAAACTTAGAGCTAGGTCTTATGATAGCAGAAGTATATTCTACATGCAAAACAGGGCTATTATATGGTTTAGATGAAGTAATGTATAGGAAATATTTTACTATATAAATTTCAAATGGTATTATAATAGTTCAGGGGAATTTTTTAATATATGACATTTATATCATGGCATTTTTCAGCCTCACTTGAGATATTTCCAGTAAATGAGACATAAAACTCAAAATATCAATCGAAGCTGCAAACAGTAGCTTTTTCTCTTTGTGTTTTATTTTCTTAAAAACATTTTAAAGAAATTACTTGAGAATTTAGTTCAGGTTATAAATAAGAAGCATCCAGGGATAAGACCCATCTATGAGTCAGCATGAGTCAGTAATTCAGTAAGCCTGGGAACTGGAAATGAGTTGGAATGTAATAACTTTCTAGTGCCTAAATGTGAAGAAAGCTTTTGAACGCCAGAAATTGCAAATGTCTGTGGTTGTCTGTTTGAAGATGATTTTGAAACACAATGAAATTCAGGGAAAGGTCTTTCAGACAGGACAAAAAGTGGCAACCCTGTCACATTAAAAGAAATATCTGACTTAAGCAACTCAAATGAAGTAAGAAGTTCTATCCTCTGAAATCCTGGAGCATTCTCAGCTAGTGAAAGCTTGGATTGCTGAAAATGAAACTTGAAATAAACCATTTCGGGGACAGATCTTGACAAACTTAATATTATAAAATAAATAGAATTTTCAAGTTTTTTTTTTAACACCATGATATAAAAGGGGTCCCTACCTATTGAAGGAAGTAGCTACATTTGATTTCATTAATGTCTTCAGATCTATGGAGGAGGATAGGTTCTATGGTGATGAGGATAAAGACCTCTAACTTGTGAATTCCTGAAATAGAAAATCAAACAATCAAACAGGCAAATAATTACTCACTACTAACTACTGCGCTAAGTAACTTAGAGATGAGAACAGGGGTATTGAGAAGTTAGTTATACATTATCAGCAGTAGTGAGATTCTAAGTGATTAAAAAAAAAACAAAAACAAAAACAGAATGACATAGTCAGAGACCAATCAGAATGTGCAGCACAGCCATCTAATAAAGATACCAATTGTAGCCAACCAATACAGCCTTATGGTAAATATTTGCTGAATATAGTCTAGATTATGAGTAAATTCATCTAGCAAATTAATGATACAAATGAGATTTTACTTTTAACTTAGTTTATTGAGTAACTCTCCCTGTCATATACATTACATCCAAAAAGAAAATCAGAATATACATTCAAGTGTACATGGAACATTCTCTAGGATTGACCACACACTGGGACATGAAACTAACCTCAACAAATTTAAGAGTATAGAAATTATTTCAAGCGTATACACAAATTTTGTTCATCTTTATATGTTGGAATTTGATTGCTATCTCACAAGCCATTTGGAAAAGTAGACAAATTGTTGAGGTTGCTGAGATGTAAATTTAAGCATTTTTGAACAATGAAAAAATGAACTGGAATAAGGGTAGATAATAATAGACTAAATTGCAATCATTTCTCAAGATGTTTATAAGAGTATGATAGCTACTTATTTGACTCTAGTTTAAAAAAAGTGGAAATTGGTTCAGTTTGTAGGAAATACTGAGGAGCTTCAGCTATAGCATATGCTTTCCTATGTCTTTGAGTAGTATTCTGTCACTTGTGTTGAATGCTCGGTAGAATGATGCAATCAGCATAGTTGGTTTCTTATTTATGCTGCTATAATTCTAAAAGCAGCAAATTGGAATTATTGATGTGGCAGCTGATAACTTATCACACTTCTAAATCATAATATTGGCTGTAAATTAGAGTTAGATGATTCTGGATGTAGTCTCAAGCTGCTTCAGACCTGCTTGTGTTGTAGGCCAGTGCTAAGTTATCAAAAGCTTCACAATAAACTGTGCATCTGAATAGGGAATTACAAAGTAAATGATATTACAGAAAGAAATTTAGAAGCAGGAATTTTTTAAGCTATTATTTTCAGTCAGATTTATCATATTAGATCATACGAAAGGCTTTTGATTTTCATACATTTCTATATACACACAAATTATTCAAGACCTATTTCTTTTTTTCTTTCTTTCTTAATTATTATTATTTTTTTGGTAATTCTTTTAGAGTACCTGAAAATATGATGGATTCAAAACAGGCAAAATCCAGTTTTGCAAGATGAAAAGAGTTCTGGAGATTGATTGTACAAATGTGCATTTTTAAAATGGTTAAGGAGTTCCCATCATGGCTCAGCAGGTTACAAACCTACTAGTATCCACAAGCATGTGGGTTCGATCCCTGGCCTCGCTCAGTGGGTTAAGGATCCAGTGTTGCCACAAACTGTGGCCTAGATCTCAGACTTAGCTCAGATCTGACATTGCTGTGGCTATGGCATAGGCCAGCAGCTGCAGCTCTGATTCAACCCCTAGCCTGGGAACTTCCATATTTGCAGATGCAGCTCTAAAAAAAAAAAAAAAATACACACACACAAAATGGTTAAGATGGTAAATTTACAAAATGTTTTAAAATGCTGAAGGAAAATGAGCGCAAGATAGGCAAAAAGCCATGACATACGCTTAGGAAACTCTTAAGTTGCTTCACTCATTAAAAAATAATCCCACAAATAACTTAAAATATCTTGTCATTTAACTTAATCAGCAGTCTTTAAAGTCCCCATAATAACTTGTTTTCTGTAGATTGGATACATGAGGGCTGAGGCTTTTGTCTGTTCTGGCAAGGCTGTAGCCCCATTGCCTAGAACAGTGCATGACATGCAGTAGTTAACAAATAAGAGGCCACATTTCTTATTTTCTGTGTTACATTATCTGCTAAAAGCTAAAAAATGTCGCTCCATGGGGACAAATTTTTTATGACCCTCAATTCTAGAAAAAATATATTTTAAAGCTCTGAGTTTGAGCATAATATAGAGTCCATTTGAAAATATTGTTTATGCGGCTATGTTTTAAATTCCCATAACACCATCTCCCTAACTGATATCCCACACATTTTACTGCCTTCTGGAAATTTAGCAACTGTGTTAAGAACAAAAGAATTTTGGATTCCAGCAAGATTAGGTACATCTAAGTTGTACCTTCCCATTTTTCTTTACAATAATCATCCTCTTTTAAAGCCAATAAACTTTAGGAACCCTCAAGAGGGAAATTACTGGGGAGTTCCCATCCTGGCTCAGCAGTTAATGAACCCAACTAGTATCTATGAAGACACGGGTTTGATCCC
The DNA here is from genome assembly GCF_054392235.1 of Sus scrofa. Taxonomy (NCBI): domain Eukaryota; kingdom Metazoa; phylum Chordata; class Mammalia; order Artiodactyla; family Suidae; genus Sus; species Sus scrofa. The sequence continues at coordinate 36,906,304 of NC_139398.1, forward strand.
TGGCTTCGCTCAGTGGGTTAAGGATCCAGCATTGCTGTGAGCTGTGGTATAGGTCGCAAACACAGCTCAGATCCAGCCTTGTAGTGGCTGTGGCACAGGCCGGTGGCTTCAGCTCCAATTGGACCCTTAGCCTGTGAACCTCCATATGCCGCGGGTACGGCCCTAAAGACAGAAAGACAAAAAAAAAAAAAAAAAAAAAAAAAGAGGGAAATTACAACATACTGTGCTTCCCAAACACTTTTTAATCATAGCGCACGCACTGTGAACGTGTGTATGTGTATAGTACTTGTTAAATATTTCCTGGAAAGAATGTGCTTCTGCCCAGCATTCATTCCACAGCACGGAATATGGGAAACGCTGTCCTAGCTGGAAATTAAAGAGAGTTGATTTTAAATCAGCAGCACTATTCATTAGGAGAACAATATTAAGTTTTTACTTAGTTGGTTAATGTGGCCCAGGTGTCCTGTTGGCTGATTTAATTAGGTTTAAAATTTATAGATTCTTAAAGAAACTGATAAATCCCCTTTCAGTATTAATTTAGCCTCTGACACTGAGATGCTTGGAGAAGCAGTGTTCTCAGTACGATTCACTTTTAAATAATACACAGCCTCCTAGAAGAGTCTTCCTTCCCACTACTTTTATTACAGTTCTCCAATATTCGTCTCTAAAGATTTCCACAGTTGTTTTTTCTAATATAAAGCAATTCACTTCAATTTAGTTTTTCCAACATGAGACTAATGTTTTTCATTTCAGTAACAGGTAGAAAAGCATTTTATTTTGGAGTTATGTTTTCGTATTATATTTAAAGTCCATCTCACAAAGATTTAATATATCTACTTTCTTTCTAGTTGATGTGTATCCCATATATTCTATTTAAACTGATTTTTAAAAAACAAATGTTGGAGAGTGTGTGGAGAAAGGGGAACTCTCCTATCATGTTGGTGAGAATGTAAACTGGGGCAACCATATGGAGAATAGGATGGGGGTTCCTTCAAAAACTAAATACAGAACTACCATATGATCCAGCAACCTCACTCCTGGGCATATATTTGGAGAAAACCATAATTCAAAAAGATACATGCCCCTCAGTGTACACTGTAGGACTATTTGTAGTTGCCAAGACATGGAAGCAACCTAGATGTTCATCAAACAGAGGAATGGATAAAGAAGATGTACATATATACAATGGACTATTAATCAGCCATAAAAAAGAATGAAACAAGGCCATTTGCAGCAACAGGGATGGACCTAGAGATTACTGTGCTAAGTGAAGTAGGTCAGACAGAGAAAGACAAATATTATATGATGTCACTTATATGTGGAATCTAATGAAATGATGCAAAATAACTTATCTATAAAACAGAAACAAACACGTATTTTGAAATAAAACTTGTTACTAAAGGGGAAACTGTGGTGGGGAGGGATAAATTAGGAGTCTGGGATTAATATATGCACACTATTATACACGGAATAGATAACTAACAATGACCTACTGTATAGCACAAGGAAATCTACTCAATACTCTGTAATAAGCTGTATGGGAAAACAGAATGGATATATGTATATGTGAACTGATTTCACTTTGCTCTACACCCGAAACTAATACATTGTAAGTCAACAATACTCCAATAAAATTTTTAAAAATTACCTCACATTTTTATAGCATATTATTGAAATGTACGATTAACACAATTTATATGAAGCAACCCAAGGGCAAATTATTTTAATAAAGTATCCTTTCTGTCTTATTTCTAAAAGATTTATGTATTTGATTATTTTCACAAAGTTGTATGTAACTGCAGTCTTGATGTTTTAGTTACTGTAGTGTTGATTAAAACATTACTGATAATTTGGACTTTCCAAAGATATGTTGTTTAACCTTTGTAATTATCCTGTGAAGTAGATATTATTAGAAAATACAAAATGATACTGAGAATCAAAGAAGTTCAAGTGATTTGATTAAGTTCCCACAGTTAGTGAGATGAGCTAAAACTTAATTTAAATTTACTAAATCCAGTTTTGAGTCTTTCATTAGACAAAAGCTACTTGTATTTTTGCAAAAAGTATGATGTAATTCAAACAATTTAGCAAGTGTATTTGTATGATGAATTGTGAGAAAGGGAATTGATGTATCAAATGATACATACATTAAACATTTTGATGTATATCATCAAAATCTTTCCAAAGGCTAAGCCAATTACATTTTCATATAGGAGTTTCTGTTTATTCATGTCCTAGACAACTGCATGCATTACTAAATTCTAAAAAAATTCATAAATTGTTCTTCCAGTCATTTTTGGTTTCTTAAGCAGTGAGTTATTTTAAGAACTTTTAAGTAATTTTATAGACATTATAGTTGTTTTTCAAAATATCCTGCTTTTCATTTTGCTCTTTTTAGAAAAGCTGTTAGTTTTTTTTTTTTAATGATTTGTGGAAACTCATTGTATCTAAAGACAATTAGCCTTAATTTATTGGCAAATAAATTAGTGTGGAACCAAATTTACCCTTATACTAGCACTCTTCTCAGTCACGTGCACTCCAGTATTTTCTTCAGTGGTAGAGAAGGGGTGGAGTGCTAGTTAATACACTGGGAATTCAACACATCCAGTGGTCTATTTTTTATGTGCCTTGCTCTGTCTGTAGCATTATTTGCTTTATTTCCCATCAGATTTTCTTTTATGTCAAAATATGGATATGCTCATGGGAGATTGTCACACATGCGAAAGTCATCTGCTATGAATGTCACAGAAGAAAGTTTGAGTAATATTTATCTAGCATATTGTCTCTTTTCTAATGAGTGGGAGGTGGTGGCAGAAGTGAATAAAGGGGAGGGGAAGAGAGCCCATATCCAAGGACTTGGGTGACTCAGAGTCATGGGATTCATGAGCGTCAAGGCCAAAGACTAAGACCCTCTGAGAATCCTCCTATTTCTCTCCCCACTCTCTGATGCATAAATTCTACTGCCCTAGCATTCCATTTCTCCCTTAGATCCAAGCAAGGGAAAACAGTGTCTTAAGTAGCTCTGTAACATTCTTGATATGGTTTCCCATAAAAATCCCCTTGACAATTAGCTAATATGAAGCATTCACATGAGTTTATTTGGGAATTGGTCACTGCCGAGTTTTCACTGTTGTTGCTGCTGCTGAAATAGTTTGAGTCTGAAATCATTATGGCTGTGGTTACATTTCTTTGGCCAGAGGATATTGTGAAAGACTCCATCACCACAGAAACAGATGAATATTCCTCTGTTCATACTGGAAAAAAGTGAATTGGTGACAGAGGCTCCAGCTACTTCATGGGAGGCCTACAGCCATGACTCAGGCTCGTGAGTTGATGTCCCCAAACATGATGATCCACTTCCTCTCCTGCTGGTCCTCACTGATGCTCACAGGGTCCTTGGCACAGTGACCAGATTTTTGGATTGGGAAGTTTATTTTCTACAAACTATTTTCCAGATTCCTGTTGGCTTTCATAAACGAAGGATGGCCCCATTATCCTATCTGGAAAAAGAAACTTCTTTCATAAAGCCAAGGATTTAAACTGCTAGGTCCTGATTCTTGAGTCATAATCTTTTCCTTTAATATTCCAAAGTAATAAAGGTAATTAGAACAAATTTACAAAATACAAACAACCCCCCCCCAAATTACCTTCTCTCTCAATAGTAATCTTGTTGACATAATAGTGAATAGGTAATGAATTCACTTTCCTGTGAATTTATGTCTCATTGCATTTTAAAGCTTTGACTTAATTAAAGGTAACTTAAAAGAACACATGGTCAATTAATTTTATATACTCAGATGACACAGTATTTTCATTTGGTGACACATTCATCTCTATGTTACGAAAAAAAATCAAATATGTAATATAGCAGTGTGGCTAACAGGCTGACTTCAGATGGAAAGTCTTAAAACAGGCTCCTCAGTTAACTTAGTGTTGTACCTTACTGTAAAAATCACTAAGCTTTTCAGGTTTATTTTACCCATCTCTTTTTTTTTTTTTTTTTTTTTTGTCTTTTTGCTATTTCTTGGGCCGCTCCCGCGGCATATGGAGGTTCCCAGGCTAGGGATCTAATCGGAGCTGTAGTCTCCAGCCTACACCAGAGCCACAGCAACGTGGGATCCGAGCCGCGTCTGCAACCTACACCACAGCTCACGGCAATGCCGGATCGTTAACCCACTGAGCAAGGGCAGGGACCGAACCCGCAACCTCATGGTTCCTAGTCGGATTCGTTAACCACTGCGCCACGACGGGAACTCCTATTTTACCCATCTCTAAAATGGGGTTTCATGACCCCTAAGTTCTTTAAAAAAATTGTACTTTTATGATTCCACTCAAAAGCAAATATAGGGAAATCCCCTGACCCAACTGTGTATGAAGCATCAGAACTCGTTGGATAATCTTACTTTACCATCTCAGAAACATGAACAATATCAGACTAAGTGGCTATTTTTTAGTTACAAATATATTTTGGTTTTTGGAGAAACCAAGAAAATGACTCTTCCATTTGAAGAATGCTATCTGTTGCATAGTTTAATGTTTTCTTTTGAAATGTGGTCACAGTTTTGAAAGCCTTCTGGCATGTATCAAGATGGTATCTTTTTTCCTCGTAAATAATTGCATCATTATTTTAATTAAAAAACATGAGTTCTTTATGGAAATTCAAACAAACCCAAAAAAGTACAAATCCGGTGTAAAAATGTCTCCAAATCCCATTACTATAAAATAACTATAATTAGCATTTGGTCAGCATTTTTACAAATACCATCTGTGCATTTATATAGAGAAAAAGATGAAAAAACATACTAATGGAAAGTTGGAGAGGAAGCATGCCAAATTTACACGGTATGTATACTCCAGCTCTATAGACAGGATTACTTTTATAATATTGTTATCATTCTATATGTACAATTTTAATATAATTTTAAGGTTTAAATGTACTTGAACCTAATGGAATAAGGAAACTGAATTTGAAGTGAAGGAAATGCTGAACTTCACTCAGATCAATGCTTCTTCAACCCGAAGGATGGAGGAAACAATTATGAAAAACAAAAGGTTATAATCAATATTTTTCTTTAAAATTATCACTTTTCTGAAAATTGATTTTTGATATCAAAAGGAAATTAAAGTTCCTACATTCTCTCAACCCTTTCTTCCCCCGTCTCATTTTTATTGGTTTTATTATAACTATTGCTTTTAAATTTTTTAAGATTTCTGTAGACATAATTCTTAGAGTTGTCTAATATTTGCTGTCTGTTTAGTTGATTCAATGATTATTACCAGTTCTGTTTCCCAAAGCTTCTCAATGTCTGAGTATTTCATTTTAATTCATCTCTCTATTTTTTTCTTTTTCTTTTTCTTTTTCTTTTTTTTTTTTTGGCTGTACCTGTGGCTGCGGCATGTGAAAGTTCTCAGGCCAGCAACTGAACCCATGCCAGAGCAGTGACTTGAACCACAGCGATGACAATGCTGGATCTTTAACCTCTAGGCCACCAGGGAACTCCTTGATTCATCTCTTGATTAGTCTGATTTAATCCACAATATATTTCAAGAAGGGTTCTGGTGTTACATTCCTTAATCTTTTATTTAAAATCATTGAACACTTACCTTTATAATGTGAATTATTACTTTGTTAGATAAAAAATCTGGAATAACAGTTTTCTTTTTTTTCCTCCCTGAATTCCAGAGTTAAGAGTCACAGTTCCATTGTCTTATCAAATTGAATGTCACTGTGACAATGGTTGTAAAACACTTAGAACACTGCCTGGAAATACACAGAATGTCCTATATGATTATTTTTTAATAAATAAAAATCTGAGACCAGACTTTTAAAAAAATCCCTTTATAAATATACTGCTTAGTTTGTTTAGACATTCAAAGATATTTTTCTTTCTACTTCAATACAGCAAGCAGGATATACTATAATATTGATTATTCTGCATCAGTATTTTTTGGATTATAATGCATCATTTCGAATAGAAGACTAAGTTTTTTTCTTCTTCTTAGGGAATTTTCTTCTTTCTCTGAGTATATCTTCAACTGCATTTATTTACCCCTCTATTACAGGGACACCAATTTTGCTTCAATTGTTTCAATTCTGTTTCTCCTCCATATTGAAAACCATCTTGTCTTGTAATTTCTTTGTATTTTTCCTCCTGTTAAACACTGATTATCCCAAACTTTTTCATAAAATATTTTTTGTCATGAATGTCTTTCTCTTCTTGTTCTTCATTTTATTACATATGTAAGAGTTCAGTTTTTGTTAGGATGTTTCCCTAGTTCTATAATCATTATTTTTCTTATTCTATTATTTTATTACCTTTTCTTTGATTTCAATTTTTGTAGCTTCATTGAAATGTAACTGAAATATAACACGGTGTAAGTTTAAAGTATATGATGTGAATATTTGATACATGTAAATATTGTGAAATGATTATTACAATAAGATTAGTTGACACGTCTATTACTTCACATAATTGCCATTTTGTGTGTGCATGTATGTGGTGAGACCATTTAAGAACTACTCTCTTAGCAACATGAAAATATACAACACAGTATTATCAACTATGGTCACCATGCTATACATTAGCTTCTCAGAATTTATTCATCTTATAACTGGAAGTTTGTACCCTTTGACCAGTATCTCATTAGCCCCCAACCCCTGCCCCAGACAACCACCATTCTACTTTGTTTCTGTGAGCTCAGCATTTTTAGATTCTACATATAGGTGAGATCATACAATATGTGTTTTTGTATGACTTATTTCACTTAGCACAGTGCCTTCAAGTTTCATCCATACTGTCCCAAATGGAAAGATTTCTGTCTTTCTGTCTTTTTGTGGTTGAATAATATTTCATTGCATATATATATATCCACATTTTCTTTATCCATCCATACAGTGATAGACATTTAGTTTACTTCCATCTCTTGACTATTGAGAATAATGCTACAAGAAATATGGTGTTGCAGATCTCTTTGAGATAGTATCATGATTTTGTTACCAAGTCCAAACTCATACTATTTGCTGCATAACAGGCCAACAAATTGAGAGACAAAGTATAGTGCCAGGAATAGACACTTTATTTGGAAAGCCAGCAGACTGAGAAGATGGCAGACTGGTACCCCAAAGAAGCATCTTACCAGAGTTAGAATCCAGGCTTCTTTTATGCTAAAAGGGGAGTGAGTGTGGCTGGCTGTTGCAAACTTCTCAGGGCTAGCCTGACTCAGAACTCCTTTGTTCTGGTAGCTGTCCACCTTGGTTTGTTCACAATGTTCCTATAAACCTCCAACAAGACAAATGTTTTCTTTGTTCTGCAACTTTTTAATCTCTATAAGTATACCCTTAAAAGTCAAGCCTGGGAGGCAGAGCCTTAAAACAAGCCATCATATATATTTCAGGCAATAGGCAACATTTTTTTTTTTTTTTTTTATAAAGGTACAGCGCCAGCATGACTAAGCACAGGCAACAGAGGGCAAAGGTTAGAACTAAAGGAAGAGCTCAAATATGGAATGAGGTTTGTTTTTCTCAGTTACAATTTCACTTCCTTAGCTCTCTGTGTTTTCTTGTAGTTCACTGAATTTCTTTGAGGGGATTATTCTGAATTATCAGTTCACGGATCTTTTCTTTAGAGACAGTTATTGAACCTTCATTAGTTTCCTCTGGTGGTAGGTTTACCTGATTCCTTGTGATACTTGCCTTGGTTTCTGTACATTTGAAGATGGGTCTCCTAGCCTTTCTCAGCAGTTGAGGTGGAGCTGCTGACTTGCTCCCTGCCCCGGTGGGCTGTAGAATGTTCTCTGCAGCTGCCTGGCATCTCTGGTCAGGCTTCTTGGTTTGATGGGGCTGGGGGTTATGCACAGCCTTTGGGTGGGAGCAGGGACTTGCTTCTTTGTCCAGCTGTGGCTCTAGAATAGGCTCTGCAGTCATGATGGCCCACTGACCACAGACCCAAACTGAGCAGAACTACTCATGGAGCTCCCTGTGTTTGAAAACACAGGGATACAAATGCAAATTCTCAAGATTTTGTTGAATAACTTTCTCTTTTAAGTGCCATTTCTATAGGTTATTTTCCTCAATTTCTCAAATGACATTAGGTCCTACCTATTTCTTCTGGTGAATGTCTACTGAGACTTTACAGTTTCTGGTTCATTTAGATCTTGGGAGAGAAAATTTCTGTAATCTGGCTTTATTCTAACATCTGTCCTTGGAAAAGCAAATGAATTAACTTCTTCTGTTTTATTTCTTTGTCCTTTCATCCCTTTTCTCTTCTACTTTGTTATGGTTTCTTTTAATTTAACTTCTTTATAATGTTATACACTAACATGATTTAAAAACTAGCAAGTGTATTAAAAGGTATGTGCCATTTCTATTCCCACCCTTTAAGTTCCCATGCATTTTCCATAAGTCAAAGATTCTATTGCTCTCATATATACACTTCCAAGGTTTCTTTATATATATATATCAAGGAATATAGCATCTCATTTTTCCAAATTTTACACAAACATGCCATACTTTGTTATGCATATATTTTATCAGTGCTTTGGATAGTTTTCACATCAGAACATGGGCCCTCATCATTTTTTTAATAGTATCCTCAAATTCCTTTGCATGATATATCACAACTTTATATAATCAGTTTATTATTGGTAGACATTTCGGTTGGTTTCAAATTTTGTCATTATAAATACAGTAAAAATTGATACACATAATTTTAGATTTATGTTCATAACATTTTAATAGTCTACACTCCTCATTAACTACATATGTGAGTATTTCTCACAGCTTTACCAACAGACTCTGTTATCAAATTTCTGGACTTTACATTAGTGTATATATACTAATATATTTTTTGTCTTTTCTCTTTTTAGGGCCACACCAGCAGCATATGGAGGTTCCCAGGCTAGGGGTCCAATCAGAGCTGTTGGTGCTGGCCTACGCCAGAGCCACAGCAATGACAGATCTCAGCTGTGTCTGTGACCTACACCACAGCTCACAGCAACGCCAGATCATATGGCCACTGAGTGAGGCCAGCGATTGAACCCACAACCTCATGGTTCCTAGTCGGATTCGTTTCTGCTGCACCACGACGAGAACTCCTACATTAGTATATTTTTAATTCATGCATGTCTTGTTTGAGTGTATTTGGGCATGTTTTCACATTTTACATTTTTTTAATTCTTTGTTCATTTATCTATTGGGTTCTTTCTATTATTTTTTAAAATTTCAACTAGCTCTTCATATATTATGGAGATACTTGTAGCTCATTCTCAAGTTATTGGTTGGGGTGCTCTGTCACTGAGATGCCCTATCTATAGTGGGCATTAAGTTTATAGAACCACTGAGTTAGGGCATACATCCACTATATGTGTGTGTGAGTGTAGGTTTAATGTACCTACTAATATAAATATCATTTATGACACCCATCTTTCTGTCTTGAGATTGCAAAAAGGTTTATGATTTCTTTTTATCTCTTATTATGATATGATTCCTTCCTCTTTTCACTGCTGAGAGTTAGTTTTCCTCCCAGTGCAACATGGACCCTCATGGGAATGCTGACTCACATGTGCTATAAAACTAGATAGCTACCTTAGTAAAGGGTATATATAACATATGATTCTGATAGAACAAAAGCAAGTTCTGCCAAAGTCAATTTCAGTCCTTGAAGGCAGAAATTGATCCCAATCTCAAAAATGACATCATTTCTATTTTCTATAAATATATTTGGATTTCACAAGGGGAAGTCTGATGCTCACACAAACAAACACAAACACACACACACACACACATACACACACATACACACATATCTGATGGTTAGAAATTGTATGTCTAGTTCCTTATCTATCTATTTTTACATTTACATATCTGCCAAGACCAGCTCAGCAGGTGAGCACTGAAGAACAGATGCTATGAAAAAGTTAAAGCAAGACACAGACATTTATCTTAATTAAAGGTGGGAACCGGGGGACTCAAAGTCTCAGGGACCAAGAGCACCACCTCAAGAAACTACACTGCTTTTACTGTGCTCTTTAGGATTACCTCAAGTGAGGAGGTGGTTTTAGGTGCAGGATATAGTTTTTTTTATTATTATTATTTTAAAAGCTCTTTTATTATTTTAAAAGCCACATAGATGGTTAAGCTTTTATTCTGACCTTTAGGCATTTAACAATCATCAGCATTTGAGGAAGCCTGGCTTAGCTATCCATGCACAGCATCTAGGGAATCATTACTGTACTCTGCAAATGGCATGCCTATCTGAGGCAACCCAGTGCACCTAGATTTGCACCTCAGTTCTCCTTGCTGATGCATATTCTGCTAATGACCACTCATAAACCACTTAGGGCCATAATGTTCCTCTTTCTCTTATTTTAACAGGACATATCATGCTGTGCAAACGGTGTGCCAATCTGCACAGGTCCAGCATGCTTAGACCAACACATTACGTCCTCATTCAGCTGACCACATGAATAACTTATGCCTTTAGGTGTTTGTTCTTAAACTTAAGTCATTTATCAGCACTGCGACTGTTTTTCAAGCAGGAATATGGGGTAAAGTAAAGCAGGACAAGATGGAGTTTTCAGCATAGATAATGGAAGCAGAGAGGCTAAGAAAATATTGTAGAAACATGTCTCCCGACACATATTCATTAAGATGAAGAGCAGAGTTAAATAAGGAGCTAGCAGAGGTTAAGGTGAAAAGCACCTACTTTTTCTCCTTACTTTCCTTTAAAACCAATTGGCATTATATTTCCCTGCACTTGACAGGATACCTTAGAAGGTTTCTTTTCTCTTCATTAATTTATAGATGGTAAGTCCTATATGAATTCTTTCACAAGAAGAATCTCAATTCAGAATTAAAAGTTTTCTGCAGGTCAATAATCACAATTTTAAGTAATGTTTTTTTAAAAAAATAAACTTTCCTCCTCTCTCAGGATAGAACTTAAATGGGGGACCCTTTTGTAGGGAGGAAAGTGGTGGTGATGGGGAGGCTGGGTCACACCTCTGCTGTGCTGAGTTGGGGAGCTGGAAGGGAATGAAGCAAGGATAATAAAAATGTGCAGGAGGACAGCAAAAGGAACCATAAACAAAATAAAAAGACAACTTATGGACTAGGAGAAAATATATACAAATGATATAACCAAAAAAGGACCAATTTCCAAAATACATAAACAGTGCATACAACTCAATAACAAAAAACCAAACAACCCAATCAGAAAATAGGCAAAAGACCTACATACATATTTATCCAAAGAAGACATGCAGATGGGCAAAAGGCACATGAAAAGATGCTCATCATGGCTAATTGTTAGAGAAATGCAAATCAAAACTACAATGAGGTATCACCTCACACCAGTCAAAATGGCCATCATTAATAAGTCTACAAATAACAAATGCTGGAGAGGATGTGGAGAAAAGGATGTTGGTGGGAATATAAACTTGTGTTGACATTATGGAGAACAGTATGGAGATTCCTCAGAAAACTAAAAATAGAGTTGCCGTGTGATCCAGCAATTCCGTTCTTGGGCATATATCTGAACAAAACTATAATTGAAAAAGAAACATGCACCCCTAGGTTCACAGCAGCACTATTAACAATAGCCAAGACACAGAGGCAACCAAAATACCCATGGACAGATGAATGTGTAAAGAATACGCATTATATATATGAATCACTTTGCTACAAACCTGAAACTAATACAACATTGTAAATCAAGTATATTTCAATAAAATACATCTTTTTTTTTTTTTTAGAGAACGTAATGGAGGCGAGAAATCTTCTTTGGGTGGTACTCCAAACCATAGAGTTGGTGCTGTTTTATATATATATATATATATATATATATATATATATATATATATATTATACACATAAATAGCAAATGGTAAAATTGGCATTTCTAATTATTAAACATACTAGATTATTAAGAAATAACCCTGAGAAAGCTGAGTAACAATTTAGGAAATAAAGTGAGACCTGTACATCACAACATACTATAAATTAAAATTACAGATTTAGAAAGGAACTGTAACTAAACAACAACAACAACAACAACACTTAAAAAGACTAGGAGAAAAGTTATGTAAATATTTACCTTACTCGAGATGGGATTAAGATGGTGGAATAGAAGGACTGGAGCTCAACTTCTCTCCTAAAAACAACGAAATTCACAACTAAAGACTGAGCACACTTCACCAAAATGGACCAGAAACCTTAAAAAAGATACCCTATTCCAGAAGAAAAAGAGGAGGCCACATCAAGAGGTAGGAGGGGCAATTTCGTGATATAAACAACCCCATACCTCCTGGGTGGGAAGCCCCACAGACTGGAAACTAACTGGTTCACAGAGACTCACCTACAGGAGTGAGAGTTCTGAGCCCCACATCAAACTCTCACATGTGGGGATCTGGCACAGGGAGAAAGAGCCCTGGAGCATCTGGCATTGAAGGCCAGTGGGGCTTGTGCACAAGAGCTCCACGGGACTGGGGGAAATGGGGACCCCATTCTTAAAGGGTGCACACAGACTTTCACATGCACTGGGTCCCAGGGCAAAGCAAAGTCTCCAAGGGAATCTGGGTCAAACCTGACCGCAGTTCTTGGAGGACATCCTGGGAAAACAGGGGTGAATGTGGCTTGTTGTGAGGGAAGAACATTGAAAGCAAAGCTCTCGGGAATATTTAGCAACAGTGCCTTTCTCTGGAGGTGGCCGTTTTGAGAAAATCTGGCCCCACACATCAGTCAGTGCTGAGAAGCCCCAGGGAAAACAACAATCCAGGTGGGATCACAGCCCCACCCCTCAGTAAACAGGCTACCTAAAGACCCCTCAGGCACACAGCTGCCTCTAATCCCATCCAGAGACTAAGCCCCACCCACCAGAAGGATTAGAGTCGGCTCCTCCTACCAGGGGGCAGGCATCAGCCCCTCCCATCAGGAAGCCTACACCAAGCCCCCATACTGACTTCAGCCACAGGGGGCAGACATTGGAAGTAAGAGAGGCTACAACCCTATTATCTGTAAGAAGGTCACCACACCAAAAACCTATAAAAATGAAAAGGCAGAGAACTATAACTCGGATGAGGGAGAAAGGAAAAACCCCAGAAAAACAGCTAAGCCATGAGGAGATTCTCAGCCTCCAGGAAAAAGACTTTAGACTGTTGATGCAGAAGAAGATGCAAGACATTGGAACTAAACTGGAGGCAAAGATGGATAACTTACAGGAAACACTGACCAAAGAGATACAAGATATAAAACTTAAACAAGAAGAGATGCAAAATACAATCACTGAAATAAAAAATTCACTAGAAGCAGCTAACAGCAGAATACAGGAGACAGAAGAACAAATAAGCGAGGTGGAGGACAGATTAGTAGGAATTAAGGATGCAGAACAGAAAAGAGAAAAAAGACTGAAAACAAATGAAGAGAGTCTCAGAGAACTCTGGGACAACATGAAACGCACCAACATCCGTATTATAGGGGTGCCAGAAGGAGAAGAGAGAGAGAAGGAGACAGAAAAAATATTCCAAGAGATAATAGCCAAAAGCTTCCCTAACATGGGGAAGAAATCACTCACTCAAATCCAGGAAGCATAACGAGTACCATACAAAATAAACCCAAGGAGGAACACCCCAAGACACATAATAATCAAACTGACCAAAATTAAAGACAAAGAGAAAATCTTGAAAGCAGCTAGGGAAAAGAAACAAATAACATACAAGGGAACCCCGATAAGGCTATTGGCAGATTTTTCAACAGAAACTCTGCAGGCCAGAAGGGAGTGGCATGATATACTCAACGTGATGAAAGGAAAAAACCTCCAACCAAGATTACTCTAACCAGCAAGGCTCTCCTTCAGATTTGAAGGAGAAATCAAAACCTTCTCAGATAAGCAAAAGCTGAGAGAATTCAGCAACACTAAACCAGCCTTACAACATATACTAAAGGAACTTCTATAGGCAGAAAAGAACAAGAGAAGAAGGAAAGGAAAAAGAGCAGCAAAAACAAATCCAAAGTAATTAATAAAATGGCAATAAGAACATACATATCAATAATTACCTTAAATGTGAATGGACTAAACGCCCCAACCAAAAGACACAGACTGGCTGAATGGATACAAAAACAAGACCCATATATATGCTGTCTTCAAGAGACCCACTTCACTTCTAGGGACACATACACATTGAAAGTGAGAGGATGGAAGAAAATATTTCATGCAAACAGGGATCAAAAGAAAGCTGGAGTAGCAATACTCATATCAGACAAAATAGACTTTAAAATGAAGAATATTTTCAGGGACAAAGAAGGACATTACATAATGATCAAAGGATCAATCCAAGAAGATGTTATAACAATTTTAAATATCTATGCAGCCAACATAGGTTCACCACAATATATAAGGCAACTGATAACAACCTTAAAAGGGGAAATTGACAATAACACAATCATAGTGGGGGACTTTAACACCCCACTTACAGCAATGGACAGATCAACCAGACAGAAAATCAATAAGGAAACACATGCCCTGAATGAAGCATTAAACCAGATGGACTTAATAGATATTTATAGGACATTTCATCCAAAAGCAACAGAATACACATTCTTCTCAAGTGCACATGGAACATTCTCTAAGACTGACCATATCCTGGGCTACAAATCCAACCTCAGTAACTTTTAAGAAAATTGAAATCATATCAAGCATCTTTTCCGACCACAACGCTATACGACAAGAAAAAAACTGCAAAAAACACAAACACGTGGAGACTGAACAACATGCTACTAAACAACCAATGGATCACTGAAGAAATCAAAGAGGAAATTAAAAAATACCTAGCAGCAAATGACAACGAAGATACGACACTCCAAAACCTATGGGATGCAGCAAAAGCCATTCTAAGAGGAAAGTTTATAGCAATACAAGCCCACCTCAGGAAAAAAGAAAAAGCCCAAATAAACAAGCTAACATTACATCTAAAGCAGCTTGAGAGAGAAGAACAGACAAGACCTAAAGTTATTAGAAGGAAAGAAATCATAAAGATCAGAGCAGAAATCAATGAAATAGAAACAAGGAAAACCATAGAAAAGATCAATGAAACGAAAAGCTGGTTCTTTGAAAAGATCAACAAAATTGATAAACCCCTAGCCAGACTTATCAAGCAAAAAAGAGAGAGGACTCAAATCAATAAAATTAGAAATGAAAAAGGAGAAGTTAACAATGGACACCACAGAAATACAAAGGATCATAAGAGACTACTATATGCAACTATATGCCAATAAAATGGAAAACCTAGAAGAAATGGACAAATTCTTAGAAAAGTACAATCTTCCAAGACTAAACCAAGATGAAATAGAAAAGATGAATGGATCCATCACAAGAACTGAAATTGAAACTGTGATTAAAAAACTTCCAATAAACAAAAGTCCAGGACCAGATGGCTTCACAAGTGAATTCTATCAAACATTTAGGGAAGAGCTAGCACCTCTCCTTCGGAAACTATTTCAAAAAATTGCAGAAGAAGGGATACTTCCAAACTCATTCTATGAGGCCACCGTCACTCTGGTACCAAAACAAGACAAAGACTCCACAAAAAAAGAAAACTACAGGCCAATATCACTGATGAACATCGATGCAAAAATCCTCAACAAAATACTAGCAAACCACATCCAACAATACATTAAAAGGATTGTACATCATGATCAGGTGGGATTTATCCCAGGGATGCAAGGGTTCTTCAATATCTGCAAATCCATCAGTGTGATACACCACATTAACAAACTGAAGAATAAAAACCATATGATCCTCTCAATAGACGCGGAAGAAGCCTTTGACAAAATCCAACACCCATTTCTGATAAGAACCCTTCAGAAAGTGGGCATAGAGGGAACCTACCTCAAGATAATAAAGGCCATATATGACAAACCCACAGCGAACATCATTCTCAATGGTGAAAAGCTGAAAGAATTCCTGCTGAAATCAGGAACAAGACAAGGATGTCCACTCTCGCCACTACTCTTCAATATAGTTCTGGAAGTCCTAGCCACAGCAATCAGAGAAGTAAAAGAAATAAAAGGAATCCAAAATGGAAAGGAAGAAGTAAAACTATCACTATCTGCAGATGACATGATACTATACCTAGAGAACCGTAAAGACTCTACCAGAAAACTATTAGAGCTTATCCACGAATTTGGCAACGTTGCAGGATACAAAATCAATACACAGAAATTGATAATGTTTCTATATACTAACAATGAAAAAGCAGAAAAGAAAATTAGGGAAGCAATCCTGTTTAGCATCGCATCCAGAAGAATAAAATACTTTAGGAGTAAACCTACCTAAAGAAACAAAAGACCTGTACTCTGAAAACTACAAGCCACTGATGAAAGAAATCAAAGATGACACAAAGAGATGGAAAGATATACCATGCTTGTGGATTGGAAGAGTCAATATTGTCAAAATGACTATACTACCCAAGGCAATCTACAGATTCAATGCAATCCCTATCAAATTATCAAGGACATTTTTCACAGAACTCAAACAAAATATTTTAAAGTTTGTTTGGAAGCACAAAAGACCCAGAATAGCCAAAGACATCCTGAAAAAGAAAAAATGGAGCTGGAGGAATCAGGCTCCCGGACTTCAGACTATACTACAAAGCAACAGTCGTCAAAACTGCATGGTACTGGCACAAAGACAGACATATAGATCAGTGGAACAGGATAGAAAGCCCAGCATTAAACCCATGCACTTACAGCCAACTAATCTATGACAAAGGAAGCAAGAATATACAATAGAGAAAGGACAGCGTGTTCAATAAATGCTGCTGGGAAACCTGGACAGCCACATGGAAAAGAATGAAATTAGAACACTTCCTAACACCATACACAAAAATAAACTCCAAATGGATTAAAGACCTAGATATAAGATCAGATACTATCAAACTCCTAGAGGAAAACATAGGCCAAACACTCTCTGACATAAACGACAGCAACATCTTCTCAGATCCACCTATCAGAGTATTGACAATAAAAACAAAAATAAACAAATGGGACCTACTCAAACTTCAAAGTTTCTGCACAGCAAAGGAAACCCTAAACAACACAAAAAGACAACCCACAGAATGGGAGAAAATCTTTGCAAATGAATCAACTGACAAGGGATTAATCTCCAAAATTTATAAACACCTTCTGCAGCTCCATACCAAAAACAAACAAGCCCATCAAAAAATGGGCAGAAGATCTAAACAGACAGTTCTCCAAAAGAGACATACAGATGGCCAAGAAACACATGAAACGATGTTCAGCGTCACTCATTATTAGAGAAATGCAAATCAAAACCACGATGAGGTACCACCTTACACCAGCCAGAATGGCCATCATCCCAAAGTCTACAAACAATAAGTGCTAGAGAGGGTGTGGAGAAAAAGGAACCCTAGTACACTGTTGGTGGGATTGTCAATTGGTGCAACCACTGTGGAAAGCAGTATGGAGATTCCTCAGAAAACTAAACATAGAAATAGAATTTGATCCAGTAATCCCACTCCTGGGCATCTATCCAGAGAAAACCACGACTCACAAAGACACATGTACTCCAATGTTCATTGCAGCACTATTTACAATAGCCAAGACATGGAAACCACCTAAATGTCCATCAACAGAGGAGTGGATCCAGAAGATGTGGTACATATAGACAATGGAATATTACTTAGCCATCAAAAGGAAAGAAATACTGGCATTTTTAGCAACATGGATGGACCTAGAAACTATCATGCTAAGTGAAGTCAGCCATACAATGAGACACCAACATCAAATGCTTTCACTGACATGTGGAATCTGAAAAAAGGACAGACGGAACTTCTTTGCAGAACAGATGCTGACTCACAGACATTGAAAAAATTATGGTCTCCGGAGGAGACAGT
Organism: Sus scrofa; assembly: GCF_054392235.1. Lineage (NCBI taxonomy): Eukaryota > Metazoa > Chordata > Mammalia > Artiodactyla > Suidae > Sus > Sus scrofa. The sequence continues at coordinate 36,924,208 of NC_139398.1, forward strand.
TTGGGGGTAGGGGGATGTGCTTGGGCTGTGGGATGGAAATCCTGTGAAATCAGATTGTTATAATCATTATACAACTACAGAGGTGATAAATTCATTTGAGTAATAAAAAAAAATGAAAAAAAATTTACCTTACTCAAGCTTGGGAAAGGTCATTCTCTGCAAAAAAAAAAAAAAAAAAAAAAAAAAAAAAGACAGGTTGTTAAATTTACCGCATGAAAATTAATATATTCTGCACGCAAAAAATCCAAAAAAATTGAGAGGCAATCTGAGAAAATGTATTTGCAAAGCAATAGATAGATATCTCTCTAAAAAATAATTTTAAAAATAACAATCTCAAAAGAAATATTTCATTTTCAATCATGTTTAGAAAATATTTGATACAAGAAAATGCTACTGACCTATTATCAATTAAAATTGCATAGAGATCCAACTGACAGAAACACATTATGAAATGTTCATGATCATTAGCTTTATGTGATGAGATTATTCAAACTGTTTTCATATTTTTCTGAATCATCTCAATTTTCTTTTATATTCAGAAACAACACTGCATTTTTAAAAATGCAAAAGCCTGGAATACATAAACACATTTACTTATCTTCACTAAATCCATTTCAGAGGAATGGTGTGGGAGATATTTGAATAATGTTTGTGTTCTCCTTTTGTAGAAAGATTATTATTAGAAATGCTCATGTTTGTCCTATTGAAAATGTAATGGAAATGACCATTAAATTCCAAAAATGGGAATTGAAAAGCTTGCCTGCATGTTAAAAACTGTATATCTTACTGTCATTTTATAAGGTTACAAAAACATCACAAGTGGGAAAAATAATACAGTAGGTTAAGCGGCTACGTGTTCTTGGGTGCATCATTTTACTGTTCTGCCTTTTAGTTTATTTACTCAAATCTGGGGTTTGTGTTTTAAACTTAAGTACGGTCTGAGCATGTCAGTGAGCATCTTCATGTGGGCAGCTACAAGTCTATTTTCATGGAAGGCCAGGGAGCACTATGGCCATAATATCCCAACATTACAGGGAGTCAAGTGGGCAGGAATGCCTTTTAACAAAGTTTTAGCGTAAGTACAGAGACATGAGTCTAAATATACACAATTTCTGTTATTTGAATTTCTTTTTAGCTTATTCCCCATAGCCTTGTGACTTAAGAAAATTAGCATTCAAGTAAAAACAGTAAAAACAATTTTCCTAAAAATTCCATGAGGTAATAGAGCACAAGCTGCCTTACTAAGGAACCCAGTTGTTTCCCACATCACCAGAGGCCACCAGGGAGCTCCACAAAGTCAAGGTGAGTGACGATGCCTGACAGGTGAGGACAGAGTAGATGTGATGTCAAAAAGATACATTTTGATTAGACTCCTAAATGAGTTCTCCCAGAAGGACTTTGGGGAGGAGGGACTTTTGTGGAAAGTTAAAAAACTACAATATCATTCGGGCAAGAAGAAGGGACACAGAACTAAACTTATTTGAGGCACAAATGAGATAGGATATTATCTTTCACACAAATGAGTGAAAGACCTTTGGGAAATACAGATTCTTACATTATGTATTTGCTCCGTTTAGACACTACCTGACCTACTGAAAAGAAGGGGGATGAAGCTCAGTCTTTGAATTGGCTGTTCACTTTCTGTTCTTTCTCACAGGGAACACATCTCTTCACTGTTAAAGCTCTGAGAGGCAGTATCTACGTAAGTAATTGTAACAAGCCAAAAAAGAAACAACTAGAAAGAATTTGAAAAATTAAAATAAGAACAAATTTAAAATGTTAATAATCTTCATGATACCTCCAAATGAATAAGCAAACTCTTGCATAAATTATGTATTGGGTTATACCATGCATACTATTTGCAAGTTTAATTTTTGCACCCAGTGTTATTCACTGACAGTTTCCTGGAAGATATATTCCATTCAATTTAGGGGCTACATAGTATTTCATTGTATGGACAGATAATGTTTATTTAACAAGTCATGTATTAATGGAGATTCATTCATTCATTTTTTTATTATTAAATTATATAGTTGATTTACAATGTTTCGTCAAGTTCTGTTGTACAACGTGACCCAATCACACACATTTCCTGTGCTATACAGTAGGATCCCATTGCCCATCCAGTCCAGATACAACAATGTGCATCTCCAAAACCCCCCAAATGCCTATCCATCCCACTCCCTCCCCACCCCCCCAGGAACCCCAGGTCTGCTCTTCCTGGCCATGATCTATTTCTGTTTTTGGTTTGCTTGTTTGTTTTTTTTTAAATATGATCATCTCTTCCATATTTTAGATTCCACAAATAAGTGATATCATATGGTATTTGTCTTTTTCTTTCTGACTTACTTCACACAGTGTTAGAGTCTCCAGATCCATCCATGTTGCTGCAAATGGCATTAATTTTTCTTTTTTATGGCTGAGTAGTATTCCATTGTATATATGAACTACATCTTCTTAATCCATTCATCTGTTGATGGACATTTAGGTTGTTTCCATGTCTTAGCTATTGTGAATAGTGCTGCTATGAACACAGGGGTGCCTGATTCATTCATTCTACAAGTCTCTATTGAGCATATACTATACGGCAGGCAACAGTGCTAAACATTATGATACTACAGTGAGCCAGGAGGGGATAATTTCTGCTGTGAAGAGCCTGGTGCAGAGCTTCCAAACAAATGTGCAGACACAAAATGATGAGCCAGGAGATGCTAGTCTCTTCTGCCTCAAAGGTAGGACCCAAGAGAGCAGGGAAGAATTTGGTTCAGTTGCCTATGACTATGAGAAGCCTTGTTTGGTGTCCCTCGGAGCAGGAAGAGACTAATGAGACTGTCTGTGGTCTGTGCAGGCTGGGAAAAGAATGAATGCTCCAAGCTCATGCTGTTTGTTCCATTGTGAAACGGTGAAAAGGTCAAGAGGTGCCCTTCTACTTGGATGTCTGTCTTTGGCAGTGGCCAGTTACTGAATTCACCACTGCTGCCTATTGTCACTGAGGGCCTGTGAGGCTTCTGAAGGAGCTTGTATTCCAGATACCAAGGAATATACTGAACAGACCAAAGTGTCACCAGATGTGGTGGAGGGGAAAGGAGGACATATGGGGTGCCTGGGAATAGCAGTTCCAGGTACCATCCTCCATTTCTGTTTTCATATATCAGAAAATTCTGTCCATTTGCTCTTCTTTTTTTTTTTTAATTGAAGTAGTGACTTACAATATTGTGTTAGTTTCTGGTGTACATGTGCATTTGCTCTTGATGAGATTTTTAAGTGCTGGGTCCAGGGAACTGTAGCATGACTGCTCTGACAGTGCCTGTTCATTCGGTAAATTAGAGCATCCCCAATACTCTGAAATGCTTGATATGAAAACAGTTTAGTTGGATTAAAGATCCATTAGCCTTCTCAAGCAAGGAATTTCAAGATTTAACTTGCTGAGGGAATAAAAGCAAAATGTGTTTGATTCCTTAAATACAAAATCAACTCTCATATCCTAATGTAAAAAAATCACTTTCACAAAGACATGTTCAAATTTCTCATTAAAAAATACTGCAAAATATTTTATTTGGTTCAACAACTAATGCCTTCCCTGTTTTTAACTATGCTTTCCTTTTTATGAATATATAGTATAAAGATAATATTTTTACCCAAACCCAGTTCAAAAGTAATTAAATATCTTCGACTTTACTCTGTGTCTCACACAAATATTATCAACTTTTTAAATCTGTGTGCTATGAATTATATAGGCTAGGAAGCACTAGTCCAATCACTTTTTCTTCTTTTTTTTAAATTAAAGTATATAGTTGATTTACAATGTCCAATCACTACTTCTTAAACCATATAGTTAAGGATTTTTTAAAATTTCAGCCTGTAATGGATTATTATTTTTGTGATAAATTAAAATATCAATAAAAATGACTAAAAAAAGAAAATAAGGCATAAAATACAAGCCTCTATTTCTTAGAAATTAGGTTCAACAGATACCTTGTTAAATAGCTGTGAAGGGTTAACGCTTCCTCTTAATTCCTTAACTTAGTATGTTATGGACTCCCTAGAGACAAGAGTTTACAGACAAACACTAGAAAGTTAATCAACTATACTTCAATTAAAAAAAATTGGACCATACTTTGAGTAGCCCTGATCTGCTGGAGTTTGATTCAGAATGTGAGTTATTAGGAGTACTATCATTAATTCATCTTTAGGCATACAATTTAATAAAGTTTTCTGCTTATTTACTCAAAATAAATTCTTAGAAATGGAGTAACAGTGAGTCTTTTAAAATTTCTTTCTATATAGATCAAACTCACATTTTATGTAAAAATTATCTCAAAAATGGATCATGAACTTAAATATGAAACAGAAAACTATAAGACTTCTAAGAAACTGTGAGAGAAAGTCTTTACTGGGATGAGGCAAAAAGTTCTTAGACTTGACACCAAAAGGATAATCCAGTAAAAGGAAAAACTGATAGGCTGGAATTCATCAAAATTAAAATTCTGTGTTGTGAAAGATTCTATTAAAAGAATGAAAAGACAGGAGTTCCCATCCTGGCTCAGCAGTTAATAAATCCGACTAGGAACCATGAGGTTGTGGGTTCAATCCTTGGCCTTGCTCAGTGGGTTAAGGATCTGGCGTTGCTGTGAGCTGTGGTGTAGGCTGCAGACGCGGCTCGGATCCCGCATTGCTGTGGCTCTGGTGTAGGCCGGTGGCTATAGCTCCAATTCAACCCCTAGCCTGGAACCTCCATATGCCATGGGAGCGGCCCAAGAAATGGCAAAAAAGACAAAAAAAAAAAAAAAAGACAAATTATGAATGTGGAAAAATATTTGCAAATTACACATACAAAAAGGTTCTTGTATTTAGAATATATAAAGATCTCTGAAAACTCAGGGTTAATAAAAAATCAAATAATAAGCAAAAGATACACACAGAGACTTAACTAAAGAGAATATACAGGAGAAAAATAAGCACCTGAAAAGATGTTCAACATTATCTGAGGGTCAAGGAAAGGCAGAGATTATCAGCCATTCTCAAAGAAGAAGCTATGAAAAGTATTATCATCTTCATTGTCATTATCATTGTTGGTTATTACAGAAATGCAATTTATAACCAAAAAGAGAAACAACAACACAGCTGAGAATTTTTTTTTTTTAAATAGCTGATAACCCTAAATGCTAGAGAGGGTGCAAAGAAACTGGATCATTCATTCATTGTCTTTAAGAATATAAAATGGTGCGGTCATTCTGAAATACAGTTTGGAAGTTATTTTCAATTCTAGAAAAAGACTTAACACAAGACCAGGACATATATTACAGAGAAATTTTTTTTAATATGCAAAAATGTGTATATGAATGCTTATAGCAGATTTTTTCCTAATGGCCAAGAACTGGAAACAATCCAGATGGCCCTTCAATAGGTATGTTTAAAATCATGGAATACTACTCAGAAATAAGTACAAAAAGAGCTAGTGATAAAGACACAAATTTGGATGAAGGTCAAGGAAACTAGGCTAAGTTCAAAAAGCCAGTCTCAAAATATACATACATTTGATCCACTCATGAATCCACTTATATAATAATTATGAAGTGCCATAATTACAGATAAGGAGAACAAATTATGGTTGCTAGGGGTTAGGCGTGGGCTTGGGACTGGGGTGGATGTGGCTATGAAGGAGCAGGAAAAAGGAATCTCATGACAATGTTACAGTTGAGCATCTTATGTGTTGATGGTTACACAGAGCTACTCATGTAATAACACTGCAGAGAACTGCATACACACACACTAACATACACCAAGTGCCTGTATGATTGAATAAGGTCTTTGGACTGTTTCAATGCCAATTTCCTAGTTTTGATGTTGTATCATAGTTAGGCAAGATGTTAATATTGGGGGAGGCATTAAAAGTTATATATATATAACGAATTTTATAATTCTACTTTTCAATGACTCAACATTAAGGCATTTGGACAAAAAAAATCACACAATGATGTGAAGAGAAGTGGCTGGAAGAATTTTCAAAACAGACGAGTGATAAAAGCATTTACCAATATAAACTATACGCATACTGACATCTCGGTTTTATATCCCTATTTTGTGGAAAAGAGAAATTGAAAAAAATAAATAAGAGCCTACTAACAGAAATTCCAGGCAGGCTGGTGAATTGGCACTCAGCTAGTGAAATCATTCAGCATTCCTTGGTATAACGGCACTGTCCAAGTTCATAGCATTATTATGTCTATGACTCCAAAAGCCTTATTGGGTAAAAGCAAGGGGGACTTTCTATAAACATCCTGTTTTTATCCTAATGATTTCCTAGAATAATAATGAAAAATGATAGTGAAATATTAAAGGAATAAGCACCAAGTAAGGAGATGCTTTTGAAATGATGCCTGGGAATATTTATACTTTACTCCCTAAGACTTGAAAGAATTTTCACTGCCCATCAGTAATAGCACTATTGTTGTGATGGAATTAACAGCTCACAAAATAGTTCTCTTTCTGAGTACATTTCCCTGAGTTGGTTAGAAAATCTACAACTCTCCATTCCTGATGTGTATTAGGACAAATGGGAGAAGAGATCCCAAAGGAAACTTGAGGGTAAAAGAAAAGGGGTTGAAGGTGAGGGGAGAGGATATGCTTCAAGTGAGAAACAAACAACAACAAACCATGCAAACCCCATGTCCTCATGTTTGTCAGAGAAGGCCAGACATCTAGGACACAACTCATGGCTCCAATTTTACATCCTGCATATGCTCAAAGCAGAAGACAGAGAAGAAGAAGCAGACCCTAAAATAAGAAAACATGTGGAAGATCTCTATCTCAGGCACCCCAGGTGTGGTAGCTCGCCCATGATACCAAGGACGAAATGGCATGTGAAGGTTGTAGGCGAGGAGATAGGAAATGGGAATCCATCAGTATTTTCTTTGGCCCCTGAATCAAGCCTAACATTAGAATTTTCGCTGATTAACCTACATAATGACTTAGTAGATACTTAAAGTCATAACTTTTACCAAATAAAGTTGATTTGTCATCATTTTATTTTTATTTTCTGTTTTTTGCTTTTTTGGGCTGCACCCACGGCATATGGAGGTTCCCAGGCTAGGGGTCGAATTGGAGCTGTAGCTGCCTTCTTACACCATAGCCACAGCAATGCAGGATCTGAGACACATCTGCAACCTACACCACAGCTCACAGTAATGCTGGCTCCTTAACCCACTGAGCGAGGCCAGGGATTGAACCCACAACATCATGGTTCCCAGTCGGGTTCATTAACCACTGAGCTATGACGGGAACTCTGATTTGTCATACTGTTAAATTGAACTTTTCAGAGGCCAGATAAAAAGTGTATTTAGGCAAAAGCATAAATGAATCCTTAGAAAATCTAGTGGGAAATTTATTTGCATTGTTAGTTACTTTTGAGAGGATTATAAGGTAGGAGTCCAGTTAATCTATGTCAATAAGAAATAATAAGGGATGATTCATTTTGATTACAATACAATGGTTAGTTTTCATGCTTCTGCAAAAGGAGATGAATTCTGAATTGTGACTAGGTGGTAAAGCCAGTTGAGAGAGCCTGTAATGACGAAAAAAGGAAAGAAAAGAAGGAAGGAAGGAAGGAAGGAAGGAAGGAAGGGAGGGAGGGAGGAGGGAGGGAGGGAGAGAGAGAGAGAGAGAGAGAGAGAGAAAGAAAGAAAGAGAGAGAGAAAGAAAGAAAGAGAAAGAAAGAAAGAAAGAAAGAAAGAAAGAAAGAAAGAAAGAAAGAAGAAAAGAAAAGAAAAGAAAAAGAAAAGTAAAGAAAGGAAAGGAAAAGAAGGGAGGAGGAAGGAAGAAAGACGTTTAGAAAGATGGATGGATGGCAGGGAGGGAAGGAGAAAGAAGAAAATAGTCACAAAAATATTATTCTCTACTTTTTTGGGATAAGATAATGAACATTGAAAGCCATTTGCCTCGGTTTAATTCATGACTTACCAGCTGTGTAAACTTAAGTAAGTTATATCTATAGAACATAACTTACAATCTCTAAATATCTTACAAGATAGTTTCTGGTTTTATGGAATAGAATTAAAATAAGCACCTACAATTTTTCTTTGCTAAAGAGATCAAATTTAATCTGCCTTTTCTCCCTTTATGTTGCAGTTGATCCATTTAACCATGTGTGTTTAAAATTGCTTTCTACCACTGAAAATGCGTTCTGCTAGAAACTACTATCTGTAGTTGCGGCAGAATCTGAGGGTCAAGGAAATATAGGATTCACCAGACATGCTCAAAGAGAGTGTAATGAAAAATATCATCATCATTATTTTCAATAGCACCCATATAATACATTATGACTTGTGAGAGCTTTTTGGAGAATATCAATAAGCATGAATGTTAAATGAACAAATATGACACTGATAAATAATGTAGCACAATAGGAGTTCCCGTCGTGGCACAGTGGTTAACGAATCTGACTAGGAACCATGAGGTTGCAGATTCGATCCCTGCCCTTGCTCAGTGGGTTGACGATCCGGCGTTGCCCTGAGCTGTGGTGTAGGTTGCAGACATGGCTCGGATCCTGCGTTGCTGTGGCTCTGGCGTAGGCTGGCAGCTACAGCTCCGATTCAACCCCTAGCCTGGGAACCTCCATGTGCCTCAGGAGCGGCCCAAGAAATGGCAAAAAGACAAAAATAAATAAATAAAAATAATGTAGCACAATGGAAATGGTAAATAGGAATGTAAATATAAACAAATTATATTTTGTTTAATATATATATATCACAGGAGACATTTTGGAACAAAGACATTATATTCTGTTGGAATTAGGTATCACACTAAAGTAGATTGTGATGTTAGAAGTATAACCACTAAGAAAATAACTCAAAAATACAGCTAAAAAATCTACTGAGGAGTAAAACCAATACTCTAAAATATTTTTAACCCTAAAAAAAGACAGTAAGGTAAAAGAAATATTAAACACATGTGACAGAAAAAAACCAAATAGCATAATGGCAGAAATTAATCCAACCATGCTGATAACTGCAGCATATGTAAACAGATGAAAACTTCAATCAAAAGGCAGAGATTTACTTATCTCCTGTCTATGAGATAAATTCAAGGTTCAAAGACACTAATTAGTTGAAATAAAAGGATGGAAAAATACATCATATAAACAATACCCATAAAAGAGCTGGAATGGCTACATTAATGTCAGTCAAAATAGACTTTAAGAAAAGAAATTACTCATTAAAAATAGAGCCATTTCTTAAAGCTAAAAGGATCACTACACCAAGAAGATCTAACAACTGTAACAATTATAGAAGTATATGTACACTTCAAAATAGAGCCACAACATATAGGAAGCAAAATCTGAACATTCAAAGCAGAAACAGAAAAAAATGTATAGCTTGGAGATTTGAATACTTCACTTTAATAATTAGCACAATTAAAAACAAAATAAGTAAGGTTACAGACTTGTGAATCTAACATAAATAGAACACACCGCCAAATGACTGAAGAATACACATTCTTTTCAGGAACACAAAAAACATTCCTCAGAGTAAACTACATGCTAGTCCATAAAACAAATCAGTGAAAGAAAAGGAATTGAAATCATATAAAATATGTGCTATTACAAGACTTAAATTACTAATAAAGATATCTGAGAAATTTCTAAATATATGGAAGTTAAAAAACAAATTTCTACATTACTCATGACTCAAAGAAGAAGTTAAAAATTAAATTAGAAAATATCAAAGTGAACACTAAAAATGTATGTCAAAATGTACATAATGCTTAGAGGAAAATTAACTATAAATGCTTATATTATATCATTGTTCAACTATAAAAGTAATAAATTCATTGAGTAATATAAAAAATACATATACAATCAATAATCTTCCACTCCAAGAATTTAGAAAATGTAGAGCAAATCAAATGCAAAGCAAAAAGGAAGCAAATAACAAAAAACAGAGCAGAAATTAATGACATAAAGAAAAACAGGGAAAAAAAAAATCAATGAACCAAACATTGGGTCTTTGTACAAAAGATCAACACAATTGATATTCTAGCTGGACTGATCAAGAAAAAAGGTGAGAGGACAAATTATCAAAGTCAGGAATTAAAGAGGGTAATCACTAATATCCTACAAAAGGTATTATAAGAGAATACTATAAGTAACTTCATGACAACCAAATCAACAACTTAAAATATAAAAATGGTTGTCAGATACAGATATGCAAATGTTCTGTATTAATCGGGAATACTGCTACAAATTTTTAAAATGTCAGAATATTGCATATCCTACTGTACACAGTGATAACATGGTTTGTCATATTCCTCTTCAGCGTTTTATGTATTGCAAACACATAGTGGAATCTCCTTTTCCTTAATGGGTATGTCCAAACCATCAGACATGATTCCAGCCTTAATAAGTCACAGTGTCACATTCAACAGGTTACACTGTCCACCACAATTAGCACTTTCACGTAGCTAATGAGTCAGTTTGGCTGATGCTCCCCTGGAAAAGGTTCAAGTCCTTGCTTCCTCTCAAGTTGGACAGGAGCAGTCACTTCTTTCTATCTCCTCAACTTTTTCTTCTTTTTCAACTCACAATACAGGAATATGGAGGCAAATGGTCTGATATTCCTCACAAACCTTCTGAGATTTACCCTGAGGCCAGGGCTATTTCAGAACCCATTGTGTGGGCATACTCAGAGAGTGTATTTTAATTTTCACTGCCACAGAATTTGGTCCAAAGACAGCAGGTAATGGATTTGAAAGATTCTTAGTAAAAATTTTATGTGCTGCCTAAAGGGAAAGCCCTGGGTTTGAAGCTAGACATACTGGGTTTTAGTACTCCTGCTTATTTGCTGCCTGTCTAAATAAGTTATGATATCTTTCTGAGCCTGTTTTTACCTGTAAAATGAGAATTGTATGTTCTCAGTGATCTTCATGGTGCCTTCCATAGCCTCCCTTCTATAATTCTAATGACTTTAAGCTTGATGATGCTTCCGTCTGTCATCCCTTCCTCACTCTACACAAGGCAGTATTTCTGCTATATATCAAAGACTCATGATGCCACCCCACAGGATTTTTCATTTATTTATTTGTAAAGAGATTGCATGCCTCATTCTTCCTAGACCCCCACTTGTTTCTCAGTCTCTTTCAATGCTCGATACGAGACTGAGTGGCAGAGCAGAATGAAAGAAGGAACAAGGAAAAGAGAACAAGAGATAGCTAGGTACGCAGTTCTAGGGCTGGCAGTAGAAACTTGATAAGAATCCCAAAGAGACAAAGAGATCCCTCCATCACTGTCTCTATCCACCAACAGGTAGTATTAAGAAATATGGCCATTACATTGAGTTAGGTGGGTCCTAGATGAGAAATTTTTCTACATCATTTCATAACCACTCACAACATCTTCTCTCTGTGTGGCATCAAAGACTGCTTCTCCAGCCATTTACCCATTCTGAGATACTCTCTTATGATATAGAAAACAGTTACATATATAACCACCTAAAATCTCTATTTACTTAGAATTTGTAGGCCAACCATTGCAAATGGACACTGAATTAAAAAACACAACAATTTGTGTGCTTTGGCCAAAAAGCAAGCCCTACATTTGTCAAGAACTGAAGGTCAAAGGATATGGGCAGAGATCACTAGAAAAACAAATTATAAAAACAGATTCCCATAATATTTTTGCCAGATTTTCCTTATACATGCTACATTTTCTTGTTTGAAGTCATTGGAATGCAGTACTGTGTTTTCTGTAGTTACAAAAGAATGAAAAAGCGTTTTCTCACATTGGGGATTATCTTTGGAACGAATGATAATGCTGAGTCTGCTATGTCCTTAAAAATTAAGCATTATGATAAAATGATTAAAGACTTTTGACTGGGAACTAGTCTGGCAGAATGTGTCTAGGGAGGGAAAACTGCTCCTGCTCACCAAAGAAGACTAGTTGGTTCAATATTCCAAGTCAGTAAGATTCTTTCTTTAGGGGAAGCAGCTGGATTCCAGTGAGCTCATGGGGGCACACACTCAGGAATCAAGGGGTTTTTGCAGCTGCCTCTGAACACTGAAATCAGCACTGAAATACTTTCTGTTGTTGTCTGCCTCCTTCAGACAGATCTTAAACTAGGTAAAATCTTTGCCCAGAACTATGTAGCTTTGAATCTTAAGTCTGTGATGCCGGTCAGTGGGTGAATGTGAATATAATTCGGCAATGTTTCACCTTAGCTAGAGAGCTGTTGAAGTTTAAACTTAGGAACTCATAAAAATGGCTCCAAACACTCCATATGTGTTCTTTAATTGTTTTTCTCTGAATCTGCTTGGGGGGAAGTCTTTCAGCAGATGTCCTGTCCATATGCAAGTGTCCTGGCAATTTTTATAACTCATGGGTTGAAAATGTGTTGAATAAAAATATGCCCCCAGGATGCATATGTGTTGTTGATATTTTTATAGAAACAGCCAGAGGTATACTGTGGCAAACACATCTTTTTTATGGGAAGTTTGTTTCTTCTTCTCTGTAGCATTGCTTGGACTTTCTTTTTCCATTACATTGCCATGAATTCTGTCAAATGCGAGATACTCCTCTTGGGGCAATTTAGTCTTCTCACTGGCGTCTCTGACACTACCTTTTTTTTTTTTTCTTTCCTATCTGAATAGATGGACAGGTAGGTCTTTTCCTCTTTTTCTGCCCTGTACCTCTGACCACTTCATTAAGCAACTCAAGTCTTACTCTTTTATCTTCCCACATCTGTCCCAATAAATGACCATGGATTTTGAGATTTGTGAAACCCCTAATTAATTATTGTCATTCAAGCTCTACCCTGATGGGTTTCCTTTCTCTAATGGGTTACTTCCTCTCCTGGCAGGTTAAGTACTCCTTCAGTGATTATCAGAAAATTGGCTTTTAGACTTCTATCAGATTCATGCTAAAAACTTACAAGAGAAGGCCAGAGCAGTTTTTATGACATCTGGGTTGGCTTCTTACAAATATAGGCTGTGTATAAAAGGATTCATATTTAACTAATTAATTGTATAGATTTACACTTAAAAGGTATTAATGTTTTAAGATGCATGCCCTGCTTATCCCTTTGGCACCTTTAGGAACACAGCGTCACAGCATCTGAGAGGGCTGAGTTAATTCTGTTGTACACACTGAGGAGGTCCAAAAGTTCATCTTTTATCACCGCATAAAAGTGTCCCCTGGAGTTCCCCTCATGGCTCAGTGGAAACGAATCTGACTAGTATCCGCGAGGATGCAGGTTCAATCCTTGGCCTCACTCAGTGGGTTAAGGATCTGGCATTGCCGTGAGCTGTGGCGTAGATCCCAGATGAGGCTTGGATTGAACTTGACATTGCTGTGCCTGTGGCACAGGCTGGCAGCTGTCGCTCCAATTAGACCCCTAGCCTGGGAACTTCCAAATGCCTCGGGTGCGGCCCTAAAAAGACCAAAAGGCTAAAAGTGCCCCCTGATTTAAATTGTTCCAGATCCCATATCTTGTCCTTGTTTATGCTCCTTTAACTAGATTTTCTGGGAATATGTAAGTCTTGTTGTTTTCAATCAGCTTCTCTCACCTTAAAAAGCCCTGAGAAAAGGAGTGAGCAATGAAGTAGGAGGAAGCCTGAGAGCCATGCTGTCCTGGGAGCTGTGGAAGAAAGGAGTGGTTACCTGCGTTCCATCTGACGAAAGCTCATGTGAGGTGACCACTGAGAAGTCACCTTTTACTTAGTAACAGGAGGTCATTTTAATAGACTGGTGGTGGCAGCATAACTGCCATGGATTTAAGGAAGGAGAAAAACTGCAGGCAGGGAGCACAGCTAAGATCATCCAAGAAATTTTGCAGTGAGGAACATCAGGGAAATGGAGCAGAGAATTCAGGGGGAGAAGCAAGCCAAGGTTTTTTGATTTTAGTTTTCACTTTAACAGAAAATATTGCTGCTTTTTTTTTTGTTTGTTTGTTTGTTTTTCTGATTGCAAAGTAATGACTCAAGAGAAAGAGGGAAAGTCATTGGAGCTACATCTGCAAGGAGGTGGGAGGGATAGATGGCAAGGGGAGGGCTTGACTTTTATAGGAGCACAGACCGTTTGTCTCTCTCAGTGAGAAAGAAGGCAGGGAAGGGGTTTACACTTGTGTGTAAATGAGGAGATTGATGGTACAAGAAGGACTCCAAGGGAATCAATCTTTTGATTGTTTTCATTTCCTCCATGAAGTAGGAAGCAATATTTTTAGCTAATTTATGCAAAGCCTCTGCAGAGAAGATAAATCCCTCAATTCTATTAAGTACAACTACTGAACGAACATTTGTCCAGACAGTTTTCACATATTTATGTATTTCATTTTTTATTTATAAAACCTCTCATTCAATTAATTCCTTCCTCTTCTTTATAATTAGAGCTTCAAATTCAATCCAGTACTCCCAAAATAAGGAAAAGCTTGCAGAGTATATTTGAAAGTAATGATTCTATGTGTTTGTGTGTATTTTTTTTTTTCTTCTTACTACTTCCAAAAGACTCTGAGATGTGCCATAGCAAAAGGTACATACATAATATGACTGAGCAGATGTCCCTGGGCCTTCTTCCCCTTGGCCCACCTCTGTAATGGGTACATAGACCAACCTGGAATGTAAAGGTTTTCTACCCAAAGGCCTCCTATGAAGGCTCACCCACAGCAAAAATAGCCAAGGAGGCTCCATCAATGTGGAACAGGAGCTAGAGAAAAATCTAAGTGATGTATCTTCTTTATTTGGGAATTTCTTTTAGTGAATAAAGATGCCAATCTCATCCTTCAGGGGCAGATGCTATATACTCATTAGGATATGAATAAACTGAGCCCCACAACCCTCTGGGATGAGGTTGCAAATACCCCTACTATTTTCATCTCCCTCTTCTCTTGTCTGCTCCCCTACTCCTCCAACCTGGAAGGACTTCCCTAAGAGACAACCTGAGTCCAAATGCTCAGCTCAGGCTCCGGTTTGTGACCATTTAAATAAAAGGAGACCATTTAAAGCCATAGAGAGGCTGAAAAATAGAATAACAAAATAAATCTGAGCTAACTTAGATAGCCATATTTGGAAGTGAAACATTATTCTGAAACTTTCTGGTATCCAAACTCACAGAAGAAATAATGGGCAAATAATGACTTGCCTTGTTATAAAAAAAAAAAAGTATACTGATTGATTTGGTAAAACTTATTTTTCTTCTTTGGAAAAAAAGTAAATAAAAGCAAAACTTGGGTAAGACATATAGTGCCTTAAAATGAAACCTTGTGGTATGGCTACCAAATTCTTCACCTCTAGCCATTAGGAAAGCTGAAGCCTTAATGCCATTTATGCAAAACTCAGGGATTCGGGCAGATGATCAAGCTTGTATAATGCATCTAAGGTTGACCATCTGCATATTTTAGGTCATCCCCAAATCAAAAACATTATGCTATACCATGATGCTGCTATCTGAAATCCTGATAGTGTTTTTAAAAAGTAGAATACAAAAATCTAAGGAAATATTTTTTCTTGTACAGACTCTAAAAATAAGCTAATGATGCTCTGATTTGCTCTGTAATTAAGTTGGCAAAGGCCTCCTCTTGGGAAAAGGTTCATACTTCAGATTTATAAAGCTACGAAAAGACAAGGCATGCACACCTGAAACAACACTGTCTTTCTCTCTGGTTTAAATGAAGATGTTTACTGAAATAACATGACTGGACTAGTTCAAAAAGACTGTCCTGTCCTACTGCTTATGGCTAAACTTATACAACCAGAAGTGAGCAAGCTATTTCCTATCGTTCTCACAGAGCTGCTCCATTTATAAAGAATAGTTTGGTGAACTATTACCAGCAGAAACTTCTAAGAATGTGGCACTCCTGGCATAGAGAGGGAGTTATTATCTGAAAAGTTACTCCAAATACTGGCTCAGGGCTTCCTGGGCATGTTACCCCTTATATCAGCTGGGGTTCAAATGGAGAAGCAGAACGAGTAGGAGATGCATATTAAGAAGTTTATCATGGGGCTGCCAAGTCCACAGTTTGAAGGAATGGCTATTGGGAAGGGCAGGCTAGAACACTTGGATGGGGGCAAAGCTGCTGCCCACAAGTGGAAATTTCTTCTTCAGAGAAGCCTCAGCTCCTCTCTTGAGGCTTTTGAATGGGTTGGATGAAATCCACCAGGATTATCCAGAATAATCTCCCCCACTAAAGTCAACTGATCACAGTTAAGTTACATGTCCAAAAGGCTTTCATAGCAACACCTATGTTAGTGTTTGTTTGACTCACGGGAGGTTGTAGCTTAGCCCACTTGACATATCACACTGACCATCACACCCCTAAAGAAGAACTATAAACTTCTGCAGCCTCTAGCAACACAGAGGCAGTCTGGAAAAGCTTGCCTGGATAAAAGTAAGCAAGAAAAAAGGAATGGAGAAAACCTATTCTTGGCAGTATCTTTCTGAGAAGCACTTTGTAGTTAGTTACTATGGCCAGTTCTTCAAGTACAGCCCTGATCTATCTTAAGTATTCAAATTCCTGTAACCCAAAATGTCTCAAGGTCTCCAGGGATTCATGACTGAACTGGACATATTCCCTCGAGAAGCCCCAGTGACAACATTCTCATTTTCCAGGACATCTTTGGTGAACTGACTAAAGATTTTTGAATAGCCAACATCAGAAAAGATTAAAAAATTCTCTATCAAGGTAATCCCAGTGACATTACCATGGTGCCAGAAAATGTTGGCATTAGCCTGACTTCTAAATGTTGGCATTAGCATGGACTAGAACGACCTGTCATGCTACATGGTACCTGCACTAATAACCGCAGGACACCTGTGACAAAGACTGGTGCCTTAGGGTGTGACAGAGGTCCTTATTTATAAAGATGGCCTGACATCCTGGGAAGTCACTAGCATAGATTTCCACAGCAACATTGTACCTTATGGAATCCTCATGCTCGAAATTCTTTACGAAAATTGCAAAGCCTAACCTGAAGTTGTATCATTTACTTTTCTGGAAAGATTATCTGGTTTAGCAATGACTGACTATCTTTTTGAAAGATAATAAGGATGGCCAGGCTCTGTTGTATTGACATGTTGTTAGGTTATGCAGGTTCTTGTTTGTCACTGAACAAGTGGCAGTGTTTCGTTGGGTCTAGTAACCTGATCTAGGGAGCATGCCTCTGGGGGATCAAATGAAAGTGGGGTAAAAGTACAAAGTTGCAACTGCACAGCTTGTCTTGGAAGTCCCTCAAGGGTGTGGAAAACCAGAAGTGCAAAAAAAGTAAGGGTTATTAACAAGAATTACAGATTGCCTGTGAGTAATGTGCACCAATAATACAGTTAACCATCTCCTTATCTACTCCTAATTTGCTTTTAGCTAGTCTTCGAGTATTAGAAAAACTCCACTGGTAATCATGTGAAGTAGTTAACTATCATGGTTTGTTTTTCCTCTGTGTCACTTTTATGTGTGTGTGATGAGGACTGTGCCTTTCAAAATTCTCATTATTTCATTTCTGGTTTTTCCCATAGCTTTGTTTTTACTACAAATGTTCGAGGGATGAAAAACTGCTGCTCAGGCAGAAAAAAAGAGTATGTCATGCCAATCAGCTTGGCTTAGCAATCTACATCAGAGTTCTCAGCATCAATCTATATTCACAGCTGAGTTCTGAGGTGGGTTTAAAATTTTACCGATTTGCTAAATATCCTCCTGCCTGAACTTTTTAAATTAGTACAGTTACGAAGTTAAGGAAATAACAAAAAGTTCTAAATATAAAGTTGGAACTAACATTGTGCTTTCAAATGTATTGCCTCCTTGGGTAGGCATTAGAGGCAACCGTTCCATGATCAAGTTGTTAGCATATGTCTAGAAATTTACTTGTTTAAATTTTCCTTACAGCCTGAATTAAATGCAAATAAATAAAATAAACACACATATAAATAAAGTTTGGCATCAAGCCTCAAGCATAGGCAAGTTATTAAGTGAATAATTTTATCTTTGATTGAATTATGAAGTTAAGGCCATATATGGGCATGTATCACAACAGTTTCTGAAAACAATGTTCAAGAAGGATTTCCTCAAAATTATCTGAAATGTAACATACATACATATATATACTCTTGCAGGAGTACAACACTATTGGATATGTTTGTTTTAGAAAGTGATTTCATATGGGTAACACTTTTCTTAGGTGCATTAAGATTGTTTACATCTAATTTGAAATTACCAACTCATTATCGCTCTCAGGGAGTATGATAAGGTGAATTAATGACAGAATGCTTTGCTGTTTTCCCATATGTAGCTATTCTCTCCTTATAGGCACATGGCTGGATTGTACTTTTCCACATTCTTGTAATTGGGCAGGGCTCTGAGACTAGTTCCGGACAATAGGTTATGAAGGAATGTGATATATGTACCTTACCGACAGGGACCAGTATAGTCCATGTATGATTGCAGTCTCTGTTCTACTGCAACCAAGAAGACCACGTGTCCCAAAGGATGCAGATAAAAGGTTGTGAAACATATAGCAACCTGTGCTCTGTGTGATTATGTAGCTCCAGGCTTTCTCCAGCCCATTCTTGACTTGTTGGGTGAGAAACACATACTTTTCTTATGTTCAAGCACAGAGTAGTCTTTGTAGCTGCCTCTTAGCACAGTATAACGATAAAACCAAGCCAGACTCAAGCCAGACTCAAGCTATAAGTATTTATGTATTTTCTTACTTGAGAATTTAAAGAGTGTTGGGTATCTTTTGATATTGTGGTGAAACCTAATTAACGTATCAGGCCTATCCATCTGGGGCCCTCTTTCACTACGAGGCATCAATTATATCTGGTGATCACTGGCAGGTAACAAAAATACCAGGGTAAGTTTTCAAAGAGACCTGATTCTTATTATGTTTAGGAAGGAGAAGATAGTCTTAAGAGACCAATAAAATATAAAACTATTTATTCTACTAGGTTGATGTAAAATTAGATTATTCTTTAAAAGTCTTTCTAATTAGGAACTGGTTTTCCAAATTTCAGTTTAAATTTAATTCATAGGCAATATCCTATCTCGTAGAAGACAATGCCAAATCCTTAAACCAATTTTCACTCATGTATTGAAAAAAAATGAAGGAAACTACACTGAGAGAGTAGTGATCACAATGTGAGCCTTAGCAACACATGGAGATAACATATGATGAGAGGCATCATTTAGGATACCTAAGGTCCAGAATAGATTCTAGACTCATTCCAAGTAGACACTCCTGTGCGGAAACTTGCAGCCTCATGACACGTTGCACATAAGATATGTCATGAGGAAAGAAGGAAAGAGATTAAAAAGAAACTAAAGAAGCAAGAGATAAAAGGGGATGGCATCCACATGTGCCCTCTTTATAATTTTTGAGATTTAGCCCACTGCTCATACTGAATCTGATTCTATTATTTCTGATTCCTTTATCTCCAGCCTCTAGGCCCCCAGGAAGCATTCATAGGAAACACTTATTTACTTTAATTCCTGAGGATGCTAATACAGATTCAACAACACAAACTAGAAATTATAGCTACAATTCTAAATCCTTTTTTGAAGATTTAGCTCTCCAAACCACCTCTTCAAAGTTACAGCATTTAAGTGGCCAAGTTAAGAACACCTTGACCCTAAGTTTGTGAATATTTTTCCATTATTTCATCAGTGGTTATGCTAACCCTCCCCCTTGATTTGGAGAGAGATACTAGATCTTATGAGACTGTCTTAATGTATTTAAAGATCTTTTAAAAATCAATTTGCAGGTATCAACCATATAATCACCTAACCAAAAGAAGCTACAGATATTAAAATCGCATCAGGAAATAAGATAGGAAATCATAGCTTCTATTTTTTATAAAGATACACTTTGTCCTAAAGTGAAAATGTTAATTGTCTTAGTGATGCTTTTTTTAAATTTTAACAGAAATGATCTTCAGGCATTTACAACTGTTGGCTACATAAATGGCGCAATTAAAGCTCATACCAAAGAATCAAAGTTAAAATAATTAAACAGTCATGAATATAGTCATTGAGAATGAGCCAAAACGTCAACAAAAAGTCACATACTTAATGAATATTTTATTTCTTAAAATAAACACATAGGTTTGTTCAAATAAATAAAAGTGAGTTCCTGGATATTGTAGGGACTTGAGTATCATTTTTGGGAAATTCAGACTGACCTATAATACCTTTGGATGTCTAAACATAAGGAGAAGACGGCATTCTGAACTCAACCATGCCAGAAACAAAGTGAGACAGAAAATAAAGCAATTTCCAGTACATTTATTTTTAGTCTTGGTTTCAAGGCCACCTTTTAGAAATCTGTAGTGCAGTATAAGAGAAGGTTATAAAGTATTCATGCGTAATCAATTCAAAATCTCTGAAATGTTCTAATTTGTTTCAAAGTTTCTAAAAGTCCCCATCAAACTCAAGATTATAACATAGTTATGACATGATAAAATAATCTCCTTTTCCTTAGTTTGCTGAGGATGCTATAACAAAATATCACACACCAGGTGGCTTTAACAAAAGAAGTTTATTCTCTCACAGTTCTGGAGGCTGGAATTCCAAGACCAAGGTGTTGGAAGGTCTAGTTTCTCCTAAAGCCTTTCTCTTTGGTTTGTATATGGCCACCTTCTCACATGTCTTCACATGGTTTTTTGTTTGTTTTGTTTTTTCTGTGCACTCACCTCCTTGGTGTCTCTTCTTTTTTTGATAAGGACATCAGTCAAACCATATTGGATTAGGGCCCACACATATGACCTCATTAAACCTTAATTATTCTTTAAAGGTCCTGTCTCCAAATCCAGTCACATTAGGGTTTATGGCTTCAATATATGAAGTTGGTGGGGGACACAATGTAGTGTATGACACCCTTCAAATAAAATATTAAAAAATCTACTCTGATTTCAAAATAAGAAAAGATGTAAAAACAAATTCCATTTCTCCACACACGTTTTAACAAACTTCACAAATTCATCATTTTTTTTCAATTAATGGAAGAAGCAAACATACCATCCTAGAATGGTATGTAAAAATATCAGGTATTTAAAAAATAGAGGTTATTCTAGTTCTGTGAAAAAATGCTATTGATAATTGGATAGGGATTGCACGGAATCTGTAGATTGCCTTGGGTTTTGATTTTTTTCAACCCAGGAACACAGTATACCTTTCCATCTGTTTGTGTCATCTTTGATTTCTTTCATCTGCATCTCATAGTTTTCAAAGTACAGGTCTTTTGCCTCCTTAGGTAGGTTTATTCCTAGGTATTTTATTATTTTTGATGTGATGATAAATGGGATTGTTTCCTTAATTTCTCTTTCTGATGTTTCATTGTTAGTATATAGGAATACAACAGATTTCTGTATATTAATTTTTGTATCCTGCAAAGTTACTGAATTTTAAAATTTGTATGGAAAAAGACTCCAACTAGACAAAGCAATTTTTGAGAAAGAAAAACTAAGCTGGAGGTATCAGGCGTCCTGACCTCAGACTATACTACAAAGCTACAATAATCCAAACAGTATGGTACTGACAGAAAAATAGGCATATAGATCAATGGCAGAGGATAGAAAGCCCAGTAATAAACCCACGCACCTATAGATAAAGAAGATAAAGAGGCAATAATATACAATGGAGAAAAGAGAGTCTCTTTAATAAGTGGTGTTGGGAAAACTGGAGAGCTCCATGTAAAAGAATGAAATTAGAACATTCTCTAATACCATACACAAAAATAAACTCAAAATGGATTAAAGATATAAATGTTAGACCAGATAAAACTAGAGGAAAACATAGACAGGGCATACTTTGACAAAAATCACAGCAATGTCTTTTTGGATCCTTCTCCTAGAGTAACGGAAATAAAAACAAAAATAAACAAATGGGCATATGATATCACATATTTGGAATCTAATATATGGCACAAATGAACCTTTCCATAGAAAAGAAACACATGGACTTGGAGAACAGACTTGTGGTTGCCAAGGGGGAGGGGGAGGGAGTGGGATGGACTGGGAGTTTAGGGTTAACAGATGCAAACTATTGCATTTGGAGTGGATAAGCAATGACATCCTACTGTACAGCACAGGGAACTATATACAGTCACTTGTGATGGAACACGATGGAGGATAATGTGAGAAAAAGAATACATATGTATGTATGACTGGGTCACTCTGCTATACAGTAGAAATTGACAGAACACTGTAAATCTACTATAAGGGAAAAAATAAAAATCATAAAAAATTAAATAAATCCTTAGTATAAGTTCAGGAAAAAAAGGGGGGGGGTCCTAATTAAACTTAAAAGCTTTTGCACAGAAAAGGAAAGCATAAACAAAAAGAAAAGATAACCTACAGAATAGAAGAAAATATTTTCAAATGATGCAACTGACGAGGGATTAATCTTTGAAATATACAAACAATTTATGCAGCTCAATATAAAAAACCCCAAATAATCCAATCAAAAAATGGGCAGAAGATTTAAATAGACATTACTCTAAAGAAAACATACATATGGTCAACAGGCACATGAAGAGATGCTCAACATGATTAATTATTAGAAAAATGAAAATCAAAACTACAATGAGGTACCATCTCACATTGGTCATAATGACCATCATCAAAAAGTCTACAAATAATAAATGCTGGAGAGGGTGTAGAGAAAAAGTAACCCACCTACACTGTTCGGAATGTAAGTCAATACAACCATGATGAAGAACAATATAAAGGTTCCTTAAAAAACTAAAATAGTTACCATATGATCCTACAATCCCACTTGTGGGCATATATCCAGAGAAAAATCATAATTTGAAACGGTACATACACCCCAATGTTTATTGATGCAATATTTATAACAGCCAAGACATGAACACAATCTAAATGTCCATCAACAGATGAATGGATAAAGAAGCTGTGGTACATATATACAATGGGATACTACTCAGCCATAAAAAATACTGTCATTTGCAGGAACATGGATGGACCTAGAGATTATCATACTAAATGAAGTAAGTCAAACAGAGAAAGACAAATATATGATATTTCTTGTATATGGAATCTAGAAAAATAAAAAGATATAAATGAAATTACTTCCACAACAGAGACTCACAGATATAGGAAACTAACTAATGGTGTTGACAAAGTGGAAAGGGGGGGTCAGGGAGAGGGATAAATTAAGTTTGGGATTAAGATATACACACTACTATATATAAAATAGATAACCAACAGTACCTACTGTATAGAACAGTGAATTATACTCAATATTTTATAATAACCTATAATGGAAGAAAATCTTAAGAAAAAAACATATATGTGTATATCTGAATGGATCACTGTGCTGTACTCCTGAAACTAACATCCTACAGGGGTTCCTACAGTGCTCAGCAGATGCTGTCATCCCTAGATCTTTCTTTGTGCTCCAGTGGACTGTCTTTTTCTTTCTTTCTTTCTTTTTGTATTTAAAAATTTACCAGAATATAATTGATTTATAGTGTTGTGTCAATTTTTGCTATATAGCATAGTCACCCAGTCATACATATATACACATTCTTTTTCTCATACTATCTTTCATCATGTTTTACACCAAGAGATTGGATATAGATCCCTGTGTTTAATGCCATTTGCAGCAACATGGATGCAACTAGAGCTTCTCACACTAAATGAAGTCAGAAAGAGAAAAACAAATTCCAAATGATATTCCTTATACGAGGAATCTAAAATACGGCACAAATGATCCTATCTACAAAATAGAAAGAGACTCATAGACATGGAGAACAGATTTGTGGTTGCCAAGTGGGAGGGAGGAGGAAGTGGGATGGATGGGGTGTTTGGGGTTAGTAGATGCAAACTATTACATTTAGAATGGATAAGCAATGAGGTCCAGTGGACTTTCAATTGCCAATATCTCTACATGTATTCCTGGGGGCTTTTTACCAGAACTGAGGAAAGTGGCTATCCAAGAAGATTAGAAATTCTGGGAAATTAACCACACTATTCCACCTCTCCAACATTGCTCACATAAGCTCTCAGGAATTGGAACGATTCTTAGATGTGCACTTAGAATTCTGTTTCCAGAGTCCTTCATGGGATTCGATTGTCTCCTGTAGTAGGTGGCTTAATACTGTACACTTTATCAGCTGGCATCATTTTCCTATCTCTCTCCATTGTCCCTTGTATTCTACAGGCAAAGAACCTGCATGTGAATACTTGTAGCATATCCCCTCTGCTTCTGGGGAGGCCCAATGTAAGATCTTAAGGTAACTGAGAGAGAGGGAGTTTTCCACGAGGACATATATACCTACTGTATTGGATGTTTCTGTTTGTGAGTCTTCTAATGTAAGCTTGGTGATCATTTCTTTTTTCCTAGAAAATGATGGCATGTGAGCATAAGGTAGATGCTTTCTAATTAGAGTGGAAACAATTGCCATTTCTCTGGGCTTTCTGGAAGAATTGATTACTTAACAAGTTTTGTTTTCCCTGAATTGCTAAACTGGGAGGACCCAAGACAGAGCCATGGAGTTGCTGGTAAAGATCAGGGAAACATAAAGGGGAAGATGCAAGGTAGACACTGCTTGTAAAAAGAATAGTGTAGAAGGCATAAGACAGAGAGAGAGGATTTAAAAGTCATAAGCAAGAGTATGTTGGAGTGGGGTCATACCAGCTAACAAGAGCCAATTGCACAATTTTCAGGAATTTTGCAGGCTGGTTGTTTAAAACCACAAAAATTAAAAATAAATTATATAAACATAATTTAACAGCATATTAAAAATGAAGTTAGTAGTCGTTACTCCCCTATTGTTTTACTTACTATTTTCCATTCTCTTGAAGTTTTATATCTATTGTATATACATAATACATTATATGGTGAATATACCATGTAATGGTGCATTTTACCAAATAAAATTTACTGAATTTCTTCAACTTTGAATTTAGTGCTATCTTGTTGGTAACCTGAAATGGGATAGCTGAGATACTGCTATAAATCAGTACTGTTTTTTTTTTTTTTTTTTTTTTTTCTGGAGAGCTGGTTACTAAACATTTACCAGCACACCATTGGTGACAAGGCAAAATATTTATGATAATGGGGTACCCTGGATAGAAAGAAGGTAAGTTTGGAAGGGAAAGTCCCCATTATTTATCATTCTAGAAGCTTTGCAATGTGGATAAATGGAAAGGGTAACTATTAAACAGCACAGCAAAACATATCCACAATGTGTTTCAAAGACTGATTCTAATCATTAACAGCAGAGCTTAGTAGTAAACACCATGAACTTGGGATGGAAATCTTTCCTGCCACATACTTAACTTTATACATATTACTTACTCTCTAATGGCTTCAATTTCCTCTTTTGCAACATAGAATAATGTATATTTCTTGAAGTTACTGGGAAGAATAAATAATTTGATTCATGTAAAGTGCTTGGCAAAGCACCTGGCGCATAGCAAATGCTCATCGTAATTACCTTCACCTGGAAGAAAGTGACATCAATAAAAATCCATCTTTATAGGATGCGTGACTCAGGTACTGTTGGAAAGTCACTACAAAGCAGGAGCTCTGAGATGTAGAGGCATGGATGACAACAGAAAGCTTGACTGTTAGCGTAGATACAGAACTTTGCAAGGTACTGCCTGCTAAACCACTTGTCTGGAAAGAACCATTACATCCTTTTGAGAAAGTGTTATTCCCCTTCAGCCCATACCCTACCTATATTCCAACAGATGTAAAAACCTTTACAGGTATATTTTATTTTATTGCACTTTGTAGATATTGTGGGGTTTTTTTGTTGCTGTTTGTTTTAATACATTGATGGTTTGTAGCCACCCTGAGTCACACACAAGTCTATCAGTGCCATAATTCAACTGCATTTGTGTCTCTGTCATATTTTGGTAATTCTCTTAATGTTTCAAACTTTTTGACTTCATAATCCTCACCAGCAAAAGTTCTCCATCAACTTCTCTAGATACTTGCCTGCCTATATTTCTCATCTCCATTTGCTGACATAACATCACTCCTCGCACCATTCTGACCTGAGTTTCACCCACCCTCATCCACCAACCACTTCAATGAATTTGCTTCAGCTGAAATTACTAAATTGTTCTGGGATCCTTTCAAGACTAGTGAACTTGAACTTGGAAATGGGGCTTTGACAAAGTAACTTATCTCTGTAGGCCTTTGTAGGTCCATTTATGCGTTATACCCAAGGGACCAGACTGGCTCATATTCCAGACCTTAGGCTTAGGTAAAGCCAAAGGTTTAACCAAGCTTAGGCTAGCAGCTAAAAAATATTCCATGGTCATATAAGTATAAAGATGCTTGTTTGTTTTTCCAGTTTATCTAAGAAGCAGATACTGAGATGGATTAAATGTAAAAGGATGATATTACACAAGAAATACCCGAGTAAGAGAAAATAATCTCCTACAGGTTTTTCCTTTTCCAACCACCCAAGGATGCATATAAATGCACGTAAACTCCAGGGACACCCAGAGCTGGCCTTCTGTGCTTTTACTCCACCCTTTAGTCCTTTAATTGCTCACATCTCTGTACAGCCTCCCTGCCAGCCTGAAATTAACTGGATTATAGAAAGGGTGGGAGAGATGACCTTAAACATTCTCTTACCCTTCCCTGCAGCCATAGCACATGGCGCAGGGCTTGGCATAAAGTGGGGGTCAGTGATTGCTGGAGGGATCTGGCAACTGAGTTTCCCAAACATAGGTCACTTCAAAACCACTGTCTCTTAAGAATTACCAGAAAATATTGAGGAGGAGGCTTAGGGAATGACTTATGTCCCTGACACATAATCCTCTTCAGCTTTGTGCCAGAAGCTCAAGCTTCAATCTGGGGAGCTCATTCAGCTGGGACAGCTCCAGGGGTGTTTCAGGAGCAGGGCTTCTCACAACTGCTGCGTGAGGATATGTGTGTTTTCTTTCACTGGTCCTCAGAGCTTCCACATAGCCTCAAGTTCTTTCAGTTATTAGAAACCATTTGGATTATTTCCATTTTGGGGCAATTATCAAAAACTTGCTATAAACATTTTACAGGCATGTTTTTGTGTGTGCGAGCATGTTTTCATTAATTTTGGACAAATATCGAGGAGTGAAACTAAAGGATCATATGTTTAACTTTTTTTAAACAAGCGTTTTCAAGTAAACAGCATGGGTTGGAAGCTGCTGCAAATACCTTCCAAAATAATAGGCTCAGTTCCTACTTCTTAAAAGATTGCAGATTGGTCTTCATAATATTTTCAAAACAAAAAAAACCTCAATTTTTTTTTTGAACTTTTGTTTTACCTGTTGATCCTTCTCATTCATTTCTCCCATTCCAACTCCCACTTTGGCAACCACCAAACTAATTTCTGTATCTATGAACTTGTTTTTTTTTTTTGTTTCTTTGTGTGAGTTTTGTTTTGTTTTTGATTATTCATCTAAGAGGGATCATGTTGTATTAGTCTTTGCCTTATTTTACTTAGCATAATGCACTCAAAGTCCATCTACGATGTGTTTGATGTAAGATAGTGGTTGAGTTTCATTCTTTTGCTTGTGGCTGTTGAATTTTCCTAACACCATTTATTGAAGAGACTGTCCTTTCCCTACTGTATATTCTTGGCTCCTTTGATGCCAATTAATTGATCATATATGCATAGGTTTATTTATGGGCTTTGTATTCTGTCCAATTGATCTATGTATCTGTTCTTATACTGATATCATACCCTTCAATTCATAGTTTTGTCACATACAGTGGCCCTTGAACAACATGGAGGTTAGGGGCACTGATCTCTGACCCCCAACAGTAGAAAATTCAAGTATGACTTTATACTTAGCTCTTTGTATCTGAGGTCCCATATCCACGAACTCAACCAACTGATGATCCTGTGGTACTATAATATTTATGGAAAAATTCTCTGTATAAGTTGACCTGCATGTTTCAAACTCATGTTGTTCAAGAGTCATGTGTAATTTGAAACAATGCCTCCAGCTTTATTCTTCTCAAGATAGCTTTGGGTATTCAGATTTGTGTTTGTGTGTGTGGATTCATACAAATTTTGGAATTATTTGTTCTAGTTCTTTAAAAATTGTCATTGAAAGTTTGGTAGGGATGATAATCTCCATAGATCTGTAGATTGCTTTGGGTAGAATGAACGGTTTAACATCATTGATTCTTCCAATCCTTGAGCACAGCATATCTTTTCATTGACTTATATCTTGTAGTTTTTAACATACAAGTCTTTCACCTTCTTGGTTAAGTTTATTTCTAGGTATTTTATTCTTTTTGATATGTTTGACTTTTTAAGAAGTGACAGCCCCTCTATATTCATCATTCTTCCTAAGGAGGTATCAATGCAAGAAAGTATAATAGAACTCCAGGTCTTTCTGGGCTAATAGTTGTATATAAAGGACTTCTTATCTAGGATACTGGGTTGATAATAAAGCCACTGGAGTAAAAAAAAGTTACATGTATACAATAGATGAACAGTGGATAATTCTTTTGCAGGTAAGACTGAGAACGGAAATGGATGGGGTTCAATATAAAATGAACGAAGTTTAACTTTTTTATCTCTTGAGTTACAGAAATAAGGATGGCTAACTATCTATTTCAGGAGGTGGAAGAGGGAATGAGGAGGGTTTCTGACACTGCATCCCTCATTCTGCATCCATTAAAAGTGAATGAGGCAACTGAGATTGACAAAGCATCTTACATAGAATACTAGAGATGAAGAATATTTCTTACTGTAGGGAATAAAGACAAGGATTGATTACAGAAAAATCAAAGACTAGAAGGTGATCTAAGATTTTAAAAATATTTAAATAGCAAACATTTTTA
Organism: Sus scrofa; assembly: GCF_054392235.1. Taxonomy (NCBI): domain Eukaryota; kingdom Metazoa; phylum Chordata; class Mammalia; order Artiodactyla; family Suidae; genus Sus; species Sus scrofa. The sequence goes on from NC_139398.1 coordinate 36,952,992, forward strand.
ATGGAAAAAAATCAGCAGAACTATAGAGGAAAGCAGAGCAAAGTGGACAGCAAGAGTGCAGGTAAGTAATCAGTGGTTGGTCAAGAGATCTTCAGGAGCTAAAGGGTTGCACGAAATACATGGGAGAATGGACACATCACATGCGATCCTACTAACTTAAATATCAATTAGGATTCATACTAACTTTCTCAGATCTAGAATATATTTTCTCACTGCTGTTAAGGTTTAATGTACCACAAACATTGGCAACAAAGAGCTGCAACAACTAGTGACAGACAATATTGACAGTTTTCACGTGTCTCCATGAAGTGTGCAAGCTTCAAATCTTAGCACTGACACTTACTAATTAGCTCTATGACTTAGATATTATTACATCAATTGTCCCATTCTGTTTTCTTATCTGTAAACTAAAATAGTAATATATACCTCAAGGTGTTGATATAATAATTAGGTCAAGTAATACAAGCAGAATAGTTTTTTTTTTTTTAATGGATTTCATTTCCTTGGTACTGGGAGTCTGAGATTAGCATAGGCAAACTATTATATATATTAGGATGGATAAAAAAATAAGGTCCTACTGGATAGCATGGGAAACTATGTTCAAAATCCTGTGATAAACCATAATGGAAAAGAACATGAAAAACAATATATATATATGTATAACTGAATCACTTCGCTGTATAGCAGAAATTAACACATTGTAAATCAACTATTTAATTAAAATAATAAATAATAAAATAATAAATTTAAATAATAAATAATAAATTTAAATAATAAATAATAAAATAATGAAGCAACAAATTTCTTTTAAAAATCACTCCCATAATTATTTCAAATTATTGAATGATTTTGTACTAACCATTCATGGTTCCAAAATTTCCTTTTTGAGTGCCTGTAGACATTAACCTGGATAGAAGGCTAGAGGCCAAGACATTTCTCTTAGAAATTCATCAATAGCATGTATGCTATTTATTCAAAGATGCTATATTTATTTGTGTTGTCTCTGGATGGTTGCATGGCTAAAAGCATCCCTCAGTTTGCAAGCCTCCCCTTGGCACTGCTATTGGTGCTAAAGTTTGTTACTTGGTGAAATGGACCATATCTCACCATTTTTTATAGACCCTGGCTGGTAGTAAAAGAGTGTACCAGTCAAAGGTCATGGCTATAGTTACACTGTATGTTTGCTGAGAGCCCAAGCTGGTGACAACTATTAAATCATCCTGTAGACAAAGATTCCAAGAGGGAAATGAAAGGTCAGAAGTGCTGCTTATTTAATTCTTGAAATCATGGCTTTCTGTGTCTCACTTGTATTCATAAGCCTCAATGACTACAGCTCATAGACCCGAATTTTCTCAACAGGCCTTTCTAGGAGACATTCAGGAGAGTTGGTGAGCAACTTCTGACTGTGAAGTCTGACTATTTTTATGAGCAGTCCTTCGGTTGCTGTAAATAAACTCATAAAGTAAGAAATTCTCCTCTGAAAGTAAATCAAAGGTTCTAAAGTATATGGTCAAAGTTTAGCTTTGAAAAGAGATAAAAACTGTCTTGTAAAACCTATTTGTAGAGTTTGAATGAGTCAAACATTTGGAAAAATCTGAGTATCAGAGAAAAATCCACTGACCCTGCCACAGGAAGAAAACGATTTTAATAATATGAATCTGAATTTTAACATTTATCTACAAAGTTAGTTTATATATAAGGATTGCATGGTATTAAAGGAAAGGAAGTGCTTACATACACACACAACACATTTATGCAATTTAAGGCCATATAATAAGAGCATTGTAGGGTAATTGAGCAGGACCTAGAGGTTTTATGCCTAACATCTAGTTGCCTATAGCAACTAAAAGAGAATACTTAATGTTTCAGAGATTCTGCCCTACTTTTATTGCTGCCTGGGGGCACATTGATCAACTCTGGTGTATAAATAGATTACAAGATATTTTGGCTTTTCCTTTTTATCCTTTTTTCTCTGCCTCACTTTTCTGGTATGAAAAGTTTCCTTTATGATAACGAAAAACCTGATATCTTCAGTTTTCCCAAGCAGGATTAAGAAATCCTCAAAGTGAATTTGAGTATTAACTAAATGTGATTCTGAAATTTGTCACTATGATGTTTGCCAGACTGTGTGGGCTTATTTAACAGGCTAAGCAGATGTCTTCTTTCTCCTTGACTGTTTCATAAATCTCCCCTGAAAGTGAGCTTAGTTACAATGATGAACAATTCTGGGTGGAGGAATATGTTCAGAGGTATAGAACAAGTTCCAAGGAACACTCAAAATTAATTTTAAAGCATCTGTACTCCTATTTATATTAGTAATAACTAGGATCTCTGGGTGATTTTTCCTAACTTAAGTACATATAGAATTTCTCTGTTTGTTAATAGTTTGGTACTTGTTCTAATTTGAATTTCCCTTTTTTATTATGTCATATTTTTACAGACTATTTCACAATTCCTTTTCTATTCCACAACTAAATTCTGAATTTCTCCCACATAGCCACAAGAGCTCACCTATCTTTGAATCCTAAGGACTTAGCTCCTAATCCAAAAAAGATACTCAATTGATGTTTGATTAGTAACGGAGTTAAAAAAGTAATTTCATATTTATTCAAAGTAGATGGGCAAATTCAAAGTAATAACAATAATTAACTTGTCAATGTTTAATCCAAGGTCATGTCCAATTATATTTTGGACAATTATTTCTGTACTAGATTGAGACACTGAACCTTGTTAATCAATGACTGCCCACTGAGAGGAAAGTGTAGAGTATTGGGACCAAAGGATTGCATTGGTGAGAAATTAGAATATCATCTTTTACATGATATGCTGGTGAGCAGTTAATGAAGAAGATGGCTATTTTCAGGAGTACAAATAGAAACTAACTGATTTTCTTTCGTTTTGTTATACCTGGCACCAAGATGATGCTCATGGTATATTATCAATGTCACAGTTGCTATTTTTAGTAGTAGTAACAATGGATGTAAACCAGTTCATCTATATACTCTTCCTCAGTACTGCCTGTGAACAGGGGAGATGGAGATGGTGTCTGAGATTAACTCTATAGACCTTGACCATAGATAGAGCAAATCTAAGCATTCAGAAGAGCATTAAAAAAAAAAGAAAATAAAAAGAAAAACAAAAGAGCATTTAAGTACTGACTTTACTATTATCTTGTTCTAAAACCTAGACAATGGTTGTTTTTTTTTTTAATAATGATTTTTATTTTTTCCATTACAGCTGGTTTACAGCCACTGTACAGCAAGGTGATCCAGTTACACATACATGTATACTGTATACATTCTTTTTTCTCACATTATCATGCTCCATCATAAGTGACTAGATATAGTTCCCAGTGCTATACAGAAGGATCTCATTGCTTATCTATTCCAAAGGCAACAGTTTGCATCTATTAACCCCCAATTCTCAATCCATCCCACTCCCTCCCCGTTGGTGACCACAAGTCTATTCTCCATGTCTATGATTTTCTTTGGGAATATAAATTGGTATGACCACTATGGAGAACAGTATGGAGGTACCTTAGAAAAGTATACATAGAACTACCATATGATCCAGCAATCCCACTCTTGGGCATATATCTGGACAAAACTTTCCTTGAAAAAGACACATGCACCCACATGTTCACTTCAGCACTGTTCACAACAGCCAAGACATGGAAATAACCCAAATGTCCATCGATAGATGATTGGATTAAGAAGATGTGGTATATATACACAATAGAATACTACTCAGCCATTAAAAAGTACACAATAATGCCATTTGCAGCAACATGGATGGAACTAGACTCTCATACTAAGTGAAGTAAGTCAGAAAGAGAAAGACAAATACTATATGATATCACTTATATCTGAAAACTAATATATGGAACTAATGAACCTTTCCACAGAATAGACAATGGTTTTAATATTGTATCAATTCTCTTTGAAAATAATGCTCAAACACTATGGCTTTGGAATAAAATAAGCAAATGAATGATAAATTTGAGTTTATATAAGTGTTATTGTTCTTAAAAATGCCACAAGAAACACCAAAGACATGAACCATTAGGAAAATATCTGAAATACACATATGGGCAATGGGTGAATTCTTTGATTTCACAGAGTTTATACAAACCAATAAGAAAAGAAACCTAATAAAAATGGAATATAAATATTTATAGAGAGAAATACTATAGAAAAAACAAAAACTTATGGTCAAAAGATATGAATAAATAAATATCAGAAAATATACAAATGGACAAATGAATGAATGGTAAATTTTACTTAAAACTAAAGGGGTACATAACAATCACAAAAGTGATTTTTTAAAGTCTGTGAATATATTGCCAAAAATATGTTTGGTATTATTTCTTGTAGAAAAGACTGTGGGATGATAGGGCTCTCATACTTTGTTGATAGAAGAGTAAATTGGTGTTATTTATTTGGAGAGTAATTTGATATTTAACAAAACCAAAAATCCACACAGATTTGATATATTTTTAGTGATTTATTCTGTAGGCATTCTTCTAAGAGAACACACAGATATAATATACTTTATGTCAACATTTTTAGTCATTGGAAAAGCCTTGAAAATATTTGTTTCCACCAATTAATCCAGTTAGTCCTGATTTTTGCCTGTCCTCTCCCTAGTTTTCTGTCAGTTTAGCATTTGTCACTCTTAAAAGTATCTTGGTTTACCCCTCCAATATGGGAATGGTTAAAGAAATTATGACAGAGAGTTGACACACATGAATCTAACTTTTAACTTTATACTTTTCTGTACTACATGAATTTTTGTCACTACTTTTATTCTTAATTTTTTTGTGTGTGAAATATATGAAACTTTGCTATTCTCTTTGCATAGAGAATACAAAGGGAATATATATTCCTATACAAACCATTGGAAATCCCTGTTTTTATGGAGATGAGGCATTAGCAGAGCATTAGGTCCTGAGGGAGGGGCCCCCAGGATGGAATTAATGCCTTATAGGTGGAGATAGGAGAGATCTGGCTAACTTGCACTCTCTCTCCATCCTCAGCCACCTACAAACCAGGAAGAAAGCTCTTTCTAAGAACCTAATCTTCTAGAACCTTAATTTTTTGGACTTTTCATGCTCTAGAACTGTAAGAAACAAGTGCATGTTGTTGAAGCCATTCAGCCTATGGTTTTGTCATATTATCATAGCAGCTCATACTGACAGTGAGTATGTCTCATTCCTACTGGATATCCATTTCCTATGGCTGCTGTTTTAACAAACTGCCATGAATTCAGTGATTTAAAACATTGCAAATTTATTCTCTTTTAGTCTGGAGGTCAGAATTCAGAAATGGGTTTCATGAAGTCATAAATCAAGCTGTTAGCAGGGCTGTGTCTCCTCTGGAGGCTCCAGGGGAGAATCTGTTTTTTTGGCATTTCCCCACTTGTAAAGACACCTTCCCTGGGTCCTGGCCCCTTTGCCCATCTGCGTAGTCAGCAGTCTAGCATCTTCTCTTTCGGACTCTGCTCCCAGCTGTTTCCATCACATAGCCTTTGTGTCTTCAGAGCAATATCTCCCTTTACCTCCCTCTTAAAAAGACACTAATAAGTGCATGTAGGGCTGACCCAGATAATCCAGGGTAATCGCTTCATCACAAGATCCCTAATTTAATCATATCTACAAAGTCTCTTTTGCCATATAAGTTTACATTCACAGGTACCAGAGATTAGAAGCTGGGTATCTTTGGGGACCATTATTCAGCCTGCAACCAGAGTGTTCCTATGGGTACTAAAGAAGCTAATATATGTAAATTTCTTGGCCCAAAAACTGTTGTTCAACAAATATTAAATAGTATTATTTTTTTTACAAAGTTCTAAGTAGAAAAACAAAAGTATACCCTCCACATTTTATACTTAAATTGTCCTTCAATATAACAATAACCAATAACATGAAAGCAAACAAGAACTCAAAACACAGCATCCAGGAAGACTTCCTCTAATCAAACAAATAAGTAAATAAAGTTACAGCGAAACTTAAATAACTAACTTTTTTTAAATAAAGAAGAAAAAAAGCAAATATGGTAACAGACCACTGGTGAGTACTGAATTTTTTTAAAACATAAAATTTAGCTGAAAACTGCTCATTATGGTTATAGAACAGAATATAATGTCTCAATAATATAAAAATATGTATCATTAAAAATTGGAAAGAGAGGAAGTAGGAGGAAATAAGCATACTAATTTCTTAATTTCTTTTCTCAAAGATTCAATAAATGTGGCCTAATGTTGCCATATGCATCTAATAAGAAACAATGGCTTTTACTTTAAAATGTTCTATAATATTTTTCTTAACTGTGTAGATATATTTGAAGGAAATAATGTTTTTTGGTGGTTTAATGGTTACCTAAAAATATTGGAAATCTTTTTTTATTTTTTAATTTACTGATAAAGTCAGTGTTAACATTTAAATTATAAGTGTTAATGTTATGTATGATCTTATGTTAAGATTAGTTCATTACTTAGCTGTGATGATTCTATCATCTATCTAAACATACAAAAGGATCACCCTGAATAAAACAGAATTTTTTTTTTTTTTTTTTTTTAATTATTAGGTCCACACTCACTGCATATGGAGGTTCCCAGGCTAGGGGCTGAATCTGAGCCACAGCCGCTGGCCTACACCACAGTCACAGCAACACAGGATCCAAGCCACATCTGTAACCTACACCACAGCTCATGGCAACGCCCGATCCTTAACCCACTAAGCGAGGCCAGGGATCTAACCAGCAAACTCATGGTTCCTAGTTGGATTGTTTCCGCTGCACCATGATGGGAACTCCAAAATAGAAAAATCTTGATGCTAGTTATTTTATATGTAGCAAAATTTGAGCTTTCATATACTATTTTGCATTCCCCTTTATTGTTAATGAAGATTAATTCATAATCATTTTCATAAGCAATGTAGAGTTATTTTTTTCAATAGTAAAAATAACAACTCTTCTGGAAGCCCAAATAAAACTTTTTAAGTCTACCATGGGACTCCCAGGCACTAAATCTAATGCCATTTACTGTGGCTTCATGTTTTGTTTTGTTTTTTTTTTTAATCTCTGGAGTATTTGTTAATACTAGTTACCCTTTATTTTCTCTTCTTTTTTTTTTTTTTTCTTTTTAGGGCTGCACCTGCGGCATATGGAGGTTCCCAGGCTAGGGGTCGAATCGGAGCTGTAGCCACCAGCCTGAGCCAGAGCCACAGCAACGCCAGATCTGAGCCGCCCCTTCAAACTACACCACAGCTCACGGCAACGCTGGATCCTTAACCCACTGAGGGAGTCCAGGGATCAAACCTGCAATCTCCTGGTTCCTAGTCGGATTCGTTTCTGCTGCGCCACAACAGGAACTCCTATTCTCTCTTCTGATTTGACTTACAAAATATAAAAAACAATCTGGTTATCCTCACATCCTTCTGGTGGCTCTTTTTCCTCTTGTCTTACTTTCCCCTTTTATATACCATCTAAATGATCGGTTTTGCTCTTTCAAACTACTACTTCAACATCAGTTCTCAAACCTTATGGAACATCAGAACTGCCTTGGGAGATAAACAGCAGTTTCCAAGAGCACTTTAAGCCTAAAAAGTAGTTGGACTTTATGGGGATGGGAACAAGGTATTGTTCTTGTTCTTTTTTCTTCCCTAAGATATTCCACTGAGTAATCACATTTGAGAACAAATGATAAACTTTTATCAAAAGCATGGTCATTAGACCAATAACTTGAGCATCATCCAGAAGCTTATCAGAAATACAGAATCTCATGGCCCACCTCAGACCTCTAGGACAAAAAAAAAAAATGCATTTTTGAAATCCCAAATGATTCATATCCAAATTAAAATTGAAAAGTGCTGGTATAGATTACTAAATTTAGCACTTGTCCTAATGTATCTCCCATACTCTGTCCTTGTGTTTCCACAGTCATTTGCTTGTGGTATATCTTTAGCTGTATATTCTAGGAAGGACCTTAAATGGAACTTAAACTTACAACTGAACTAATATTCTTTGTTCTCTCAATCATGCATCATCATTTTTCTTTGAGTCTTTAGTCACTAATATTTTCTGTGTTCATCCTGGCTTATACCTTGTAAAATTCTGTCCTTAAAAAAACCAATCCCCTACATAGCCACAATGTCCTATTGTATTATCCTTTTCCATATGTCTCAAGTTTTAGTCCTTTCCATTTGCAACAGCAACTCAGACATTATTTTTTGCTTGAGCATTTCAGATGGCATCCAAACTGATCTTACAGACTCCAGGTATCCTTTATTTCAATGAATTGTGCACAATTACATTGGATCAATTTTTCTTTTTTTTTTTTCCTTTTTTTTTTTTTTTTTGGCTTTTTTTGCCTTTTCTAGGGCCACTCCCATGGCATATGGAGGTTCCCAGGCTAGGGGTCGAATCGGAGCTGTAGCCACCAGCCTATGCCAGAGCCACAGCAACACAGGATCCGAGCCACATCTGCGACCTATACCACAGCTCACGGCAACGCCGGATCCTTAACCCACTGAGCAAGGCCAGGGATCAAACCTGCAACCTCATCGTTCCTAGTCAGATTTGTTAACCACTGCGCCATGATGGGAACTCCTGGATCAATCTTTCTAACACACCATCACTATCAGCTAGCAAAGAGGTTAGCCTAACATTAACGATCTCTAGAAGAGTCTTTACATGAGTAACTCAGTCATACTCTTCACTTTAATGGATACACAGTGTGCCATTTTAATGACCAGATTAAAGCAATTTTCACATTTTCTGATTTCCTTAAAGATGAAAATTTGATGATTATATAATATGGAAGGATGCAGATTGGCAAAATCCAAAACAGTCAAATCAAAGAAAGCCATGTCCTTTGAGGGCAAATAGAACAGTAATAAATTATTTTTACTTTGTATTAATTTACAAAGAGCCCAGTATGTTTGCCATTTGATTTGGTTCTTCCTTCCATCATTCATAATTCAAATAAAAAAAGAAATTAACATTTCTAATCACAGCTGAAAGTACTTCATGTATTTCCTCAGCAACATAATGTAACGCAATTAGTTGTTCAGATTATGCCATTTTAATAAGTTGGAAATTCTTCTCCAACCAGTAACCATGCCATGCAAGAATAATTAAATTCTGAATTCAGATATTAGTGATAATGTAGTTTTCTACTTATCTTAGCCTTGACTTTATTTAAAAATAAAATAGTATAAATCCAATCTCAAAAAGATGATATTTTTACTTCTTTATAATACTTACGCTCAATTGAAAGTATGAAGCAAGGAATCCTGAAAAGGACTTTTACATTTTTTTAAACGGGAAATTTTAGAATTTTTAAAGGAAAATACCTGCAGGATTTCAGAAACTCAGTTTGTAGGTGTTTTTATCTAGAGGAGAGATTGAAGAGCATGTGGAAGGATCAAGGTTGGTTAAGACGAAAATAATTTCAGCTAAACTGATTTTCACCTACTCAGTGCCCTTGTATGTTTAGTATTCAGTATTAGTATAATTTATTTATCAGCAAATTGCAATAGACAAGTCATAAGGTCCTTGGAATTGCTTTTGAATCCGTGAAGAAATCTGGAAAAGTTTATTATCAATTTAATTGTTTCCTGATGGGCAAGCACACTTCCTAAATGCTCAGGAGTTCTATAAGAAGATACATTTAGATATCCTTAGAGAGCAAAACAGTTAATACCAAGGCATAAACATTCTTTACATCATTTTTTTAAATTTAGAGAAAATAATTGGCTCAAAAAATGTTCATTAGCTATGAATTTTTACTCATTATTTAAATTACAGGACTAACTCATTTCCATTTTCAGTGGCTATTAAGAGGAATCTAATATAAGGCACAAATGAACCTTTCCACAGAAAAGAAAATCATGGACTTGGAGAATAGATTTGTGGTTGCCAAGGGGGAGGGGGAGGGAATGGGGGTGGATGGGGAGCTTGGGGTTAATAGATTTGTATCTATTGCCTTCGGAATGGATTAGCAATGAGATCCTGCTGTGTAGCACTGGGAACTATGTCTAGTCACTTATGACGGAGCCTGATAATGTGTGAAAATAGAATGAGTACATGTATGTGTAACTGGGTCACCATGATGTACAGTAGAAAAAAAATGTATTGGAGAAATAACTACAAAAAAGTCTACAAACAATAAATACCAGAGAGGGTGTGGAGAAAAGGGAACTGTATTACACTGTTTGTGAGAATGTAAATTGGTGTAACCACTGTGGAAAACAGTATGGAGGTGCCTCAGAAAACTAAATACAGAACAACCACTTGATCCAGCAATCTCACTCCTGGGCATCTATCCAGAGAAAACCATGACTCAAAAAGATACATGTTCTCCAATGTACAGTGTAGCACTGTATACAATAGCTAAGACATGGAAACAACCTAAATGACCATCGACAGAGGAGTGTATTAAGAATATGTGGTACATATACACAGTGGAATATTACTCAGCCATTAAAAGGAAAGAAATAACAGCATTTGCAGGAACATGGATGGACACGGAAATCACCATGCTAAGTGAAGTCAGTCAGATCTTGAGACACCAATATCAAATGCTATCACTTACATGTGGAATCTAAAAAAAAGACACAATGAACTTCTTTGCAGAACAGATACTGTCTCACAGACTTTGAAATACTTACCGTTTCCAAAGGAGACAAGTGGGGGGGGGATGGGCTGGGGGTCTGGGATGGAAAGGTGATAAAATTGTTGTGATGATCATTGTACAACTATGAATGTAATAAAATTCATTGAGTAAAAAAAAAGAGACAGATTCTACTGATTTAGCTGACTAATGAATGATAATATGACATAAGCTTTTGATTGCTACAGACGCAGCAGGCAGCAGATGTTAAAAGAAGAAAACCACAAATCTTTTTTTTTTTTTTGGTTTTTAGGGCTGCACCACAGGCATGTGGAAATTCCCAGGCTAGGGGTTGAATCAGAACTGCAGCTGCTGGCCTATGCCACAGCCATAGCAATGCCAGATCTGAGCCATGTCTGCAGCCTACACCACAGCTCACAGAAACATCAGGTCCGTAACCCACTGAGCGGCGCCAGGGATTGAACCCACGTCCTCATGGATACTTGTTGGGTTCATTACCATTGAGCCACAATGGGAACTCCCCAAACCACAAATCTTAACCAACAACAATTTAAAAGTTGAGTCTTCCTCTGAGCAGAAATTAAGACAGCATTTTTGGAATCTCCCTTGCCCTAAACCCTCCAATTTTTTTTTTAATGCGAAATTTCATAGATACCAGAACAAACAAGTCTCTTCTCAATTCTAAGGGAATTCAAAAGAAATTTTTAAACTGAGGCAAGTAATAAGCCAATGCTTGAATTATAGGATCAGGAGGGAAGTAAAAAGAAATTATGTATTCTCTGATGAAACCCAAAACACTCAGATTTACCCATTCTTTAGAGTTAACTGTTCTCTACCCATACCTTCTTCCTGTACTATAAATATCTAATGAAACAAATTAGTTGCAGCTCCCCTCCACAGCCACCATGTACCACAAAAATTGTGTCCAAGTGCCTGCAGTTTATCTGAGGGGAGCAGAAAAGTGATATTTTCCAAATCTAATTCAAATCACCTTTCTTCAAAACATACCACCTTGACAAAAATAGAAGTTCCTGAAAAGAAAACATTTCTTCAAATGTTCAGCCTGATTGCAACTGCCACTTTTTCACAGGGGAAATTCAGAGGCATGGTACCCTTCTCTTTCCTTGATGTAAACGTCTATCATTCAGCATATCCTCTTGACTCTACCTCCTAAGTATTACTTGATTCTGAACCTTCTTTATACCCACTGTAACTGCCTCAGTCCAGGCCCTTAAATTTTCTTGTTTTGATTACTTCATTGTCTTTCTAACTGGTCACTATGTTTTCAGTTTTTCTTTCCTGTGAATCATATAACTTTATATTATAAAAATCCAAAATAGCTTATTCGATTTCTCCAATTAAACCCAAACCCAAACCATACCCAAACAAATATAAACCTTCAAAAGCTTCCTAATGCCTGCAGAATAAAATCTAATCCTGTCATTTAAACTAAAGCCCTCTCACAATCAGCCTTTTATTCTTCATACTCCCAGGTTTAGGGTAGAGTTTGAAACACAATAACATTTTGGATCTATTTATTGATAGTACTTATAGATGAATTCAAAAGATCTGGTGACAGTATTTATGGATGAATTCAAAAAAGTCTACCTTAAGACTTCTTAATACTTCTACTTAACATTTCTGCTACCTATTTCTCTTTATTCACACTGCAGCTGTCTTAATCCCATGTGAAACCATGTGATTTAGGTATCTTTTCTTCTAAAGGAGCTAATATAGAGTTAAAAAATAATGATGCTCCAAGATGTAAATAACTCAACAGAGATTAATAAATGGTTAAAAGTACAATTATTCCTTGGTGTCTGAGGGGGGATTGGTTCCAGGACCTGCCATGGATACTAAAATCTGAGGATGCAAGTCTCTCTATATCTGCAGTTTCACAATCACAGATTCAACCTACCATGGATCGTGTAGTACTATATGTGTTTATTGAAAAAAAACCCCACCTATAAGTGGACCTGCACAGTTCAAACTCTTGCTGTTCAAGGTTAAACTGTATTCTCTGTGGTATACATAAGTATTGACAGGTAGGTAAGTAAACAGTTAAACAGGCAGATAAAATATTGGTAGAAGAAACATCAGGAGAAAGAAAGACAAATTTGACTTATTTAATTCTTCCTACCATCAAGGTGAGTGGATTGCATTATTGAGCCTTGTCCTGGGAATCTGTTATTTTGTCAAAGATATTAGGAAAACCTGGAAATAGATTTGTGATGTTTTGATAGAAATAATCAGTCTTTTAAAAATTAGAAAAATATTTGACATAAGTGATAAATTTAGATAGCAAGTTCAGTGGAAGGAGCATTAGCTTGAAAGCCAGAAAACATAAGTTTTAGTCATGTCTGTGATACTTATTTACTCTAAGAACTTGATAAATTACTATATATTTTTTATTATTTAGTTTTGTTAAAAATAAGCTGTCATTTTAAAGACTATTATTTGAGTCCCAATTCATTAATAGATGAAGTAAGGATATTACTACCTGATCCATCTTTTGATACTCCATAATTTGATACTATGAAGATCAGATCAAATAAAGAAAACGAAATACCTTGAAAACTATAAAATACTATAAAAACTTATTACTTACTCCACTCATTTAGCTGTTTAATATACATTAACAAATAGTGTTCTACAGATCTCAGAGGTTTCTGATAGATCTATGACCATCTGCAAATTTGCTTTTTATCATGCTCTTCTGGGACTTTTATTATAAGGAAAATACTTGTCAAGCATCTTTTCCTTCTTGGCCTTCTCTCCAGGGACAAGATGTGATAAAGGTTATGTCATGTTTATTGAAATTTAGCATTTACAACAATGGACTACTTTGAATCCACATGTAATAAAAATATATCAAAAACTATTTTTTGTTAAATATTTTATGGCCAGGTTCCTATCAAACAATATCTCTCTTCAGATTTAATGTTTTACTTTGAGAACAGATCACATTTATGCATTTGATTACATTTGTTTCATTCTGAATATCTTTGAAAAATGTATATAAAAATAAACCTTGTAATTTCTCCTTGGCTTGCTTAGAGAATTGAACACATCGTAAAGAGTAGTGAACTTCATAACTGTACTGGCCCCTAATTGCTCTTTTTTAATATATATTTCCCTCTCATAGTCAATTGGATTATTGCATTCTGATGGCTGTATGTTTTATGGGAAATAATGGGTCAAATCACAGCGGGTAACTGAGTCCCCTTTTGAAAAGTTCACTGACCTGAGATGTGTATCTCTTTGATTTATTACACCAAGTTGAAAATAACAAACGGATTTTAAGTCTCTCACAGTTTTATGAACTATCCAAAGGGCGCTAGTATTTCCTGTACGGTCCTAAGTAGCGGAGCAGTTGTTATTCCCATTTCACAGATGGCTGCTCCTGGATAGTCTAGATGCTTGTCTGACGGATTCTCACAATAGCACAAGGGACCTTCAGAGGAAAATGAATCAAATTTCCCCACGTCTTTTTGGTAAACAAGGCTGGTATTTACCAGTTGCGTGGCCTTGAGTGAACCTCCAGTCCCTATGAACATCGGCGTTTACTTCTTTAAAACAAGAGGATTGGAGGATGATTGCTAAGGTCTCTTCTGACTTTAAAATTTTACAAACTTAATTTCAGTGTAAATCCTAATTTATGTAGTAAATCAAATATGCTCACATAGTTAAAAGTGTTTTACAAAAATTTTGGGTAAAGACTCACACTTAATTTCATAGCAGTCACTATTTTTATAGTACTAACATTTTATTCATTCATGGCTCTCTTTTCTGTCTGTAGTTTAAAACATGATCTGCTCATATTACAGAGAATACATCGTGTCAGAGAATTTCAAATTGAAGGTTATTTATCATAGCTACCATTAGAGTTTAAAATCAACTTTCGTTATTTATTTGTTGCTTTGAGCTCATATTTTCCTAATAAAATGTGTTATGAAAATTTCTAAAGATATAGGTTGACTTGAATGCAACTTAGATTCTAAAATAAACGTTTTGCTCTATTTGTTTTATCATATATCTATCCATCCATTTCTTTATCAATCTATCTCATTTTTTATTCATTTTAAAGCTACAAATAGTTTTGTGCTTCATCCCTGAATACTTAAGGATGTGTATCTTTAATTAGAATCAATATTAGTCTATAGCTCTCTCTCTTTAGTTTAAATTGACATACAGTGAATTGCCCAAATCATAAGTGTACCATGTGACAGATTTTAATAAATATAAACAACTATGTAACACAAAGCTTTGTCAAAATAAAGAATATTGCCATCTCCCCAGAATGTTTTCCTGTGCTCCTTCTGATCAATCCTTGTATTTCCCCCTAGAGGCAACTAATGTTTTGATTTTATTTTTCTCACAGGAGATTAGTTTTACCTATTGCGGAATTTCATATAAATAGAATCATAGAGTATATATAATTCTAGATAATGTTTCTTATACTCATTAAAAATTTTCAGATTCATTCATGTTGTATTTATCAGTAGTTCATTCCTTTCTGTTGCTGAGTAGTATTCCATTGTCTGAATACACCATAGTTTTTTTTTTTTTTCTTTTTCATAGACACTTGGGCTGCTTTCAGTTTTCATCTAATATAAATAAGGCTGCTATAAATATTTATTTTAGGTCTTCACATGGACATATATTTTAATTTCTATTTGGTGACTACCAAGGAGCAGGACTGCAGGATTATAAGGTGTATGTCTAGTTTTATGAGACGCTACCAGAGCTTTTTCTAAGATGTTTCGTTTTATACCTCAGCCAACATGACTTAAGAATTCTAGTTGATTAATAAACTGACAAACATTTTGTGCTGTGTCTTTTAAAATTCTGTGTGTGGTGGCATCATACTATGGTCTTAATTTTAATTTCCCTGGTGACTAATGACTTTGAGTGATTCACCTCTCCAGAAATACATAATCCTTTGTCAGATATATGTTTTGTGAATATTTTGTCTCAGGGATTGGGTTGCCTATTGATTTCCTTAGTATTGTCTTTTGAGAAACAACATTTTTTTTATAATTCTAGTGAAGATTAATTTATTTATATCATAAAAATAAAATGACTTTTTCTTTTATGGTTATTGATTATTGTGGCCTTCCTGGACTTTGCAAATCCCAAAGACCTTCTCTTATGTTTTCTTCCAGAAACAATGTTATACTTTTAGCTTTTATGCTTATGTTTTCTAATAAAGTTGTTCTTCTAGAAGACCTTCTTTTCTCCACTGACTTTTAGTGCATTTGTAGAAAATAAAATAATCTGATAAGGCTGGACCTATTTAAGGGTACTCTATCCTGCTCTATTGATTTGCCTATCTACCCTATGCCAGGATTATTCTGTTTTAATTATTACATGTTTATGGTTTGTAGTAGGTCTTGAAGAAGTAAGGCACTGTACCTTTCTTCTTTTTAAAGATTGTTTTGTCCACTCTGGGTCCTTCATATCTTCCTGTAAAATTTAGAGTCAAATTATCAATTTTTGCCCAAAATCCTGATGGGATTAGATTGGGATTTTATCAAATCTATAGATTAATTTGAGCAAAATCGATATCTTGACAATACTGAGTTTTCTGGTTCATAGACATAGTATATTTCTTTATTTCAGGAATTTTGAAGAAAGTGAGTGGTAGCTACATCTATTTTTAAGAAAGTAATGAGTAATGAAAATGAAAGCATAGTAGAAAGTTGAAAAAAAGACAGATAGAGAAAGGGAAAGTTGGGAAATGTGGGTGTGGCTTATATTACATATTCAGATCACATACCATTCTTATGAAACAAATGACCAAAGATCTTCAGAAAGCGTCATGGTATGAGTTCTTTGGATATAGTAAAAAAGCCAAACCTGCAAAGCAGTAAATATCTTGTTGTGCAAAGGGCACAGCAACTTTCTGTATGTGCTAGTTTGTAAGATAAAGGAATGATGAGGAAAATAACACTTCTAGAAATTAATTCTAATCTTATCCTTAAAAACCTTTTTAAAAAACAAGTGCTAAGATCATGAGATAACTTAATAAATTATCTCATACCTATGGTGGCGATTATGACAGTTAAGGTTTTGAGCTGAATTCCCTCTCTGACATTTCTGTTCCACACAACATGTTAAGTGATGAGGATACATAAAGCTATTAAAGCTATGTATCGGTTGAAATTTTTTTTAAAGGTCAGCCTTTTATTTTTATTTTTATTGTCCTTTTTTAATCTTTTCAGGGCTGTACCCACGGCATATGGAGGTCCCCAGGCTAGGGGTCTAATCAGAGCTACAGCTGCCAGCCTATGCCAGAGTCACAGCAACGCCAGATTCAAGCTGCGTCTGTGACTTACACCACAGCTCGCAGCAATGCAGGAACCTTAACCCACTGAGCGAGGCCAGGGATAGAACCTACAACCTCATGGTTCCTAGGCGGATTTGTTTCTGCTGTGCCAAGAAAGGAACTCCAGTTGAAATTTTTACCAGCTCTATAAGCCTGGAAATAATAGTTTATTTAGGCAATTCTTTAGAGAAAAAAAGAAAATTTTAAAGTGGGAAAAATGCCTTCCTAGTGGTTTCAAATTTTCTACAAGACAGTCTTTGACTAATAAGGTTAAATGTAGTTAAAGAAGTTAAAGAAGTAACACCTGACATGAGTTATGGTTACTGTTCTCTGAGTTCCATCACTATGTGTACACTAAACACACACACACACACACACACACACACACACTCTCTCTCTCTCTCTCTCTCTCTCTCTCTCTCTCTCTCTCTCTCTCTATTTTTTAACAAACCAATTTAACAGAATACTGGTGCAGCAAGTTCAAGTAGCTTTCCTGACTTACAAAGCAAATATAATTTGTCTGATTACTTTGTGGCTTCAATAAGGCATATTTCCATATGCCTCATAGCTTCCTGAGTAACCTTAGAAGGTGGATTAAAGGAAATGTGTAAATGCCTGTAGAAGCCACACACTTCAGTATTGCTGTTTCCACTGGATTTACAAATTTTTACAACTACGGAGACCATTTCTAAGCCAGACTCAGAAAAATTATTTGATACTGTTGGCTTAGTTTCTTTTTTTAAACTGAGAATTCTAAAAGTATAGCTGAGCAGTAGGATGCTAAAACATTAAAACTTTTTGTAAATTGCTTTGAAGTGTATTTTGCAGATCAAATGGAACTTTCCATCCGTCTCATGGATGCTTCATCCCAATTCTCAGGCATGAGTTCTTTCTAGTTCCATCCATGTTCCCTTTTAATCCAGTCCATCTGTATAACAAAAACACAACTCACTTTCTAATGTAGAGATATCCCACATGGTGTACGTCTTAATATGCTCTTTTGCTTCTAGTTGATCAATCTTTCTTTTATTGATCATTCCTCATATCACATAATGGGTGAGCAATGAGTTGTTCCATTTACCATATTCAAAGGGTTAAAAAACATATGTTTTATATTTGCTTCTCCAGACTACAGTTAGCTCTCCCTATCTGTGTGTTCTTATCTGTGGATTCAACCAACAGCAGACTGTAAACTTAGTACATGATCCATGGTTGACTGAACCCATGGATGCCGAACCAGGGAATATAGAAGGCCAACCAATGACTTGAACAGCTGGTGGATTTTTGTATGAGGGGGATCCTTGCACCAATTCCCCACTGATACCAAGCAACAACTGGATGAATAAAATACTATTTCTTATTTTTAATTTTTTAATTATTTTTATTTTTTCCATTATAATTGGTTTACAATGTTCTGTTAATTTTCTACTATACAGCAAAATGACCCAGTAACATACATACACACACAGATATATATTCTTTTTTCTCACATTATACTCCATCATGTTCCATCTCAAGTGACTAGATATAGTTCCCAGTGCTATACAGCAGGATCTCATTGCTTATCCATTCCAAAGGCAATAGTTTGCATCTATTAACCCCTGACTCCCAGTCCATCACAGTCCCTCTCCCATACCCTTGGCAACCATAAGTCTGTTCTCCAAGTCCATGAATTTCTTTTCTGTGGAAAGGCTCATTTGTGCTGTATATTAGATTCCAGATATAAGTGATATCATATGGTATTTGTCTTTCTCTTTCTGAATTACTTCACTTAGTATAAGAGTCTCTAGATCCATCCATGTTGCTGCAAATAGCATTATTTTGTTCTTTTTGGTGGCTGAGTAGTACTCCATTGTGTACATATACCACATCTTCTTACCCATTCATCTATTGAAGGACATTTAGGTTGTTTCCATGTCTTGGCTATTGTGAATAGTGCTGCAATGAACATGTAGGTATATGCGTTTTTTTCAAAGAAAGTTTTGTCTGGATATATGCCTAAGAGTGGGATTGCTGGGTCATATGATAGTTCTATATTTAGTTTCCTGAAAACCACCATACTGTTTTCCACAGTGGTTGTACCAATTGACATTCCCACCAACAGTGCAGGAGGGTTCCCTTTTCTCCACATCCTCTCCAGCATTAGTTATTTGTGGACTTATTAGTGATGGCCATTCTGACTGATGTAAGGTGGTATCTTGTGGTAGTTTTGATTTGCATTTCTCTAATAATCAGTAATGTTGAGCAATTTTTCATGTGTTCATTGGCCATCTTATATCTTTGGAGAAATGTCTATTCAGGTCTTTTGCCCATTTTTCAGTTGGGTTGTTTTTTTGCTGTTTTTATTTTGTTTTGTTTTTTGTCTTTTCTAGGGCTGCTTCCTGTGGCATATGGAGGTTCCCAGGCTAGGGGTCTAATCAGAGCTGTAGCCGCTGGCCTATGCCAGAGCCACAGCAATGCGGGATCCAAGCCGTTTCTGTGACCTATACCACAGCTCATGGCAACAACGGATCCTTAACCCATTGAGCAAGGCCAGGGATGGAACCTGCAAGCTCATGGTTCCTAGTCAGATTCATTAACCACTTGCCATGACAAGAACTCCTTTTGCTGTTGAGTTGTATAAGTTGTTTGTATATTTTAGAGATTAATCCCTGTCAGTTGCATCATTTGAAACATTTTCTCTCATTCTGTAGGTTGTTTTTTTGATTTTTTTAGATGGTTTCCTTTGTTGTGCAAAAGCTTGTCAGTTTCATTGGGTCCCATTGGTTTATTTTTGCTTTTATTTACTACATGTTTTAAAAATGTGAAATCTGTATAAGCAATGAGATTCTGCTGTATAGCACAGAGAACTATATCTAGTCACTTGCGATGGAATATAATGGAGGATAATGTGAGAAAAAGAATATGTGTGTGTTGTGTGTGTGTATGACTGGGTCACTGTGCTGTATAGCAGAAATTTACAGAACATTGTAAATCTACTATAATGAAAAAATTATAAACATCTTAAACATGAAATCTGTGGCTTCTTTTAAGTGTCATGTTTATAATATGTTCTTTTTTTTACATTAATAAAAATGCCAAAAAATAACTTAGATATCAGCTGTTTGGCCTCCTCACTTCATACATAGGAAGATGAAGACCAGAGATACAGAGTAATACATATAGATAATAAATACTGAACTCAAATTAGAATTCAACTGGGACTTCTAGTTTCTAAAGCAACACTTTCCATGACAGGAGAGGAAACAACAATGTACTTGTCCATTTAGCTATCAAAATGGGGTGAACAACCATCAAGAGGATCCTAAGCATATCATCTGATCCCATACATATTCCTCCTCCCTTTCCCCCAACCCTCATGTATGACTGTAGCCTTACCAGTATCAAGTATCCAAGACAAAATGGTAACTCTTCTTCTGCCTGCTGTCCATCAAATCAATCAAATTTAGCAAGAGTCACCTAATTCCACAGTCCTTATAGATACTATTTCCCCTATATTTTTCAAGAGTCTGATATATCACACCATCTAATGAATTCTCTTCATTATTTCATCCCAGTTCACCAGAGGAAGCTTTAACAATTACACTGCCACCATCTACACCTACCACCAGCAACTGGGATCTCATTGCCAGGCAAGTAGCAAATTCCATCCCACTGACTGCTTCTCAGAGCATTTGTAGTATGAAATTCTATACAGTTGGTTCCTCAGAAAGCAGATATCAGCACAATAATTAACCTGTATAAAACAGGGATTATTCTTTAGATCAGTAAGTGCTGAAGACAAGAAAGCTGGAATGAGCAGTAGCAGAAACTGAGCTGCTATAGTCTTGATGAGGGCCTCAGATTAACTTTACAGGGAGTTCTGAAGTCAGGATAAGTGAGCTAGCATTTATTTATACCTTGACATCAATTAGTCATTAGGAGCAGCCACCCTGGCAAGGCAGCATGTCCTTGAGTAATGTGGCTCTCTTCAACTGAGTTAATCCTGCAGAGGCTGCCATTTGAAGGTTTTCTTTCAGTAGTGGGGGAGTAAGTCTTTAATTCCTAAAGGGCATATACATGGTACATCACAGTGGTCACCACACTACTTGGAAGATTCACAATTTGCCATTTGTTTTTCTTCTCATGTCATAGTTTTCTAATTATTTATATCTAATTATTTATATCATCTTGCTTACTAGATGGAGGACACCTACCTTGAAAGTTAGATGATGACCTTTTCAACTTTGATCTGCCTGGTAATGTCAGCTACTCAACATTAAATTTACACTATTATGCTTCATGAATGCATGTCCTTTTTTCTTTCATAAAATCCCTATGTGAAATTAAGTATTTTTGCTTATGTAAAATCAAATTTGCTCAATAATTGCTCCATGTGATCCTTTCTTTCTTCTTCTTTTGCTGGTACCTTTCACTCTGTCTTAAATATACAATTATACTGTAAAGTTCTTCTTCCATCTTTGCTTAGCTCTGGCTTTATCCAGAATCCTGTCTTCCATTCTGCTACCAATTTTTCTATACTGAGCTGTATAGCTGATCTTCAGTCTTCCTGTAGATCACATTATTCAAACTATTATACATACCACAGAGTCTTCCAAATAGAATATGGTTCATAAACATATGTTGAATTTGAATGAATCTTACCAAGGCAGTTTATAAATTCTTAAATATTTGACCTTTTTAAGACATGTTTAATGTTTCCGTTAACTCATTTTATTATGACATATTGTGCGTGTATTGATATCCTAGAAGAGATAAAATCTAAATGAACACAAGAGATCATCTGGAATTTATCTTTAAATACTTCTTCATCTCAGCATAAAGTTGGGTGCATACTGGATATTCAGAATATTTCTCTCTATTAAGTCCACATGTCAGAATATCCAATGCATTGGAGACTTTGTCCAACACTGATGGATAAAGTAATAAAGTCACCAGGCAACCAGCTTTCCAGCAACCAGAAGTACAAACTGACTTCATATGTACCTATAGTTCCCTCAGGACAGTTTGCTCAAATCACCAGAAAGAAAGATAAACTTTTGCAATATTAAGCTTATATTTATAAACATGAATCAATTCTACTTGAACCAGAACTAATTGAACATTTGTCTAAGACTTCAAGAGAAGAAAGTTGGAAAGAAAACTACATATGGACATGTCATAGGTGTTCTAGCACCTTCTTAGCTTTGGCAAAGTAGACAGTGTTCCCATAAGAATTCCCCCTTCTGTTCATACATAGATAATATTTATTCTGCACTGCTTCTTTAAAACTGTGTCCTTTTGCATTTGTATATTCTGCTAAGGGTTATTAGTCATAGTTTGGTAAGATGACAGGTCCTTAGCAACA
Source organism: Sus scrofa (assembly GCF_054392235.1). Classification (NCBI taxonomy): domain Eukaryota; kingdom Metazoa; phylum Chordata; class Mammalia; order Artiodactyla; family Suidae; genus Sus; species Sus scrofa. Next base: position 36,975,299 of record NC_139398.1, read on the forward strand.
TGGTTGCTGTTCTTGTAGAAGTTAGCTAATAGTTGATGGTTTATACTCTCAGTGAGCTGGAGGCTGACAATATTTCATTATGACATAATAGCAATGTTTACAAAAATAAGGCTTAAGTAAGTTTAGGAAGCAATTTTCTTCCCAGGGAAACTGAGAATATGTATCCATTTTATATGTGGAATCAATAATCAAGACTATTTAATACCATACTCTCACAGAATGTCTATATGCATGAGCTCCCAAGTTAATAAACAACCTAATAATATTCTTCAAAATTCAAAGTTTGTGAAGCTATGGAACTAAAGAAGGAGAAGTGAATCTAATCTGAAATGAATAAGGACTCAGAAGTGGTTGGTGGCATCTGTTCTCTATTTAGCTGTTCAGTTTCCTATGCAAATGGCCATTTCTATTATTTGGAAAACAAATTTGTTATTGATTTAATGTCACATATTTAAGAAGAAATTTCAGTAATACAGAAAAATAAAGTTTAAAAATTCTCCACCTTTCTCCACCTAGAACTAATCATGGTGGATATTAGGTGTACAATATTGCAAGCATCTATATATTTACAAAGTGAATGATAGAGATTATGAAGAAAGCACGTCTATAAAAATAGAATTATACCTTCCATGACATTTTTAATAAAATAATTAAAATTTATTTTATTATATTTCATATAGAGAAAAAATAACGGAATTGACAGTGAAAGAATGATAAAGGTCAGATTCATTTTTTTAAATCTCAGGAGATGGTAGTTATTAAGGTTTCCCTAAAATAATAAAAAAATTCAAATTTTGGAAACATCATTTTTCTTTTATATCTATTTAAAACCAAATACTACCAACTGTCCTTCTTCTTGGAAACAAAGTAAATTAGTACAGTCTACACTTTTTATACCTCCTTACTATTCTTAATTTTGTTAACTACACTGCTTCTTTGCTGAGGTTTATAACATTTACATTATTATGGGACTACAGGTCCCATGGTTGTTTATTCTTGATTCTGTATTCAAACGTTCAACACTGGTATTTTAGTAAAGATTATCTATTACCAGCTAATTTATTTTTAATTTACCTTTGTTATCTAGTAGCCAATTATAAATTTCTTGTTATACTTTCTATGTCTTAGACCTTTTTAATGTAGATGTTGCTCTATTGTTCTCTGGCACTGCATGATGGTAAAATGATATCTAGGACATCCTGAAATTCCTCCTTATAAGCCACTCAATTTTTCATCTGTATATCTAAGTAAATTTTTATTTTCAAAACTATGACTTAGCATCAACATATATTTATCTCTTTTCTTAGAACAATGTGTGCCCTATGACTTTTAGGTCAATTTCAGGAAAAGTGTCAGCTATTGTGTCTTTGAATGGTTTTAAAGGAAACCAATTATGGTTATGTTGGATGGTCTTTGTCCCTTATTTGCATATTTTTTTGTTGATTACTTTCATTTATTCCTACCTCTCTACATTTATTGCAGTGATCTTTTCTCCAGTAAGTAATTAAAATTAAGCTCTTTAGTCCTTTAGATGCCTATTTCTATTCATTTTATTGCTTTGTAATAATGCCATTTCAACTCTTTATATTTTCTTCTGTAATACTTATTTTAATGTTACTTTGCTATTTTAAATAATCTCATCTATATGAGTACTTTTTCCTCAAAATTCATGTCTTCACTGTCATTCATGTCATCCTCCTTTCCTGTGGATCAGCGATGAAGATTTTCTTATGATGTTTAATTTCTTCATCAAAATTTGCTTAATATTTTACCTATTTTTGCTGTAAATTATTTTTATGTTTGCAGTGACAATTATTTACTCACCAAAATATTCTATGTACTTTCATTTACCTTGATGACCTCTCCTTGACTCTTTCCCTTCCTAAGATCATGAATATGGGATCTGAGGGATAAATGTTGCCTTCTAAACACTGCACTCCAGCCTGAAGGCACAAAACTGGGAGGAGATTATCTGGAACTTTGTGCAGACTTTGTTGGACAATTAAACTTTACTTGTTCTCTTGAGATTTTGTTAAATTCCTTCAGTGAAGTTCAGTCCATCTAATGTTATGAGTTGATTTGTGTCTTCTAAAAGATGTTGAAATCCTAACCTCTGGTATCTGTACATGTGACCTTATCTGGAAAAAGAATATCTCCATGTGATCAAATTAAGATCAATATGGTAGATCCTAACCCAGTGTGACTGTATCTTTATTAAAAGGTAAATTTGGACACAGTCACAGACACATATATAGGGATAATGCCATGTAAGAATGAAGGTAGAGATTGGGGTGATTATGTCTACAAGTAAAAATACCAAAGTTGCCACAAAACCACAGGAAACTTGGTGAGAAGCATGGAAGACATTCTCCCTCACAGCTCTCAGAAGGAAACAAGTCTGCTTATTTAGACTTCCAGCCTCCAGAGCTGTGAGACAATACATTTCTGCTCTTTAAGCCACCCAGTGTGTGGTACTTTGTTATGCAGCCCTAGGGAAAAAACACATCTACTTAGGAGTATTTCTTTTTCTCTTGGGAAAAGGGAAATTCAGCGTTGGCTTATTATCCCAATTCAACCTAGAGGGTCTGAATGTTTAGGAAAAAATTTTTTTAAAAATAGGAAAAGAGATAATAAGAATTAAATCCTATGTGGTGGTATTGTTAATTCTTCTCAGATAGAGATATGTTCACCTACAGGTTTCTATTTGTAGCTTACCTTCAAGTTACTATTCTTTCATTTATTCTCAAAAACTTATTAAATTTAAAGTTAGAAACTTTGTAAATGTATATTTTTACCCAAATCTTTTATCTGGATTTGTGATTTGATTTTGAATGCTCTTGAAAGAAAAGTTGTCTATGTGATGCTTCATGTAGTAAGTCTTATGCCAAGCATCCTTTAAGCCCTAGAGAGAATCCCTATGGATGGACCCTATGCATAAGTACCTTCTTAATTTCTTTGGTCTCTAGGTTAGTATTAATTAAAGGGCAGCATGAGTAGACAAAGCATCCAATAAATTATTCCCACCTGGAATGTAAATTGGTACAATCACTATGGAAAACAGTATGAAGGTACCTCAGAAAACTAAATATAGAACTACCATATGATCCAGAAATCCCACCCCTGGGGATATATATGGACAAAACATTCATTCAAAAAGATACATGCACTCTTATGTTCACAGCAGCACTATTCACAATAGCCAAGACATGGAAACAACCTAAGTCCATCGACAGAGGACTAGATTAAGAGGATATGGTACACCAGGATTTCCTGTCATGGCTCAGTAGAAATGAATCTGACTAGTATCCATGAGGATGTGGGTTCAATCCCTGGCCTCATTCAGTGGGTTAAAGGATCCAGCATTGCCATGAGCTGTGGTGTGTAGGTCACAGACATGGCTCTGATCTGGCGTTGCTGTGGCTATAGTGTAGGCCAGCAACTGTACCTCTGATTTGACTCCTAGTTTGGGAACTTCCATATACTCTAGGTGCAGCCCTAAAAAAAAAAAAAAGAAAAAAAGTTGTACCTATATACAATGGAATACTACTCAGCCATAAAAAAGGCAAACTAATGCCATTTGCACCAGCAACATGGATGCAACTGGAGATTCTTATATTAAATAAAGTAAGTCAGAAAGAGAAAAAAAATACTATATGGTATCACTTATATGTGGAATCTAAAATATGGCACAAATGGTCTTATCTACAAAACAGAAACAGATCATAGACATGTAGAGTAGATTTGGGGTTGCCAGGGGGAGGGAGTGGGATTGATGAGGGTTTTGGGGTTAGTGGATGCAAACTGTTACACTTGGAATGAATAAGCAATAGGGTCCTACTGTACAGCACAGGGAACTATGTTCAATTTCTTTTGGTTAGAACATGATGGAAGATAGTATCAAAAAAAAAGAATGTTCATATGTGTATGACTGGGTGACTTTGCTGTACATTGTAAATTGAAGGAATATTGTAAATGACTATACCTTAATAAAAAATTAAAAAATAATTCTTCCCACCTGGCCTTTGGATGATGTACTTTATTACTTTATCCCACTATCACCCATTCATTAGATCTATGAGCAAGCACTCATCTAATCTAATAAAAAGGAACATTCTAGGAGCAGAGTCAAACATGTCACATTAATTATATGAATAGTGGTAATTCCAGAATAATGATAAACTTATTTGGATATTAATAACTAAATTTTTAGTTTCTCCTTTTTCTTTCTTTTTTTTTTTTTTTTGGTCTTTTTGCCTTTTCTAGGGCCGCACCCATGGCATATGGAGGTTCCCAGGCTAGGGGTCCAATTGGAGCTGTAGCCGCCAGCCCATACCAGAGCCATGGCAACTCGGAATCTGAGCTGAGTCTGCAACCTACACCACAGCCCATGGCAACACTGGATCCTCAACCCACTGAGTAAGGCCAGAGAGCAAACCCGCATCCTCATGGTCCCTAGTTGGGTTTGTTAACCACTGAGCCATGATGGGAACTCCCTCTCCTTTTTAAACTAAAGTAATAGTGGCCAATAATAACCATTTACCTCTCCATGAAAGCTATTTTCCTGCATGGGATCCAAGCTAAAAGGGATCAAACTAACTCTCATTTTACTCTTATCCAAATTGGGGATAGGAGAGAAATTGGTAGGACATATAATCAGACATTAATAATAATAAGACATTCAAATATAATAAAAACTGAGGTCCCCCAATTCGAGTGTCCTGATTCAAATTTATAATTTAACATCTTTTTTGCTAACTGCCAGCATAATTAAGGATAATTATTCTTCTTAGCTCCCCAACACTCTAAAAAAACTACCACGCAAACTTAGGAGACCTGAATTGTAGCAAAAAAAAACAAAAGGCTCATTTCTTGATGAATAAAATCTCTGTCCTGTTTCTTCTTCATAACTGATTCACAACTAATTAATGCCGTTTGAATAAAATAACATTTGCTCATTACAGAATACTTTTGTTAGGAGGATATTTCTATTCCACTGTTAGGTAGAGATGTCTATAGCTTCCTTTTGCATGTTAATCTGTGGAGAATGATGATCCTTAGTGACTAACCCTGGTCCTAGAAACATGTGTATTAAACATGAAGGTGCAGCAGTTTGGATGTAGCGGTTTAGATGTGCATACAGTAAAATGAAACCTAATCGAGAATGGATTAGACCAAATAGAACGTAATGTTTTTCTTTAATTACAAAGATGAAGGCAGATTTCATTATATTGTTGATGGGCTGAAGGACAGAGTGTGGTGCCAACCATGATGGTCCCTTTTATTAGGAAAGCAAAGGAGACGGGAGAAACAAATATTTGGCTAATTCTATAAAGGGAAGCAGGAAGACAGGATTTGGGCATGCTTATTGAATCAGTCGGAAATAATATGAAAATAACATGTTTGACATGCTCTTTGTTTTCCTTTTAGCATATTTCCCACATTTGTCAGTAAGCTTCTATTGAGTAATGAATATTCATTTATTTGATTAAATTATTTGGTTTAAGGTACTCAAAGATCTGAAACTTTCTATTTAGAAACTGACTCAGTACACGCATTGTAGATTCTTCTAATATTTCCATTTGGAAAGGACTTTTGTGAAATAGTTGCTGACAGAAAGTTGAAGTTTTACATGCTTTAGTCAAAATAGACTTAGCAAATCCAATGAAAAATATGATGGTCATAAATACTCAACTTTCTATAATGATCTATTTTAAATACTCGTTTGTGAGATCAAAACAAAACAAAACAAAACTGTGACGAGTGAGCCAAGCAAAGGGAGAGTATAAGAAATAATTCAGGAGCTCTGATCTGATTTTAAAACTGAAGCATGCGTCTGAAGATTTGCCTCGGGGGAGTCAAGTTATTGGGCTCTGTGGGTTAAACTAACAATGGGTAGCCCCAGATGTAAGGGATTAAAGTTAATATTTATGTGAGCTTTGAACTGTTGGGCCCCTTAGGTTAACTAGCTACGTAATATTAATGGGAAAATTTGGTTCTATTACTGTTTCCCATAGAATGGGAATATATTAAATTTACTTATAAATATTTAACAAAAATATTGTAAAATATCAGATTTATCTAGGAAAAAGTGTGCTGTGGCAGGCACACAAAGTGTTCAGAACATCAAGATGTTTTCAAAAATAAGAAAAAAAGAAAAAAATGTTTGGACAATATTAGAAAAGCAATTTAATTACCTTGAGAGGCAGGAGCAAGCCTCTTAAAAATCTCAAGAGCTACTGAGCCCAGTAGAGGGTCTTCTTAACACTAAAGACATTAGAATTAAGATGTTTTTAGAAGCCTTAGAATTGAGAGTAAAGTTTGCTAAAGAGAACAGAATCAATGTCAAAAACACACTGAGTGACTGTGTATATATGTGCGTAAAAAAAAAAAAAACCTTTTATTTCCTGTACGTAGGAGCAGGAAGTAGGCGAAAGGACAGAGATATAAAGGAAACAAAAAGCAAAGCCTTATATAAAAGAAGGAAAACAACAAATTCTCCCAGATAGGATATATTACTGTGACCTAGACCTGCACTTGCCATCCACCCCAGTCTTACTCATTTTTCCCTTTGAGAAGGTACATAAATCAGAGAAAATGTAACAGTTGGATTTGGAAGTCAGAAGACATTGCTTCCCGCCCTTAGCGTGGTCGCCACCCTACAGAGCCCTCTTTCCTTATCTATGAAGTTCCTTAGAGTACTCTTGATCTATGATTCTGTGCTGGCTAAGAAGGGCATGGCAGTGAAAGTACTTTATCAGCCTAGGTTTACCCTTTTCTATAAGTAAGAACAGGCTGTGTTTTACTACAATGACCTCAGTAATTCATGCCCCATTTCTTGTATCTAAATGGCAGTCCTGGTGTTGACTGCCCTAAAGGGATTGGTTTAACCATTTGTGAAACCACTAAGGTATGTTTACATTGTAGAAGGGTCACGTGCCTTTGACCAGTAGCAAGCTGGAAAAAGAGAAAGCACAGCAGAGTGCCAGCCCTTACAGTTCCACATTGTGTGAGGACTCTAGGCAACACTGAGTCACATGTAAAGACTGGGTTCAGCATCTGATCACCTCTCTTCTCAGTGTTTCTCTTAGCGTCTCACCTGTCATCCTCAGAATATCCCCCAATCAAGAAACTTCATCTTGTCTGTACTTTCTGCTGGTCACTTGGTTCTTGTCTGATCAAACTAGTTTCAATTTCTCACTCCAGTAACCATTCCAAAATATATTTATTTCTATAACAAAGGCCAGGGTTTACAATGGTGGCATACTGAACTGTGAATTTCTTGCATCAGTGCTGTTTTGGGTTTCAGGTCTTTTTGAGTCTTCCCGGCATCTTGTCATGTGAGTAATTCCTGCTCTATCTTAAGGAATGTTTTAGCTTTGGGTCCTCAATAAGAGCCTGGAACAAGAGCTTGTTTGGAGGTATAGTTCATTTGGGAAGGAGAGAGATAAGACAGAAAATGGAAGAAAGAAGGAAAAAATATCCAGTACATGAATATGTTACCTAGTTACTCATGGTAGGTGACTGGAGCTTGATTCAGTGTGACTTTAAGAACAGACACATGAAATATTCCTCGCAGCTGCCTGCCCTGGGAGAAAGGAGAAAGCATTTATCCATCAGCTCCTTGCCCCATGGATCAAGAACGGGCTCCTGGGCAGGGCTGACCATGCTGGGCTTTCTGGCATAGGGAGGACTGTGGCTTATTTCATGTGTGCAACGACAATCCCTTGACGGATCTAATGACATAATTGGATTTACTTCAAAATGATTAGTTTACTGCATGGAGATTTGTTTGGAGAGGGCAAAGATGGAAACGCAGGGACTCAGGCAATGTATGGTGGGTGACCTACACTAAGAAAGAAAAGGACAGATTCAACATGTACTTTAGAAAAGAAATTGTCAGGTATTGGAGAAGAGTCCATTCCTGAACAAGCACTGCCTTGGGTATAATTAAAATTTTTGGTATGACTTATCTTCTCTCATCTACCAAATTACTAGCTCTTCAGAATAGGGTCAATTTTTTTACACATATTCTATATTTTTCTTAAATTTCTGAGAACAAGACAGATGTTCAATACATAAATTTTTCCTTTGTTGATTTTATATCAACTAGGCTACAAAATACTTTCTTGAAATTACATTCAATGCCAGAGTAAAATATCCAGAATTTTCAAGTCTTTCCAATGTTGTTTTTATTACTCTGTTACTTGGTGAATAGATGCTAAAAAACAGCATGTTGACTTTTGCGGGTGTTTCATAAAAATGGGAAATCTCTCTGTTGGTTTAGCATCGATATTGCCAAACCATTAAATGTGGTTTCCAACAGAACACAAACTTGGCATCTAACAGGGTATGGTGTGTCCTTGCAGTTGGGACAGATCAAAGGATTCTTAATCCGTGCAGACTCTGGATAATTCCTCTAAAACAAAGTTAAAATATACTCAAGATAGTCGCAAGCAGAACCCTCTTGAAGCAGGAACATTTTCTCCAGGCACATTCTAAAGAGGAAACTCACACCCTTCCCTTTTATACACATTCCCTCTTAGGGACATTCTTTTCTTTCCATGTGCCAACATTTATTCCCAGGTAAAGGCTCAATATATTTATTCACAATTCTTGAAGGGTTGTACTTCCAGGAATTTTGGTAGCAAAAGTATTTTCATAGATTAATTTTCAGATAGGGAGTTGCTAAAGGGATAGTGCTTTTGCTAAGGAAATCTTATGAGAAGGGCAAGGATGATTGTCTGCTGTTCTGACTTACATGAGATTTGGGAGTGTCTGAACCCCAAATTCCTAAGTGCAACCCAGCTGAGGACAAGTTGAGAGAATCCTGGCAGCCCGCAATCTTCAGGAACTTTCCTTCAAATTCAGAGGCCCCCTTTTCTTTCATCAGCATCCCTTCATTTCTTGCTTATAAATAATTCCAGAAAAACTATACTGCCTTCAACCAGGGAGGTCCTCAGCCCTTCTCCTTAGAACTGGAAGATCTGGATGCAGAAGGGGTATTTTTCTCTCTTGTGTTATCAGTTATGCTGTCTAACACTGGATGAGACTGGTCAAATATTTGAAAATATCAGTTGACAGCCAATTTAAAAGCTTTGGATTTAAAAGCTCAGTTTGAGAACCAGAATCCTCGCATTTATTAATGGTCCCACAAGAGCATGAGTCTGTCTACTGGACCCAGATTGCCCTGCATGATTCTCTCTTTATGAGTGGCATGCTGCTACCATGTTTGGTGGTTCCCCGATTCTAGTCCTAAAACTGACTCCGACTTTGATGTCCTCTTGCTATGCTCTTGACGATCTTTATGGAACATTAGTACAAGACCCTAACATCACACCTTTTCTCACCTCTTATACACTGACGGACCATCATGTGTAAACAGTGATATCTACCATGAGCATTGCCTATACCCTCTAACATTGGAATACTTAACAGTTCTCTATCCTATGCTTCTGTAACTTGAGTGACATGGTAATCACCTCTAAAAGCTCTTTTCACAGCTCCAGGTCAGATGAAATTTCTCTCTATGATGAGAAACGTTCCTTCTCCATGTAGACCCATTCATACTCATTTTAACCTCTGAGCTACATGAGGCAAGCATTCCTTTCTCTTATAAAAGCCTTTCAACTATTTGGAGTCAGCCATATTTCAGCCAAACAGTTGGAGTCTGTCAGTCTTCAACTACCTTGTCTTCTCTACACTAATTGGCCCCAATTATTTCAACCATTCCTGTTAAGAAAGGTTTGAAGACCTCTTATTGTCTGACACACTCTCCTAAACACAATATTTTGATGAGTGAAGCATAGCACAGACTATCATAACTCAAATAAGCAACAGAGAAATGACAAATCTTCCTCCTCCTTCATAGCAGGTCCTATTCAGATGAAGGTGACACTTTCTTTTCACTCTGATCACTTTTCAGATGTTGATATGTGCCATAATTCCAACTAAAAAGTTCTTCTTGTGCTCTTAAACTACTATTTTCTTTCATGAATGTATAACAATTTTATTTATCCTTGTTCAAAAAATATTCATTTTTTATTTACTTTTTTCTTAAAAAAAATTGGTGGGGGGCATCTGCTATATGCTATTCAATATGCTAGTCATTGGGAAAGTAACTCTGAACTAGACATCATAGTGCCCACTGTTTAGAGTTTATGATCTAAGGCCAACTAGTGTAACTATCTTCTTTTTTTAAGTTTTATTGAAGTATATTTGATTTACAAGGTTGTGATCATTTATGTTGTAAAACAAAATGATTCAGTCATATATATACACACATCCATTCACTTTTGGATTCTTTTTCCACATAGATTATCACAGAATATTGGGTAGTTTCCTGTGCTATACAGCAGGTCCCCGTTGGCCAATCATTCCATATACCTCAGGGTACATATGCCAATCCCATTCCCCTCCCCTACAACCTGTCCCCTTTGGTAACAATAAGTTTTTCAAAGTCTGTTCAAAGTCTGTGAGTCTGTTCCTGTTCTGCAGATAACTATCTTACTCCAAAGAAGTAACTAAGGGTATTGTTGGAATATGTAGAAGGAAGGTCAGGGAGGTCTTTCTGGAATAAGTAGCGCCTGACTTAAGAAGTTAGCACTACAAAGCAAGCAAGGAGGAGTAGTTCAAGCAGAGAAATTTCTTATCAAATGTCCAGACGTGAAGCTGAGCATGATGTTTGCTGAGACTAACAGGTAAGCAGGTACAGCTTGGATATAGACTAAGAGGTGGATATTGTGGGAGATGACTCTAGGAATATATAACTAGGTTCCAAATTCTTTTTTTTTTTTTTCTTTTTAGGGCCGCACCTGAGACATATGGAGGCTCCCAGGCTAGGGATCTAATCGGAGCTGCAGCTGCTGGCCTACGCCAGAGCCACAGCAATACCAGATCCGAGCTGTGTCTGCAACCTACACCACAGCTCACAGCAATGCTGGATCCTTAACCCACTGAGCTAGGCCAGGGATTGAACCTGCAACCTCATGGTTAGTCAGATTTATCTCTATTGTGCCAGGACAGGAACTCCCTAGGTTCCAAATTCTAAAGAACTTTACACTATAACCTGACAGAAATTGGAAGTCATTGAAAGATCTGATGGAAGGGAGTCATATGATCATCCTCATATTTTAGAAAAATTACTTTGGCTGCTGTATTAAAAATAAACTCAAATCAGGGAAACAAGACAGTAAATGATGGAAGCTATCTAAGCAAAAGATTATGGTGGCCTAAACTAGGGAATTGGTAGCGGGTAGGCGTAAAGAACATGAGCGATATTAGGACACATGTTATGAGGGTTTATTTGGTGTATTAGATGACATCTGGCTAATAGAATTGATAGGTTTAGATATCTGGTATTTGGTAGATTAATTGAGGATAAAGTAAGGACTAATAACTAGCACTCTGGCTTGGAGGAGGTACTGGTTGTATTAGCCGATACACGTCTTGAAAAAAAAATATCAAGTTCAGAATGCAATGAGAATAAGAGTATAGTTTCGGACATGCTAGGTTTGGGTTCCTATGGGTCATTCGAATGTGGATGTTCAATAAACACACACACATATATATATATGGGTTTGGGGCTTAGTTACCAGACCTCGGGTAGAAAAATAAATTTGTGAGTTAGTGTAGCAGCACCAACTGGAGACTGAATGAGTCAAGAGGGAGAATTGTAGAATGAGAAAAAGTAAAAAAAAAAAAAAAAAAACTGATAGAACGCAGATACATCCCACTACCATTGAAAAGATGAGGGGAAGAATGGGAATCCTGAAAGGAAGATGAAAGGTTGTAGAGACAGTGTTAAAAAACAAACAGCAGAACATGTTATCATGGAAGACAAAGGAAGAGGGGGTTTCAACAGAGACAGTCAAAACTATCAAATGGTACATCACAGCCATGTTCATCAGATTTAAAAATAAGGAATTTGTAAGAGACCATGAGAGTAGCTTCAGTGAAATGATGAGGAAAGAAACACCGGGTTAAAGAATAAAGGGGATGATAAGGTAGAATAATAACATAATAAAAGAAGAGTAACATAGGCTACAAAAGGAGGGTGATACAGGATAGTAGCAAAAATAGGATAGTTTAAGGAAGAAAAGTTGAGGGCAAATTTAAACGATAATGAGGAAAAGCCTTTAGTAGATAAAGGAGAACGTGAGGATGCAAAATCAAACAAGGTGCCTGTGAAGCTTCTAAATATAGTAATATAGATTTTGCTTAAATCATTCCTGTGACCACATTATCACCTTTTGCATTTTTGGGACAGAGTTCATTTGTTTTGAGTTTTTTGGTTCATTTTTAAATTTAAAATAGTTTTACTCTGGTACAAAGTTGCAGTTATGGAGGACAAATTAAGTCCAGTGATTTCGTGTATTACTGCTGACCACAGTCAGTTCTGTACCGGACACTGGAGATCTGGCAAATGGTAGGTGAGGTGCTCTCACACTGGAGATCTGGCAAATGGTAGGTGAGGTGCTCTCACCACACACAGACATGCACGTGCGTGTGTGCACATGCACGCATACACAGGAACTATGTAAGAAGATGAATATGTTAATAAGCTTTGCTCTTGTAGTCATTTCACTATGTATACCTACATCAAATCATGTTAAGTATACACAAGTTTTAGAAATACAAGATAAAAATGGCAAAATATACTTTATGGCATCAAAACATTCTTTGTGAACAGTTTTGTTAAAATAATGCCTTATATTTATTAGGAAACTCTCTCTCTTGTCATTTATTCATTCCACCAATATTCACAAAGGCTGAGTAAATATTACAGACACTGGGCCAAGCACTGGAAATAGAAGAACAAGGCTATAGAACTAGCCTTTAAAGAGACAAGAGTATATACGCAAAAGAGACATCAATAACCACTCTAGCTGGTGCACATTTTTCTTTCTGATGGCTCACTGAATTAAGTTAATTCACTTTAAAAGTGGCAGCTCTTCAACATTTGAAGACACCTATTAAGCCCCCATTTGATTCCTCTGGCAACCATGCAAAATTTTAAGATATTCCATGTGGAAATAAATCTTTCACTATCTAAGCAGTTTTTTAATATAATGAGCTGTTAAAATGTGACAACAAGAATGCAAAACAATACTTCTAATCATAATTAGACAAGAACAGATTGTTAATCTAGACACAAGTGATCCTAAATCATATTAAAATGGCATAAGCTTTTTTTGGCAACTGAATCTTGATCTTGCCAAACAATGAGATTTTGGTCACCTATTCCTAGATTTTATGCACGATTCTCCAGCCAAGAGTCTCCAATCTTATTCATATGCAGTTGATACTGACAATGAAAATATATGTGATTTCTTAGCTCTTTCAAAATGCATTTCCTCTCAGTTTATATCATTGTTATAAATTACATTAATCTCTAAGATTTTAATTCTATTATCAAATGAATTGCCAAATACCCTTCTTTAGAAAATTTCACTTATTTTGACATCAAACATGATCTATTAAGACATCAAATAGCATAGGACTAAAGATAAATTTGGGGCACTATTTAGCCTTATGTCAATAATAATTTAATGTTCTTCAGGTTCTTTTGGTGTAACCACTCAGAAAGTGGTCTCACAGAATTTACCTAAATTGCATTTTTCACCACTTACATTAAAGACTATTATGAGAGATTTCTGAAGTTTCTGATAGAAATTCCACAAATCTGAGTCTTAGAGGAAATATGTTAACCACAGGGGAAAAAATCCACCATTTTTTAGTCAAAGGTTAATTTAACGGTATAATAAGGTCAGTGGGTCAGAGAGCTTCCACTACCTTAACCAAAGAAACCAAAACCAAAACTAAAACAAAAGAAACAAAAACACAAAAGCCAACAACACAGCAAAACAAAATATAAACAATTTTCTCCATGCATAGCAAGGCTTGCTACGCAAACAGTGATTTTCCTGTCTTTGCTTTGAGGTTTTAAATGTCAGCCAGCAACCTTCTTGGCTTCTTTTTCTGGCACTAGCTCTCCTTGGCTACTTCTAAAATCCCATGGAGATTGTTTGCTTCCCCATGCTACATAAAATTTGATGTTGAATATGGCATTTATTAAGAGAGGTCCTGCTCAATATTCTGATTATATATTTTTTTAAGTTCTAAGCCATATCTACATCAATATTTTAGTCTTCTTTCTGCTATAATAGACAACAATCTTGGTGCCCAGGTCAATTTTAAATAACTATGGTAAAATTGTTTTTAAATTATGTGTTTGTTTTTATTAAGGAAGTAGACATATATATTTAATAATTTAGAAAATGTGAAAAACAGATAAGTATAAAGGTGAAAATAATGTAATGGTTAACATTTTGTGAATTTTAATAATTGTTATTAACATCTTGGTAAAACATCTAATGACACTTTAAATACTATTTACAAAATATGGGTCATATATTACAAACTCACTTTTTTCACTTACAAATATACCTTGACTATTTTCATGGTGGCTTAAATTTTTTCCTATAGGATAATATTGAGGATAATGTAATCATATATTTGTACTCTACTATATTTAATGCATGTGCTTATTATAGATTTTAAGTTTTTTTCCCCACTATCTTTAAACATTACATAAAAATATTTATGTGTATCTCTGATGATTTTGCAAGATGCATTTCTAGAAATAGAATAACTAGGCCAAAAAAAATCTAATTTTCAATGCTTTTGATAAATATTTCCAAACACCTCTACAAAATCACCTTCATCATAAACAGTGAGATTTTTTAGCAATATTTTGGATATTCACTCTGCTTATTTTATCATATATATATTTCTTCATATATTTACCCCTCTATCTTTCCACGAATCCATGTTATTTAAAGAAGCATTTCAAAGGAAACTGCAGATATTAATACGCTTTCCCCTAAATACTTCAGCATACAGAATTAACTAGTATTCAATGTCTGTTTAAAGGTTTCTCTTATAATATAAAAATGCCTGAATCATTGGGTATCTTTGCTGAGTTTTAACTAATGCACTTGCCTGTGTGGCCCAAACTACTATCACGATGTAGAACGGTGTTGTTCCTTCTGTCTCACTTTCCACATATCACACAAGAACATGTCTGACCAAGTCTATCGCAAACAAGCTTTCATTTTTTTTTCTGCTGCTTTGCTAGATGTCTCATCATCCTCTTTGCTTTGCTAGATGCCTACAAAAGCATTCCGATTTCCTTACTTCCGATCATGCTCAGTCCATTTTTCATATGGCATATTGAAAGATCTTTCAAAAATGTTAATTGGGTGTTGCTGCTCTCCTGCTTTCAGTTTGTTTTAAAATTCTTCCTGTGTCTCCTGCCCCTTCATGACCTATTCACAGCTTCCCCTCCACCTGCATTCCTTGTCTAGCTCCCATTTGGTCTTTGCACTTTGCCATACTGCTCATCTTCCATTACTTTCTCTTCTTAGGACATTTTACACCTGTTCACTTTCCCCACAGCCTGGGACGTTGTAGCTCCCTCTCCGTCCTAAACTAACCATTGTCTTTACACATCTCTTTTCTATGAAGTCTCCTGTGCCCCCAACCTCTCCCGAGCACTTTTGATCTCTTGGATCACCCCTTGTGTTTGGTTCTTTAAGCATTTATCATCACATACAATTGGAGGATGAATGCTCTCCAAAGTAATGCATGTTTGCGCACCACCTTCTCTAGCTCTTCTGCTCCCACCACAGCAAATGCTTAATACACTCCCAGCAAGCTGTGCAACAAATGAATGAACCAAAATCCTTAAGTTTTGTACTCTCAGTCACAGGCTGCTAAGGAAATCCCTAGTGAAACTTCTTTCACATATATTATATACACATATTTAACCCATGACTAAAAATGTACAAATGCTTCATAAGATTTATGATGAAGAAAAATAATCTCATTTGGGGCTGACAGACAGAAGGAAGGAGTGTTCAATCCTGATCTATACTTAGCAACATGATTTTTTTCCCTTTATACTTTGAAGAAATTTTCTCTATCATCCTTCTTTAGTTTTCTCTTTAACCTGAAATCTATAGCTTTGACATGCCTCAGCATGCAATAGTAATACACAATATTACTTAATAAACACTTTACAGTTAAAGGACTAGCACAGGATACACAATTATCAAGAATATATCACAACAGAAAGCTGTTTATGAGGAAGGTGTTAATTTTTCTTCCTGCTTTATTATCCATAGTTCAAAACCATACCACAACTTGAGCAACTCATTAGTTACTTGTGGAATGTGGATAAAAATATTGGTAATCACCAATGAAGGTACAACAGCATTTTTAATTAGAGAAGTTCTTTCCAACAATCTTTCTTGTAAACTCTGAGCTTATAGTGATTTTCAAAGTAAATTCGCTGAGATTTCAAATGTCATCATGAATTACATCTCCATGCCCAATATTCTGACCAGTGGAGAAGAAGGTGCAAGAAATACTAACTTGCTGTGTGGTAGAAGTGAGTAAAGAGGAAATATCCCTTAACCTGCTCTATTCTGCTACAAAGAAGGGAGTAGAGAGTTGGATTCTGCTTCACTTTCCTTCCATTCTTAACTGTGTTCCAAAGTGTCCTTGTTTTCCGCCATCACAATACGGTGGCATGGAAATGGATGCAAAGTCAACATTTAACAGCTCTGCCATGTCTTTAGTTCTTTTTAAGTTTTATTGAAGTATAATTGATTTATAACATTGTGATAATTTCTGATGTACAACAAAGTGATTCAGTTATACATATATACACACATCCATTCTCTTCCAGATTCTTCTCCCCTATTGATTATCACAAAATATTAGGTAGAGTACCTTATGCTATATAGCAGTTCTCCATTGGCTAATCATTCCATATACCTCAGTGTGCATGTGCCAATCCCAAACCCCCAATCCTTCCCTCCCCCCACCTGTCCCCTTTGGTAATCATACATTTGTTTTTGAAATCCGTGAGTCCATTTCTATTCTACAAATAAGTTAGTTTGTATCCTTTTTTAAGATTCCACATAGAAGTGATATCATATGATCTTTGTCTTTCTCTAACTTATTTCACTTAGTATGATACTCTCTAGGTCCATTCATGTTGCTGCAAATGGCATTATATCATTATTATTATTATTATTTTTTGTCTTTTGTCTTTTTGTTGTTGTTGTTGCTATTTCTTGGGCCGCTCCCGCGGCATATGGAGATTCCCAGGCTAGAGGTTGAATCAGAGCTGTAGCCACCGGCCTATGCCAGAGCCACAGCAACGCAGGATCCGAGCCGAGTCTGCAACCTACACCACAGTTCACGGCAACGCCGGATCGTTAACCCACTGAGCAAGGGCAGGGACCGAACCCGCAACCTCATGGTTCCTAGTCGGATTCGTTAACCACTGCGCCACGACGGGAACTCCTATATCATTATTTTTATGGCTGAGTAATATTCCACCGTATATATGTGGTACAATCACTTTGGAAAACAGTATGTAGCTTCCTCAAAAAAATAAATAAATAAAAATAGAACTACCACATGATCCAGCAATCCCATTCCCAGGCATCTACCTGGAGAAAACCATAATTCAAAAAGATACATGCACCCCAATGTTCATTGCAGCACTATTTACAATAGCCAGACATGGAAGAAACCTCAATGTACATTGACAGAGGAATGGACAAATAAGATGTGGTACATATACAATGGAATATTACTCAGCCACAAAAAATGAATGGAGCCATCTTTAAACTTTCTCTGCTTTTCCTTATATATAACCTAGTACCAACCCTGGTTGTTTATTTCTTTGAAATGTCTATCCTGTTGGTCTACCACTCTCCATTTGTATATGAATTTCATCAAAAGATTCCTTGCTGGTCTCTTTCCATTGTTTTCTTCCTCCTCAAATTTATCTTAACTATAATTACCAATCTCTCTATAATGTAACTTTCATCATGTCTCTCCAGTGTTCAAGATTTTCTGAAGATTTTATACCAACTATTTTAAAAGTGTAAAGTTCTCTACCCAAATTTGCATATCTTTAGAACATGGCATTTCCCAGCCAGTCTTATTTCTGACATTGCTCCTATAGACAGAATCTTGCATTCAGTTGCACTTGTTTCCTCTCTACTCTCTATATATGCAATCTTCATTTCCCTTCCTGTGTCTTTATTGGCACCATTACCATAAACCATATCTCTATCCCCATCCCATTCAATTTATCTAAATCTTTGTCACCTTTCAATGCTCAGTTAAATTTTTTCCATGATGATATTTTTGACTATAACACACAGGTTTCTTAATTCTCTGAACACTGACTATTATGTATTGGCTGCATACTTCTAATTTATTTGAATTTCTATTCTTTTATTTTTGATAGTGTGCCCCTTAATAGTGAAAGGGAGGTTGATAGCCATTTTCAGAGAGCTTTATGGTTAGATAGCAATGTCTAATTCAGAAACGTGTTTGAGACCTTTACCTCCATCATATGTCCCAATTCATAGAAATGAATCCTCTTCTAGTCAATACATCTCCAGTTTCGCCCCAGGTGTGAATTCTTCAAACTGGGATTTGGTACCACCTTCACAATTATTACTCTGTGGTCATTAACAACCATCTGCCTTTGCAGTTCTCTCTGTTTTCTCTTTTCCCTTCATGGTTTTTGAGTAACTTGAATCTCTCTCTTTTATGCAGCAGGTATCACTTCTTAGCCTTTGGGAGAATTGATAATTGGATACCTCCATCCTGCTCCACCTAAGAAAGGTCTTAGAATGAAGGTAGAAAAGCACCTGGATTTTGTAATGTAGAGAGTTTAAGAAAAACACATCTTCCTACGACTTCTCTTTGTAGGCTCCTGGCTCCTATTCTAAAACTGTATCTTTCTCTCTCTTTGTCCTAAATATCATCAACTCATGTTCCCAAGTGCAAGCCTTGATTCACAGCAAGAAGGTAGGTATGTGCCAGACTCAAGGAAGAAAGTGATGAGAGAAGAAAAATCATCTCACCCATCACATTCCGTAGTGTTTTCTTTTTAACTTGATTATAAGCCACCTGAATGTAGAAAATGTTCCTCTGATCTTTAGTCTAACATACTGCTTCATGTTTGTTTCCCCAGACTTAAGTTTAATCCTGATTCTCACTATTAGTACTGCTACAGCTTCTTTAGCTGCTTTACAGAGTACAAATCTAAAATAATAATATCATGCTCAGGAGTTCCCGTTGTGGCGCAGTGGTTAACGAACCCCACTAGGAACCATGAGGTTGTGGGTTTGATCCCTGCCCTTGCTCAGTGGGTTGAGGATCCAGCGTTGCCATGAGCTGTGGTGTGGGTTGCACATCCCGCATTGCTGTGGCTCTGGTGTAGGCCTGCAGCTACAGCTCCAATTCGACCCCTAGCCTGGGAATCTCCACATGCCACGGGAGCAGCCCCAGAAAAGGAAAAAAGACAAAAAAAAAAAAAAAATCACGCTCAGACCTTGAGCATGGCTCCAGAATTCATGATTAATTATAATTTGAGTCAAGTGTTAAGAGTTAAAAAGTACTCAATTCCTTTCAAAGTTCTACTTCAGTGAGACTAGAACTTCAGTCTGTACCCAAAAGGGGCCTTCGTGTGAAACTAGGGAAATCTGAATATAATCTGCAGTTAACAGTGCTGCACCAATATTAATTTCTTTGTTTAATAGACACAGCAAAAATTCTGTACTCTCTGTACTATTTTTGCAACTCTTCTGTACGTGTAAAATTATTTCAGAAATTTTCATAAAATTTTAAAAAATTAAACCTCTACCATTACAGTAAGATCTATGGTTCCAAATATCTAGGTCAGAGTTTCTAAGACAAAAAAGTATGCTGTCTTGTTGTACACTTTTTTCTTCTGGAGCATCTTTCTTCATTGGTACGTCAACCTTAAATGTTTCACATCACTTTAAGACTGAACCCAACCACATAATTATAGGGAATAAGACATGCAGTTTCTTCAAATATCAAAATGTAGGCCAAATTTGATTTCCAAATAACATTTTAGGATTGAATATTATATTCTTCGTTATATTGCTCAAACTATTCATGTGGGAGGGTTTAAGAAGTTCTATTTTTTTTTTTTTACTGAATTCAGTATTTTTCTCTAAACTCTTTCCTATAGTGTATTATATATTCTCTAATTTATAATTTTTAAGGCTATACATAAACCAACAGACTAAATAGAAAACAGGTGATTTTTTTTTTGGTCTTTTTTCTAGGGCTGCACCCATGGCATATGGAGGCTCCCAGGCTAGGGGTCTAATCAGAACTGTAGCCACCGGCCTAAGCCAGAGCCTCAGCCATGCGGGATCCAAGCTGCATCTGCGACCTATACCACAGCTCACAGCAATGCCAGATCCTTAACTGAGCGAGGGCAGGGATTGAACCTGCAATCTCATGGTTCCTAGTTGGATTCATTTACCACTGAGCCACAATGAGAATTCCAAAACAGGTGATTTTTATTTAAGGCTATTATTTTCCTAGTTGCATCTTCTTTCTTTCTTTTTTCCTTTGTCTTTTTAGGGCCTCATCCATGGCATATGGAGGTTCCCAGACTAGGGGATGAATTAGAACTGTAGCCAACGGCCTACACCACAGCCACAGCAACGCTGTATCTGAGCCATGTCTGAGACCTACACCACCGCTCATGGCAATGCCAGATCCTTAACCCACTGAGCAAGGTCAGGGATCAAACCTGCCTTGGATGCTCATGGATCCTAGTCTGATTCATTTCTGCTGAGCCATGATGGCAAGTCCCTTAGCTGCACCTTTTTAGTGTGAGATTTATCTCGTGGTGGTATATTCGTATGTCTAACCCGCACCTGCCATCCAAAAGCATAGTGTGGTTCATGAAAAAATTATATAAATTATTTCACTCTTCCACGGTTAGCATTCTTGTGGCAAGTTATACAATAAAAATATAGTTGAGGAAAATGATATCATCCAGAGGAGGGAAGTTAAAGAAATATCCTCTTTCTCATGCTTTGTCTATTTATGGAAATGAAAGAAATTCTTCACTAAAATTGATTATAGTGTCTGAGTATGTATATATGAAATCTTAGCTTATATTTTCTACCTTAAATGGCTATTTAAATACTTCTGAATATTTCTATCAAATATATGCACATAGAAATTTAATACTGAAGTATATTCATAAATGCTAATATTAAATCTTCATAAATAATCATCACTTATCCAATCTATTTAAGATTCTACTTTGAGCCAATACAATATCCTTAGTACTTGAAATTTATCTATGAAGAAAATCACAGGGCTTTTGCTCTATGGAACTTACATTCTTTTTTTAAAAATGATATTTATTTTTTCCATTATAGTTGGTTTACAGTGTTCTCTCAATTTTCTACTGTAGGAACTTAGATTCTGGTGGACAGAAAGTGTCAAAAAGAAATAAACATAATAAATAAATTCAATAGTGTGTTAGAACCCAATGAGTATTATAAAGCAAGAGCAAGTTAAGTATATTCTGTATGCTAAGAGGAAAGGTATGTTGTAATTTGAAGAAGGTGGTCAAGGAGGGCCTTGCTGAGAAGAGGACATTTATAAAAGACTTGATGAGGGGGAGAGAGGGAGCCATGTGGATACAGGCATACCTTGGAGATCTTGCAGGTTGGGTTCCAGACTACTACAACAAAGTGAATATTTTTAATAAAGTGAGTCACATACATTTTTTGGCTCCCTAGTGCACATAAAAGTTATGTTGACACTATACTACACTCTATTAAGTAGACAACAGCATTATGTCTAAAAAAAAAAAGTGCATACTCTAGTTTTTAAAAAGTTGATTCTAAAAAATGCTATCACCTGAGCTTTTAGTGAGTCATAGTCTTTTTGCAGCAGTAACATCAAAGATCACTGATCACAGATCATTATAAATACAATAACAATGAAAAAGTCTGAAATATTGTGAGAATTACTACATGTGACACAGAGACACAAAGTGAGCAAATGCTCTCGGAAAAATGGTGCTAACAGACTTGTGGCAAGGTTTCCATAAATCTTCTGGTTTGTAAAAAACAGTATCTGCAAAGTGCAATAAAACAAAGCATAATAGTCTTTGCATATAAAGAAAGACTAGGTTAAGCAAAGGGAAAAGTAAGCGCAAAATCCTATCATTAGAGTGTTCCAGAGACAAAAAGGAAAGAGAACCAGAGAGGAATGAAGTAGAAAGGTAACGAGGTAACAGACAGTAGGGGTTCATAGTATATACTGGCTCGTAGACCATTATAATGTGGTTGGCTTTAAGCAAAGTGAGGAGCCATTGATCAGATTTGAGTAGGGGAGCTCCATCATCTGACTTAAGTACTGAAATAATCACTTTGAAATGAGGCTAGGTAAGAGTGGCAGGCAAGGGTAAAAACAGGAAGATAAGCTAGGTTAGTCTGGCATCCAGATGAGCGTGATGGCTCAGACCATGGTGGCAGCAATTAAGATAATAAATGCCTTTGATAGGCTTATGGATAGTTTATCAATGGGAAGGCTGAGCCTCTGGGTACAGATGGCAATTAGAGGTTAAATGAAATTTATCTGATAGCTTCCATTTCCTCAAGTAAGAGGTGAGATCAACTGAGAGTGAGAACAGGGGATGAGGTCTTGAGAGTTTCTAGAGAAATGAGAAGATATGAAAGAGTCACCAAAGAAAATAGGAGACTGAAAGAATTGGGGAACATGAAAATGATTTCCTGAGAAGAGTAAGGACCCTCTGTAAGTTTCATGCTCGTGAATATGAACAAGCTCATCATGACTGTGTATTTCTCCACAAGATGAAACTACACAGGGGCTGACAGAGAGCTGGATTTAACTGGGGTTGTGGTTTTGCCAAATGTGTACAGCAAAGGGAAAGAGTTCTGAGCAAGAGGCTAATCATGAATGACCATGGAACTTCAGCTTGGTAAGGAGAGGAAGAGTGCATCAAGTGGATGAAGACTATTGCAACAGTGATCACATCAATGAAGCATGCGGAGGGGTTGAAAAGTTTGGGGGAATGCACTGAATATTTAGGAGGTGGTTGTCAAAAGCGGAGGATGCATAAAATTGGAATTATGATGTGTGGCCCCTATTGGCTATGACTAAGCTTAGGCTATGACCATAGAAGGGAATGGCTAAATTAGAGTGAAAGTCTAGGTTACAGGATTGAGAGTTCAATCTGATGAGATTCATGCTGCATTTTTGTTGGTGGGTTTTGTGGGTTTTGGTTTTGTTTTTTGTTTTCCATGGACATGGTGAGAAAGAAAGGCGAATGATGAGAAAATAGTTCTGAGGAGCAAGGGGGATCCTGAGCCCTCCTCCCTCCCTATTCAGGGCTATGCTCAGGGGAAGGCATGTGGTAAGGCCCAGGATAGCTCACTTTCAACCCTGTTGGTAGTAGAACTTAACTCAGTGAGCGGATTCTCTTTTGATTTCTGTTTAAACTCTTTCATAGCAATATGACAGCAATTTAGTGAGGCTTAAACGACCTTCCATTTTGACAAGGAACAGATGGGGTTCTAGAAATCATTACTTACAAAATAGAAGGCACTAAGACCCACAGAAACATTAAAGAAAGAAATACAAGCGCCATGTCCAACACTGATTCCTTTTCCTAACTGCAAAAGAAAGAGCTAAAATAAATGAATGGCTGATGTAAAAAGTGAACTTATTTTTTTGTTCAGCAGGGTTGTGATAATTTGAACTGAATTAAGAAATACAGTCTCAAAATAGCCATTTAGTATTCAGGAGACAGAGGTTTCCTTTTTTTTTTTTTTTTTTTTTTTTTCTTTTTTTAAGCATAAACTACAATACTTGGGCATTAGGAGAGCTTTTTCTTCCTAGAGGAATTAGAATGTTCTAGTTTTCATCACTGAACTGTGAACTGCTTCTATTTTAGCTCAATAAGTTCTACAACTTATCACTTTAGTACTCATCACAACTAATTCATAACATTCTGATTAAAGGAAAGGTGTTCTTGCATTTCCTGATTATAAATTGTGTTTTAATACAGCCCTTGAGCCAATACCTACACAGACACACACACACTCCTCCTTTCAAGAAAAAAAATTCTAAGTTTTAGTGTAGTTGGGGCTAAATGTTAAATGAAGAATTAATAGCAAAAGAGAGACAGATAAGAAAACAGAAATTAAGACAATGAAAAATAGCAGAGAGTATAGTTTATTCACAGATTTACAGGCACAATAAAATTTATCATTTTATTATTAAAAATCAGGTGAGAATAAAAGCCAGTAAAGAGAAGCACAAGACCAGAACTAAGGAAAAAATAAAATATAGGACTATTTTTATTTTAATTTTAATTCTTTTACCACATTCTCCTTTCCCTCCAACATGAGAAGCCATCAATTTCTCCCCTAATTAATCTATTTCTTGGGAAAGCATATGTAAATTACTGAAGTAGAATTTCTCTTAGATTTTTTTATTTCATTATTAGTCACACTTGATTTAAATAATTGAAACCAGTATAAGAATATAACACTTAAAAATTGTAAAGTCCATATTAGACAGCTAATAATTTTAATAGATACTTCAATGGCTCCAATAGACTTTAGCAATTAGAAATTTAGGTGAAGAGGTATTATAGTGATGACCTGTTATATGTGAGTCCTTGAACCTAAGAAGAAAAATATCTGATAATTTACTCTGTTAATTTAATAAGTAATTATACAGTATTTACCACATAGCAGGCATTGTTTTAGAAATAAATTAATTAATTCAACCTTCACAACAACCTTATAGAGTCTAGTATATTTTTCCTTATTTAAAAGAAGACAGTCCTGAGGCCCCTAAAGGTTAAGAAACTCACTCAAGATCACAATGGTGGAGGAGTTCCCATGATGGGGCAGTGGAAACGAACCCCACTATGAACCATGAGGTTGTGGGTTCGATCCCTGGCCTTGCTCAGTGGGTTAAGGATCCGGCATTGCCATACTCTGTGGTGTAGGTCGCAGATGCAGCTGGGATCTGGCGTTGTTGTGGCTATGGCTGTGGTATAGGCTGGCAGCTGTAGCTCCGATTAGACCCCTAGCCTGGAAACTTCTATATGCTGCAAGTGTGGCCCTAAAAGGACAACAGACAAAAACAAAAACCAAAAAACCACAAGGCTGTGTGTTGGGCATTCTTTCTCCAGAAGCCATGATCCTGATTAGTGTGCTATACTTCCCTGGGATAACTTCGACTTTCAATAGGCCTTTAAAAATCTTGCAATCCCCTGAATTTGTACAAAGAATTTTATACAACTATACCTACAAATATTTGATTAAGATTTTGTAGTGATGAGCCATAACTTTGATCACTTTTATAGAAAAAATTTGGAACAATAAAATGTATAATCCCTGATAAGAAAGATTTTACTTATCTTCAAGCAAGGATCCAATATAATAACCAACCCTTATTTGTGTATTACACCTTTAGAATATTAAAGCCTAAGCTATTTTGCAAGTGTTGTTTTCACAATTTATTTATTTTAACCCAGAGAATGGTCAGTTTTGAGACTGACCACCCACATGCAATTTTAGCAATTACATGCAACATGTCATTGACCAAAAGAGTTATCATGCAGGAAATAGTTGAGAAATAAGACTTGACCACATAGAAGTCCAGGGAGATATTCCAAAATCTCTTGCCAGAGACAATCATTGAACATTTACGTATTTATTCAAATTGGCTATTCTGTGTGGGAAAGAAAGGCAAGATCTTAAGGAAATATTTTTTTACTATAATCTGACTTATCAGAGTACATGGACTGATATTAGATATACAACATAAAGTAATACAAAAAATTAAGAGGCATGAGAGTTTGAAGAGTCTGGAGAAGACTAAAACCTATATTAAGATGAGAAAATGGAGCAAAGAGAGAAGGGCAGCTTTGTTGGAGCTACAAGATAAGCATGAAAGTCTTTTGCAATAGAAGAGTCCAGACTTCCAAATTAAAAGAAAACAAAAGTATAACATTCTATGAGACAATACTGGGGAGAAAGATGAGAATTAAAACTAGAGTTACATTGTAGGAAACGTTAAGGAATATGTCATAGAGGAGGGATACATGTAACACACATGTCCAGAACCGCCCCGTGGACATGAGCCTCTTTCCATTCATAGAGTGAGAGTGCAGACTTTCTGGTGAAGAATCATGGAAGCCTAAGAAAGATCTCGATGGTGGTAGAGGGTAGAGAGGGGAAGGTATGGAGAGATAACAGCCAGTCAAGATGTGTGCTGTGGTTGAGAAGGTTGGGGGTCTGTTCATGTTCATGCTTTCCCTTCCACAGTGTAGAGTTGTCACGGCAGGCAGCTGTTCATCCAGGGACTGTGTTTTCCAGTCCTCTATCTGTGGCTACAGAGTAGTTCATACCAACAAAATCTGAGTAGAAAGAATGCATGTCACCCTGTGTATTATATCCCCAGTTTCCCCTTCAAAGCCTTTCAGACTGACCTTTCACAGCTCCAAGGTGGAAGGAATCTGAGTCCCTGAATTAACACAAGGAGAAGTTACTTGCCAATCAGGAACAATCACTCAGGACTATTTGCCAGTGAGATACAAAATTCTCACATAATATACAGAGATACTAAAATCTTGAGGGTTACAGAAGCTAGTATTACCTTGACACGCACACAAACACACAAACCTACCAGGAATGAAAAAATAGAATGTGAGTGTAAGCAGATTGCCAGTTAACTAAAACTTCTGTCTGCTATTCTTTACTTCTTACTCACAGATTCATGATTGACACCAAAAATAAGCGATTAAGATCATAAGGGTTAGTCAAAGCTTCTTAACTCTTGACAAAGAAACAGAACAATGGCAAGGAATGATCAAAATGCCTCTTTTATTTTTCACTAAATATTAGTACTTTAACAAGAAAGGAGAATAAATGATTTGAGAAATACATGGGTGGCCAATACAAGACGGAGGACCCAAGGGTCTTCTGAAAACTTCACTCTCTGGAAGCAAATTATTTACTCAAAAGAAGCTTTAACATAAGTGTGAAGAAGTTAGAAGATGTCCAAACAAAATGGGATGTAAGTGACTATGAGGGAAATGCTGTGACAGGAACAAAGGGAAAACAGTAAAGGAGGTGCCCAGTGTTTCCAACAAAAACATTGTTGGGTGAAGAACAAGCAAACAAAGAAACAAATAAATAACAACAAAAAATGAATACCAATATAATAGGCAGAATAATAGCCTCCCAAATATATCCATGTTCTAATCCCTGGAACCTGTGAATATGTTACACACAAGGAAAAAAGGAACTAAGATTGCAAATGGAATTAAAGTTGCTAATCAACTGGCCTTAAAATCAAGATATTATCCTGGAGTATCCAGTGGGCTCAATGTCATCAAAGAGTAATGAGATGTAATCAGAGATATAATCAAAGAGTCCTTTAAATATGGAGGAAGAAGGCAGAAGAGCAGTCAAAGAGAGATGTTATGAGGCCGCCCCACTGACTACAAAGATGGAGGAAGAAACCACAGTTGACCATGAATACAGGTGGCCTGGAGAAGCCAACGCAGTGATGCCCATTTCAGACTTTTAATCTCCAGAACTGAAAGATTATAAATGTGTGTTGTTTTAAGCCACTAAGTTGGTGGCAATTTATTACAACATCAATAGGAAACTAATATAATTTAATAAGATTTCTTGCATATCTCCATGCTAATAATAACAGTATAAATAATAAATAATATGAATTTGAAATTAGAGCACACTTTGATAAATAAAACTCCATGGATGTGAATGCAAACCTGGAGAGATGAAACTATTAGATGGCAATAAGGTGAGGGAAGAGAATTTTGGACCGAAGAAACAGACGTGTCAAGAGACAGTTGGGTGTATATCTTTATAAAGATATACATTGTATGGACCAAGACACTGAACATGAAGCATTATAAAGAGGACCGAGAAAAGTTTGAAGGAAAAAAAAAATGGGTATGTGTCATCATTACTGATACTACACCTTCACAATGTTTCACTTTCGCTTAGATTTTAAGGAAGTGTGCCACCATACTTTTTTGCCCTCCCAATATTGTGAGGTAGTCAGGAACACAAGTTAGGAAATGAGGGCTTTGAAAATTATAGTCCAAGAAACGAGATGGGACAACTTTTTTAGAATAAGCAACTTTTGCCCAGTTCACATTCCATAATATTGATTTCAGAGGAAAAATATGTTCCCAAAACTATAAAAACAACAAATAATGATAATGATGGATTTAAGCCACCATAATGTCTTCAAAAAGTCTTATACAAAAAATTAAGCACAAGCATCTCCTCTTCAAAGATTTTTCATGACTGTTCTCCTATTGAACAAGTAAAGTTTACCCTTCCTTCCTCTTTCCCTCCCTATACTATATATAAACAACAAAACTTACACATAGTTATTCATACATCTGTCTCTTAAGACAGCTGAGGGCAAGGATTATGATTTATTTATCTCTTTAACTATCAACCTTCAGAGTTTTTCTAGACCTTGTTAGATACTCACAAGTGCTTGCTGAATATTAATGAAAGAAAATGCCACTAGACAGAGTTCAAAACTAAGATAAAATTTAGATACAACACAAAGAACAATTATTAAGAGGAATTACTTTTAAATGTTATATTTAGAGAAAAAGGAACAAATATCTTTGGATATTAGGCTGGGAAATTCTATTTTCTATTTTTCTTCAACTTTAGTGAAAGGAATGGACATAAAGACAAAGCACAGCATAGTTTAAAGGCTTGAAAACCACAAGGAGGTACCATTTAAGAAAAGGTCTGGTAGTTCACTGTAAAAGTACACTTACATTGTTCCTATGATCCAGTATTTCCATTCCTATATATCTACCCCAAAAGAAATGAAAACATGCCCATAAGAAGACTTGTATAAGAATATTTAGACCAGTTTTATTAATGATAGTCAAAAATGAAACAGTAGACATGTCTATCAATAAAAGGATAGATAAAGAAGTGGTATATTTGTGCAATGGACTACATCAATGAAAAGGAACAGACTACTAACACACAGCAACATGGATGAATCTCAAACCATCCGAAGTGGAAAAAGCCCAAGGCAAAGAGTGTGTACTGTATGAGTCCATAGAAAGTAAGGAAAACTGCTTGATGCTGAAAAAAATCAGAACGGTGGTTGCCTCTGAGGAATATGAGCGAAAATTCACTGGTTAAAGGCATGGGGGATCTTTCTGGGGTGATATAATGTTTTGCATATTAATTGGGGCATAAATATTTATCAAAAGTTATCTAATGTTATACTTTAAATAATGTATTTAGATTTTACACCAAAAAAGTATCATAAACTTTTCACACAACTTAATGTTTGATACTGAAATTCTTAAAGGAAACTATACTAATGTGTACAAGTGTCGAAAATAAGATAGATTATTTAAAAGGTAGTGAAAAAGGATAAATCATAAAGCATATATTTAAAAATATTAACTGTAGAGTATAGGTAGTGGATATTAGGTACTCACTGTAAAATTTTTTCAACTATTCTTTCAACTATTCTTAGAACAAACTTTGTAAAAGCATGTAAGGAAGGACAATATCTGCTCTAAATAAGTCTGACTCTCTTGGAGAAACTTTTGTCATTGTTGAGTTGTTATTGACAAGTTTTAAAGAATTTTAGAGGCCTAACCTCTAAAATATACAAACAACTTATACAACTCAACAGCAAAAAGCCAACAACCCAATGGAAAAATGGGCAAAAGACCTGAATAGATATTTCTCCAAGGAAGATATACAGATGGCCAACAAGCACATGAAAAAATGCTCAACATCCCTGATTATTAGAGAAATGCAAATCAAAACTACCATAAGATACCACCTCACACCAGTCAGAATGGCCATCATTAAAAAGTCCACAACTTAACAAATGTTGGAGGGGGTGTGGAGAAAAGGGAACCCTCCTGCACTGTTAGTGGGAATGTAAGCTGGTACAACCTCTATGGAGAACAGTATGCAGTTATGTTAGAAAACTATACATAGAACCCAGCAATCCCACTTTTGGGCATACATCCAGACAAAACTTTTCCTTGAAAAAGACACATGCACCTGCATGTTTACTGCAGCATTATTCACAATAGCCAAGACATAGAAAAAACCCAAATGTCCATTGACAGACAATTGGATTAGGAAGATTTGGTATATATACACAATGGAATACTACTCAGCCACAAAAAGAACAAAATAACGCCATTTGCAGCAACATAGATGGAACGAGAGGCTCTCATACTGAGTGAAGCCAGTCAGAAAGAGAAAGAAAAATACCATATGATATCACTTATATCTGGAATCTAATATACAGCATAGATTAACCTTTCCACAGAAAAGAAAATCATGGACTTGGAGAATAGACTTGTGGTTGCCAAGGGGGAAGGGGAGGGAGTGGGATGGATGCGGTGCTTGGGGTTAATAGATGCAGAGTATTGCCTTTGGAATAGATTAGCAATGAGATCCTGCTGTGTAGCACAGGGAACTATATCTAGTCACTTATGATGGAGCATGATAACGTGAGAAGAAAGAGTCTATACATGTATATGTAACTGGGTCACCATGCTGTACAGTAGAAAATTGACAGAACACTGCAAACCAGCTATAATGGAAAAAAATAAAAATCATTATATAAACTTCAAAAAAAAAGAATTTTAGAGAATGGAAGCAGAATTGGAAAACTAGAGATGGATAAATAAAATTTTGGCATCAAAAAGTGGTGGAAAATACTAAACAATGGTTTTTAGAATGATTTATAGTTGGTGCAAATTTCACGGATCAAGATTAATTAAATTGGGCTTGCAAAATATGTATGAATTTTCATGTGACATGATTTTATTTTGATCATTACCCCTGACAATTTCAAATTTTTCTATTGATAAAATATTTTCTCCTTTCCATTTTCCTCTAAAGTTGCATCCAGGTTACAGAACTCAGGCATCGATGAACAGAATTCATCCAGTTCTCTATCATAAAGATCTACCCAAACTGGCAACTTTTGATATGTCTCAATTACGTCATGTTTCCCTAAGCTCTGCAGGTCCCAAAGAAAGGCATCTACTCGCCCACTTTCTCAGCACCATCCAAAGATTTATGACATCTTGCATCCCCATCTATGGCCAGGCATTTTCAGAGTCTCTGCCCATGTGTGGCCATCAAGAAATGGTCCTTTTTTTCTCAAATCCCCAAACCATTCTAAGAATTGTGTCAAAATGAGCTTCAACCATATTATTTGAAACTCAAATCATAAACTTAATTCTTTATCTTTTCATAACTCCTGTAGAACCCAATTCTAAGGCAATGGATTTCTTAGCTTCAATGCCTGGTTTTAATGGAAACATGTCCTAGGGTAAAATAAATTTCTAGGTATAAGTGTTAATATTTCTAAATACTACCCTGATATGGTAAACTGCACTCAAATTCTATGTACATCTAATTGTTGTAACTATTTTCAATAAAGTAATAAAGAACTAATTTTACTCTAATTAAACTAAAATTAGTCTGGAATTGGTATTTGAGCTTATTCTTTTGAATTTTCCCTTCTCTCCCTACACACACACACACACACACACACACACACACACACACACACGCATACATAGGCATGCAAGCATGCCCCCTCACATGCACACACACACACACACATTTTGCTATGATGCATGGATGGCTTATAAGCAGCAAAAGGGATAACATACTCACTTCTAATGACTATGAGTCAGGGAATCTTTCAATTTAAGAGCAAAAAATCACATCTTTATTAAGAATATTAGATTAATGATTCAAGAAAGCTCAGTTCACACAGAAAATATAGAACCCTCATGTTTTCATAGCCTCATGTTAAAAGAAGTTGCAATGGATGTTGGGAGCATTAAGTGGATTAGTATCTTGCTAAATGAGTAGATTTAAACATAAAGAAATATTTTCATAAACCTGAAGAGAGGTTTCAAGTATTGTATCACAGTGTTCAGTTCCTGATCTTTTGAAGTTCAAGATATCCATCAATGCCTTAGAAGAACAGAACACATTTTTAAATATGTAGATGACATTTAAAGCTTGGAGGGATCTCAATACTTGGGATGATAGAATCAGAACTAAACACTTCTTAGGCAGCAATAGTGAACTAAATTCAATAGACATTTACTGAACTCCTAATTGGTACTTGATAATAGGGAAAAAATCATTTTCACCTAAGTTCCTTTACAGTTATCATATTAAAGATATATTTGGATCTAATAATTCAAATAAATGTCCAGGAACAGATTGTATAAATATGATTTACAGGTACTAAATATGTTAGTGTCTTAGTTAAGTACAAATTCAGAATGGGTTACCTGGTGCTAGAGCTACCAAATTTTAAAGTGACTTTCTGATGCAGTAACAATATGAAATTTAGCAGAGGAAATGATAGACCTGTTGTCATTGCTTTGGTTAGACTACCTCTGGAATGGTGTAATGAATTTTAAATTATTTCTTACCTTCTTAAACAAAAAGCCTGCATAGGAGTTTCCATCGTGGCTCAGTGGTTAATGAACCCAACTAGTATCCATGATGACGTGGGTTCAATTCCTGGCCTCATTCAGTGGGTTAAGGATCTGGCGTTGCTGTGAGCTGTGGTGTAGGTTGCAGACACGTCTCAGATCCTGTGTTGCTGTGTCTGTAGTTTAGGCCAGCAGGTAGAGATACAATTCGATCTCTAGCCTAGGAACCTCCATATGCCAGGGGGTGTGGCCCCCAAAATACAAAAAAACAAAAAACAAACAAACAAAAAAACAACCTACACAAAAAGACTCATTCAGATAACTCAATCAAAACATGATGAGAAAAGTGAGAAGAGATATTTCCCAAAAGTAATTTTCTGTTAAAAGACATTGCTATTTTTTCTTTCCTTAAAAAACTTAAAAGTTTTGTGGTAGGAAAATTATTTACAGATTAAGCTTTGAGTAATTACCAAAAGAAAAGTTCTGATGTTGTCAAGTAATTTACAGCAAAATATGTGTGTGTGTGTGTGTGTGTGTGTGTGTGTGTGTGTGTGTGTATGAATATGGAGAGAAGGGGAAATCCAAAGGAATAGGCCCAAATACTAATTCCAGACTAATTTTTTTGGCCACCCATGGCATGTGGAAGTTCCAGGACCAGGGACCGAACCTGTCCACGCTATAGCAGTGACCCAAGCCACTGTAGTGACAATGTCAGATCCTTAACCCACTGCACTACAAGAGATCTCCCAGACTAATTTTAGTTTAATTAAAGTAACAGAAAATTAGTTATTTATCTATTGAAAAGAGTTACAGTTAAATTCACGTAGAATTTGAGTGAAATTGATCATTTCAACACCTACGCTTTATTTCAAAAGCCAGTTCCGTTCTCTTTGTAAGCTAATTAGGATTAAACCTTGAGGAAAGCTTTACAAAGCTCAATGACAATAGAAGTTTAAAAGGAAAAGAACATTTATCTTTATGTCAGTTTTATTACAAGTCAAAATGCACACATTACACAGATGTCATCAGCCTCTCTATTACCCTATTATATGACGACAGGAATTGACTTTGTAAGGCTTTTCTAGCAGAAAAAGTTAATGTATGGCTTAGGAAATTTCCTTTATACAACTGTCCCACTAGTCACAGTTGTATGTGAAAATCTTGAAGAATTTTCTGCCCCTAATCTCTGCTGTTGCTGACCTCGTGAAGGTCATAGACTTAAAAGCACAGATTTTGCTCGGACATCTCAACCTTGGAATGTATCTTCTGCTTTGGTTCCTTTGTTCATAGATTCTAACAGGGAGATTATTCACATGTGCTTTATGATGGGGAGGTATCCAGGTGGGCCTAATTTAATCACACCAGCTGCTTTAGAAGGAGGGAGTTTTCTCCAGGAGCGCAAGAGGAAGAGAGGGAGATTTGAAGCCTGTGGGATACTTGCTGCATCATTGCTGGTTTGATGATACAAGACTCTTCATACAAGGACTGGAGAGTGGGCTCTAGGAGCTAAGAGTGGCCCCCAGCTAACAGCCAGCAAGGAAATAGAACATCAGTCCTACAATCTCAATGACCTGAATTTTGTCCTCAACATGAATTTCTCACTGGCATCTCCAGATGAGGATTCGATCCAATGCTTGATTTGAGCCTTGTATACCTGAGCAGATAACCTGGCCACACTGTTTCGGACTTCTGACCTACAGAACTGTCAACTAATAACCACTCTATTTTCAGCCACTCTTTATGATAATTAGTTATACAGCAAGAGGAAACTAATAAGGTAGAAATTGCATAGATTCATGTTTATTGATGCTGCCAACAGTTTTTCAAAGTACCAATTTACATTCTCAGCAGCAGTGTATGAGTTTCAGTTGCTCTATAAAATTAACACATGCTGCCTTTGGTGTAATCATAGAATATAAAGCATCTAGCTGAAACTTGCCTGTTTAATGTCTTTCTAAGTGCTAATCATTTTAAAAAAAATTTATTCATGTATAGTTGACTTAAAATTTTGCATTAGTTTCAGGTGTATAGCAAGGTGAATCAGCTATACATATAAAAATATCCACTAAAAATAAAATGTAGCATTCAATTTCTCATGTAAGATAAAGAAAAATTTAATAAATTATAATATTCACTTCTCCCATTTGCATACACATACACACAGCTCAAATTTTAGCAATTGTTCATTCAAGGGAAATAGCAGTAATGAGTATTTACTGTTAGTACGACTGGTTCATTTAAAATGACAACAGTCGTCTTTTTCATAAATCAAATAGCTGTAATAAGAGGAAACTTTAAAAAAAATCCTATAGCAATTTCATTTAACTTGTTTATTTTGGTGAACATACCTCTAAAGAGATACTGTACAATGCCTTTAAATATCAAGGATATACTATGTAAATCTTCCACAGGAACTCTGAAGAAAGACTTCATATTTTTTCTAAATTAAACATCATTTGGCCATTAGTGTTTTCATCTTTTCTCTTGACCCTTAACCTTATTCACTGTTCTAAATATCACTCTGGTATATATATATTTGTATAAATTTTTAGCACTTATTCTAGGAATTAAATAATTTCAACTTATTTTTCAGTCTACTTAGAATCAACATTTTACTACCTAATTCAAATGTAGAAATTATAAACTCCTTTAACTTCTCTCCTGTACGCTATAGCTAGTACGCTGAAACTCCCATCGGAAAATTTTTTTAATCTTTACTACTTAGATTATTCAAATCTACCTATTCCTATCTCTCATATCTGTAAACTAACTTTAAAGAATTATTTTTTTAGATTCTTTTTTAATATTATTTTCTATCACAGTCTATCCCAGGAGATGGGATATACAGTAGGAGCTTGTTTATCCATTCTAAATGTAGTAGTTTGCATCTACT
The DNA here is from genome assembly GCF_054392235.1 of Sus scrofa. NCBI lineage: Eukaryota > Metazoa > Chordata > Mammalia > Artiodactyla > Suidae > Sus > Sus scrofa. Next base: position 37,010,629 of record NC_139398.1, read on the forward strand.
AACTCCAAACTCCCAGTCCATTCCACTCCCTCTCCCCTTCCCGTTGGCAACCACAAGTATATTTTATATTTTCAACCAAGAAACATATTCTGAAAACTTCAAGAAGAAAAAAAAATATATTATATACACCTGGATATTTTCCCTTCGTGTTTCCTCTTTCTTCATTACTGATGTTCCAAGTTTCCTTGTGGTATCATTTCCCTTCTGTCTAAAGAACTTCCTTTAGCGAGTTTTTTAAAGCAGGTTGGCTGCCAACAACTACTCATAGTTTCCTTTCATCTGAGGATGGCTTTGTTTCACCATAAGTCCTGAAGGACATTTTCCCAGATACCAAATTCTGAGCTGTCAGTTCTTTTCTTCCAGCACGTTAAAGATGTCATGCCACATTCTCTGGTGCAGCACAGAGTGGGGGTGACCCAGGAGTTTTAATAACAACTTTACAGAGTGACCATCCTGAGCTCTTCATCCTTACTATATGCCCCAGGAGTTTTCCCACTCCACAGGCTTCCATTTCCAGATTTCCAACCAGAAACTGCCCTCTTCCACCCCGTCCAGGGTTACACGTAGCAGGACAGAGAGAGAGAAGGAAAAATCATCACAACAGGTCTGGGGGCACCTTCTCAGAGCCACAGCTCAATTGAAAGGGAGGAAAAGTCGCTTCCCTCCAGCTTTTGGCTCCTGCTGGCGTCCCCCTTGCCCCCGGTACTTAGTGGCACATATTTTATGATTTAAATATTGTACTATACACAGGAGGCATGTCACTTTCTCCTTACTTGTCTGTTTACCATATACTTTGATATTAAAATATTATGTTCTGGAAAAGCCATTAATATTTCTACAGCAGTTTGGGGTTTATGCTATAATTTTTCCTCCAAAGAAAGAATTTTTTTTCCTTCAGGGAATAATTAACAGTAATAATATAATTAATTAATTGAATAATTTTAAAAGGCTCTTGCCTTTTAAAAAATAAGAGAAAAAGAAGTGAGAAATCTGTTACACCCCTAACTGTATCTGAATTTTAGGTGCTTCCTTTTTTGTTCCTTGAGCTAGAACTCGGTTTCTCCTAGATCTTCTTTCTCTTCACCACAGCGCTCATTTCTGGGTTTTGAAATGTGCTAAATTCTGGCCAAGGCACACCAGAGGAGGAAAACAGTGGCAAACTCACAGCTGGCTCAGTAGTACTTGGAATTCTGGTGTTGTTCCCCAACCTGTGTTCTTATACTTAACTTCTCAGGGGTATCAAATAGCTGGCCACACATCCTGTCCAGGTTTTATAATGGAGCTCAATGCACGATAAAGAGGTGTTTACTCCATCTTATCCACAACCAAAAGTCTATATTTTAACTTGGCGTATCTTTCTCTATACACACTGTCTTTTGTTTTGAACTTTCAAACAAGTAAATCTACCTTCCCCTTCCTGTCTTCTGAATATGGTTTCACTGTGTTTCCCATCACAATTTTTAAACATTTTCTCCTAATTCATTCATAGATTAATATATATGTACATAAATCTTTAATCTGGCAGACCCTTATATTAATGTTTTAATATAATCTTTTGCATAAGGTTTTATATTAATTTTTTTTATTCTTTGATATCATAAGACAGTAAGTTGCAGTAAAAGATTTTCTAATGTTGAAACAGGCTTGCATTTTTTTGAGATAAACTCTCTTTGTCCATGGCAAATTATTCATATCACTGATTCATGATATTTTATATGCTTGCTGTTTACAGTTTTTGTTTATGAGTGAGGTCAGTTTTTAGTTTCCTTTTTATTTATGCTATTCTTATCCTGTTTTTGTATCAGGATTCTGCTAGACTGATAGAGTGGCTTGGAAAATAGACCTTTTTTTGTTATTATTTTAAGCACTCTGAACAGTTTAAACATTGTGTCCTCATGAATGTTTTTTTCTCCAACATAAAATATGAAGTCTGGCATACAGATACTCAAGAAATATATATCCATTGATAAAAGAATGGATGAGTCAATGAAAAATGAATTCATTTATTTTTAAGTTATCTTGGAAATTATATTTATTGGAAATGTAGCCATTTTACCAGGTTCATATAGTCTATCAAGTACTATACTTGGTGTTAGATTCCAGAGAAATAAAATGAGTTCAGCCTTCAGAGAGTTTTAACATTCTGTTAAAAATCCAAAAAGTATACCCCCTCCCAAATACTTATATGTCCCTGTGGAATAATAAACTAATTAATGCAATGGATGTAATAACTAAATAAAAAATATATTTCCACATTTGCACATTACATTTATATATATTTTTTTCCATAAATTTTAATTATGTTTTACTAAACTTCATCTACCAACTGACTTTTATTATATAAGTGGTACTGTGTTATATTAAGAAAATAAGCTTGACTCCCAAGTACATTAATTTAAAAATTAGAAGTATAGACTATTCTCTCTTGAGAAAAAATAACAGAAAAATAACTTTCTATTAAAATATAGGTTGAACTGTTTCAATTACCATGAAATATGAATGTGTATTAGCTAATTTTTTTTCTTTAGGTCTTTGAACCATACTACCAAACAGAATATAAATAAATAGGAAAGTCAAGAAAATAGTTTGCGAACTCCTAATCAATGAGTTTCTCATGTGAGAACAATTTCATAGCTTTGATTAGGGGGAAAATACCAAGTAAAATCATTATAAGCATTTCCCAAAATTCACATTAAACCTAAATGAAAAATTTGGGGGAGCTTAATAAACATCTTTAGTGTTCTTATGAAAACTAAATATTTTTCTCCTGTGTATTTTTTTCATGAACCCTTTTGATTTCTTCCTAGAAATTAACCGAATGTTCAAACACACAGGGAAAAATAGAACACTTTATTTATACCCCAACAAACAGAAGTAAAATAACTAAATTGAGTCAGTAACACAGATGTTAACTTCATACGGTCCTGTAAGAGATATCAAAAATACCAAAAAGCACATGAATGCTCAGTTCCTTCTCTAATCTCTGAACTTTCTTTCAAAACAGAGGTGATCAGGTGTGGTGGAAGCTTATCACCTTAATATTGTTCTCGACATAACTTCTTTTAGAGTTATGTCTTAAAAAGAATGTTGTACTACTCAATGTTCTGTAATAATCTACATAGGAAATAATATATATATATATATATATATATATATATGTGTGTGTGTGTGTATAACTGATTCACTTTGCTATAAACTCAAAGCTAATACAACATTATAAATCAACTATGCCCCAGTAAAAGTTTTTTTTTTAAATAGTGTACTACTAAGTATCAAATAAACAAGCTATAAAGATACACTGTACTGCACAGGAAATATAGTCAATGCTTTATCATAAATTTAAATGGAATATAATCTATAAAGATGCTGAATCATACTACGTTGTACACCCGAAACTAACATAATATTGTAAATTAACTATGCTTCACTCAAAAAAAAAATAGAGTAGTGTACCATTCATGCTACTGAAATTAAGTTGAACAAATCTGATAAACACTGTTGAGATAACTGAGACAGAATCATACAGCTATTCCAGCTGCTAAGGCCCCAAGGTCCTCTGGGAGAAATAAATACCAGAAACTTCAGAGAGGTGATGCTGGAAATGATTATTCACGAATCTCCCTTGGGAGAGGCAGGTAGTAAGTTGTCTGGCCAAAGAAGCATTACTGCTTACAATTCTCTGGCTTTCTCTGCTGTAGGAGAATGAATCATCACTGACATATTGGGCAGATGTACAGATTGTAGCTATTCCTTCAGCTCTCTCCCAAAATAATTATTTCCCAGGAGGAAATGCATAAGTTTAAAGATACAACTCTGGCAGCAACTAAAAGTTTAAAGATCATCCTTTTAAACCTGTTCTGGCCTTCACTCCTCTTCCCCACCAAGGAGAATTATGAGAAATATGAAGTTGTTCAATCTCACATCACATGGCTGATCCTGAAAGCTTCATACTTCCTTGCCTTAGTTTTTTGTTTGTTTGTTTTGTTTTTTAATGGTATTTCTAGAAAATTTTCGCTGAAAATGCCATTGAGGAACTTGCCAAAATTGTGCTTAGTTTTAAATGTACACCCAAATATAGCATCCACTAGAGATGGTTTTGGCTCTAACAATAATATCATGACTGCTGTATACTTGATTCTTAATTTACGCGGTGCCTTGCGGTGATTCTTCTGTTTTTGCCTTACATTTACGAAAAAGCCATTTTGGAGAACTGCAGTCTTTGAGATTAGTAAAGATTTATCTAAATAAACATCAATAATTAAAATCTACTTTGAATTGAACACCTACCAAATGAATTCACACCTAGAGGATGCATTAAACCTCTTATTGATAACTCATGGTCATTGTTATATTCAGACATTTCTGGACTGTGCTATAAAATATTTATTCTGCCTGGCCTATGAAGCATTTTGGATGTGATTCCAGGGAACATTTAAATGTTGAATTATTCTTATTGTCTGATTGTTAAGTAGCAGATGCAAACTATTACATTTAGAACGAAGCAATAAGGTCCTACTGTATAGCACAGGGAACTATACTGAGTCTCTTGATGTAGATTATAATGGAGGATAATAAAAGAAAGGGAATGTATGTATGTGTATGACTGGGTACAGCAGAAACTGGCACAACATTGTACATCAACTATACATTAATAAAAAATCAAAAAAGAAAAACAAGGTAGTCTACTTTTATTCATTGTTATTCTTAAAGTTCTTGAATATAGATGGTCCTCCAATTTCTATTCTGTTGCTAAGGATTGGAATAAGACATGATCCAATTTATTAAGTGTGTATGTAAACTAAGAACAAGTGAAAATTTGGGGAGATATTCAGGAACAAAAATATGTGTGTTTAAGTACTTATTATCTGGCATTTAATTCAGCTATTTTTTTTCTTGTTTATTCTTAGCATACCTGCAATTTTATCTACCCAGACAAAAAATGTTCCAGGAACTCTGAAGTATCACTGAATTGGATTATTCTCTTTGTATTTGACTTTTCATGTATATTTTCCTATCCATCAACTGTATTTTAATTTCCTAGAGATTAGAAATTTTCCTACATCTTTGATAGCTTACTCCCAATAGTTCAACTCCTAATAGGCTCTATAAGTTCAATAAATACATAAAAAGAAAAAAAAACTACAGGTTTATCTGCAGAAAATAAAGATTTGTTTTGGACATTCACGATGCAGAATGACTATTTAAATGCTACCATAGTGATTCATCTGCAGTGTGTTCAGATACAAACTCATCTGCATTTCATCCTTGTCTCAGGCAAAAATGAAAATGTCTTGCACCAATGGTGAGTCAGCCTGACGTATCACTCTTCTCTCTATTAGCAAACATGAGCTCACACACTCACATATGAGCACAGCTGGTTAACTCATTCTATCAAGTTTTGAAAGCATAAAATCAATTACTAACTTCATGAATTTGAGACTATAAATTACAACTAAGTTTTATAAGTCCTCTGCTAATTACCTACTTAAAATGTGACTTCGAACCACTTTCAAGAATGAATTTTGTCACACCACTGAAAGACCAATTTTAAATGTGCTATTCTTGAAACCTACACCTGAAGTTACATAGGTAGAGAGAAGGACAATAAATATTAAGGTAATATCATTCCTCAGCCCTGCTCTAAGGACAGTTCTGCAAGTATTCAGAAGTTCCTGAAATAGTCAATTACAATATACATACTTTTTTTGAAAAAAATACTACCTAGAAGTACTTTCTAAAACCAACCTTCTTAGGAAAAAATCAAAATAACAGAACGATTGTTTAAATTCCAGTTGTTCACTTACTGATCTTCATTTATCTGAAAGTTACTATAACCATGGCCCAAGGTGGTAAATTTCAATTCTACCGACACATTAAAAAAAAAAAAGGCTCAAAGGACCACTGAACTTCTAATTTTTTCAGTGAGAACATTGAGACAACAGAGACGGAGAGATTTGCTCAACTTTAAACAGCCGTGTCGTGGCAACTGATTTTGGAGACAGGCCAAGAATCTAGATTCACAGAACAAAGTTTAGGAAACTTGAGAGTCTTTTTGCTTGGGCAAATTCTCAAAATTCAGAATGCCTCAAGTACAAGAGAATAAGGAGAAACAATGGGTTAGAAAGAGGCAAGAAATCCAAACAGGAAACACAGAGCAACTGTGACAAGGAGAACTAGACATTGGAGTAATCTTGCTTCAGCAGGCAAGCTCCTAAGGTGGTGGAGTGAGAGATCTGCCCACAGAAAGGGCAAATCCTGACAGAGGAAGGCAGTGAGGAATGGGCTCAAGGTAGATGGGTGGCTGAATAATTGAGTGATAGCCTAAAACTAGGTATTTGGAAAATTCTTGGTGATGAATCAATATTTGGAAATTTGGAGGAAAATTATTTTGCATGAAGATTACTACTCACAACCGAACCAGTTGCTTCTCTTATCCACCTATCACACAACAAATGTAACCCCTCGTTTCCCCATATGAATCCACCCTAGATTATCAGGGACATGACAGTAATGTCCATCTAATAGAGATCCACGTGCGAAGAGAGGTGTCAATTTGAATGTAACATATTAGAATACAGTAAGTTGAAATTTCTCTCATCATCTTTAGAGGAAAATATCGGAAGTCATAAGACCTGAAGGACATAACAACAATCTCTAACAGTTCTAATACATGCCCAAGTAAGAGAATTAAAGCAGAGTATTCTTTGTTGTGTCTTTAGAGATGACAAACTCGTGAACCCTCAGGATTTATTTTTGACGGGAATTTTTTAACTGATGTCCAGATCCCTCTAGAGTGCACTGGGAAAAAGAAAACTCAAAACAAACATCCCTTTTCTCAGAAGGCACATGATGTACACTTCAGGCTACTATGGGTCAGTGGGCTATCACTGACACTTAAGTTTTAGATAAGAACTGTACCAACCCTAACCCCTGCAATTTCAGTGAACTTTAATGGCCAATTTGTACAATAATTTACTGCTGAAGCTAATTCACAGCCCACACAATTCACCTCAAAGCCCATCCTTCAGAGCCTGAGGAATTACGACTTTGTTCTTTAGTTTTAATTGGCTGGCAGGGAAGGTGGGTAAATGAAATTGGTGCACATCCTTGGAAGCTGTAGCTATTCTGTCCCGAGAGATTCACAGAAAAAGAATCCATCAGATCTCAGTTAAAAAACTACTGGCATTTGCAGCAAATGGATGAAACCAGAGACTCTCATACTAAGTGAAGGAAGTCAGAAAAAGACAAATACCATATGATATCACTTATATCTGGAATCTAATATATATTGGCACAAATGAACCTTTCCATAGAAAGAAACTCATGGACATGGAGAACAGACTTGTGGCTGCCAAGGGGGAGGGGGAAGGAGTGGGATAGACTAGGAATTTGGAGTTAATAGAAGCAAACTATTGTCTTTGGAATGGATAAACAATGAGATCCTGCTATATAGCACTGGGAACTATATCTAGTCACTTACGATGGAGCATGATAATGTGAGAAAAAAGAATGTACACATGTACGTGTGACTGGGTCACCTTTCTGTACAGTGTAAAATGGACAGAATATTACAAACCAGCTATGATGGAAAAAATAAAAATCATTAAAAAAATATTGGCAACCCCCCCCCAAAAAAAACCTTAAAACTATTGGCCAAAAGCACTTACAGTTTTCTGGGAGACGGTGATGAACTTGTCCAATTCCTTAAAATTATAACCCTAACAGTAAAAATCCCAGTTTTCCTATCTGTGAGGAGAAAGTTTACCCATACATCTGAACCTAAGTGACTAATATTTGCATAATGGGGTGTTTGAATATTGCCCACTCTTGCATGACTGGTATAGCATGATGCAAGGTCCTTACTCTTGCATTCTCTACCTGACATCTCCTACGCCAAGACCTGGAACATTTAGATACTTCTCAAAAGGCTAGTCCTATAAAGTGCCTACCCTATTAAAAAAAAAAAGAGTCAGAATCTACAGCCATGGAAAGGAATGCAGAAATTGACAAAGAAAACTTTTTCTGCACTTGGAGACAGTATGTTCTCTGTAAATAAAGATGAGAATATGAAGGGATGGTACCATCCTGGAATTATGGAAGCCAATCCATTAAATTGTTGCCAAATTGGAGGCTTACTGAGAGGTCTTTTTTTTTTAACAACTGTTTAGAGAAGAAAGTATGTAGTCTTGATAAGAGAAACATTATGAGAACTATGTCAAAATTGCTACACTATGTATCACATGCAAAAGAGATCACATCTGTCTTTTTAACTTCTGTATCCCCAATCCTTAGAAGAGTATATGAAACTTAATCAGTACTTAATACATATACCTACTTCCTTATTGAAAAATGAAATTTGAGAGTTCCTGCTGTGGTGCAGCAGGTGAAGAATCCAACTGCAGTGACTCCAGTGGCTGTGGAGGTGCAGGTTCAATCCCTGGCCTGGTGTAGTGGGTTAAAGGATCTGGCATTGCTGCAGCTGTGGCATAGGTTGCAGCTGTGGCTTGGATTCAGTCCCTGGCCTGGGAACTTCCAAATGCCACGAGTGTGGCCATAAAATGAAAAAAAAAAAGTTAAGAATGAAATTTGGAGCTGACTTATTTATTTATAACATTCAAAAATAGATGATTGGTACGGTACTTTACATTTTACAAAGCGCTTTTCACATATTACATGCTCAATTTTTACTTCATTGGAAAATGATTATAGGGCATGCTTGTTGCCTGAAACCTCAAAAGACCCAATGACACAGTAAGAAAAAGAATTTGAAAGTATGTAATTGTGGTTCAGCAAGAATTTCTTTATTGGAAATAGAGTGGATGCCTGAATATTGAAGTTCTACACCTCCATCATTCTCATCCATGTCCATCTCCAGTTAAAAAAGTGTAAATAAAGTATAGCTGGGAATCCTTTGCACAGAGAGATTTTTAGTCTCTTGGTACAAGCCCACCAACCTTTGGGCATGCTTTTTGGAAGAATAAAAGGAGGTGACAGAGAGCCATGTCCACTCATGTGTAGCTTTGGTCTGTTGTATGTCTTGGATTGTATGTTTCTGGCTTGGTTGTAAGGCAAAGAGGAAATGACCCTATATCCAAGTGATCATTCCATCTGCTCCTAAAACCTAAATTAGCTATTGTGGTCTGGCTTCGTTCAAATGCTCAGAGTATTCCAATGTGGATGGGTCCTGTTTTGACTTAACTTAGAACATTATTTCTTTATGGGATCTTCAGGACAACAAAGATTTGTTTGTTTGTTTGTTTTTGTCTTTTTTTTTTTTTTTTAGGGCCATACCTGCAGTATATGGAAGTTCCTGGGCTAAGGGTCGAATCAGAGCTGCAGCTGCTGGCCTAGCCAGAGCCATAGCAACTCAGGATCCGAGCCTCACCTATGACCTACACTATAGCTTGCAGCAATGGCAGCTCCTTAACCCACTGAGCGAGGCCAGGGATCAAACCTGCATCCTCATGAATACTAGTCGGTTTTGTAACCTGCTTAGCCACAATGGGAACTCTCAACAAAGTTTTATTTCACATGTTTGATGTGAAAACTTCTTGAATTATCATTACCAAATATGTACGGAGCATTTCTTATGAACAAGTCGATTCTTGCTAGGAAATGTGAGTAAAGGAAATGAGGAATATAGTTGTGATGGGCTGAATTGTTTCCCCCAGCCCCAGAATTATATGTTGAAGTCCTAACTGACCCCAGTATCTCAGAATATAACTGTAGTTTGGAGACCAAGTCTTTGCAAAAGTAATTAAGTTAAAATGAGATCACCAGAGTAGGCTCTAATCCAGCATGATCAAGGTCCTTATAAGACTCTGACACAGACGCTTTGGACACAGACACACAGAGAGAAATCAATGTGAAGACATCGGAGGAAATTATCCCTCTGCAAGTCAAGAAGAGAGGCCTAGGACAGATTCTTCCCTCATGACTCTCCGAAGAAACCAACACTGCCAACATCTTGATCTTGGACTTCAAGCTTCCAGTACTGTGAGAAAATAAATTTCTGTTGTTTCAGCCATCCAATCTGTGTGTGATACTTTGTTAACGACAGCCCTAGCAAACTAACACCACTTCATTCAGGATTCTTATTCACTAAGATCTTATGCTTATTTCTACACTCAAGAGTGTAAGATAAAAATGAATATAATTTAGGCTATTTAGGATTTTAAGTATACATATAATGAAATAAGTTATATTTCAAATAGCAGCCTTGTGGGAGCAAAGGAGGATTACTTTTTTGTTACCAATCCAAAGAGAATTTATGGAATGTTTTTATTCTTATGTGCAAAAAGTACTGAACACAATTTCTAAAACATATAATTAATAAGTGTTGGTCACTTTCTGCTCTGTTTCTCTACTGCAATGTAAGTAGAACCTGAAAAAAAATCTTGCCGCTAATATAATTTACCTTGAAGATCTTGTTAATTTCTCCTTTTAGGTATCCTGTCCTTAATTTTGCTAAGCTCTTTCCAAATAACAAATGCTTCTTAGATTTAGTTACCAAGCCACAGCTCTAACTACCAAGATACTATGAGTTCCAAGTCACATTATTCTTGACCTTTCAGTTCTCTACATGTCCTAGTGCCCACTTATTCCGGGCTGTGCTCTGCTATCTCATGGGATAAATGTTCCATCCTATATGAGGCATGTTTGCTCCTGCACATTTATTACTTCATTCCCTATATACTTATAACAGTGCATATTATAATTTTCATGTCAAACCAAAAAAAAAATGATTTACTCTAGTTCTATCTGTAATGGTGAAAAAAAAATGTTCTGGACTGAATTGAAGTTTAGTTATTTATAAAATCATATTCAGTTAACATTTTCTTCATACATATCTATTATGCTTTAAACACACAACTTTAATACCGATTTCACATATGTATTACAATTTTTTACAAGGAAAAAAAGCTCTAACGAAATGTAATGATCTGCCCTATACCACACAGTTGACAAACAGTGAAATTGAAATTCAAACCTAAATTCTGACCTAGGTTTATTTTTTAATTATTATTATTATGCCTTACTGCTTCCTATTTTGGCATTCCAATATTTTTATAAACACTAGTAGAAATTAGGGGAAAGACAAAGGAAAGTGTTCAAAACAGGTATTTATTTTCCAATCTATCTCCTAGCCCCTCTTCCGTTATTTTCATCTTCAGGGAGAAAAACAAGAACTGGCAAAAAATAGGCAGCAGAGTAGCTCATGCTGTAAACAAGAGGTGCTGGGTGCTCCCCTAGGATAAATACTGTTTAAAAATGCATCAATGTAATATCTGGAAAGCACTCTAAAAACAGAGAGGCCTATTTAAACTCCTTCAGTCAAGCAAATTGCATGTATATTTCATCTTAACACTTTGCTTACTTGGAAGAACAAGCAAATTTAAAGAGGCTTTGTGTTCTAAACTAAAGAAAAGTTGTCCACAGAATTTTCCTTGGAGCACAGCATTATTGATTTTTCTAGAAGTCATCCAGAAGGAAGTAAAAATTATTACAACTTGGGAACAAAACACACTTGACAAATGTAAGCTTCTGGCTGTAGACTGGGAAAACTTCTTACCGTATCTGAGCTGCATTTTTAAAAAAGTAAGCAAAGCTTAATCTTGAAGTTATTTCTTTTTTTTTAATTTCTAAAAAACTTCTCTAGGGATAAAAAGAAAGAGACTATTAAGAAATACTCTGAAAGGATTTTGATTTTTTTTAACTTATAATGATTTTCATTTTTTCCATTATAGCTGGTTTACAGCGTTGTGTCAATTTTCTATTTTAAAACCTTAACTATCCAGCACAATTCCAAAGGGAAGGATGTGTTCAAAACAAACAAAAAGGAGCATCTTTACCGTTAAAAATCAGTTTTAGAAAATAATAAATGTTAATAATAATAAGCCTCTCAACCTTGATCTCTCCCTGATATTCTCTAGGTATGGAAATTACCTTTAGCTTCTCTAAATACTGCAGCCCAGCCAGTGTATTAGCAAATAAACAAACTTCAGTAAGAAGACCACAACACATATCAGGCAAGACACATACATGTAATTCCAAGTGCTAATTCTATGACCAGTTACTAAATGATATCATTGGAATAACAAGAACACTGTGATGGATATGTTGAAACCTCTAAGCATCTATAAGTTGGAGTTGCCAAATCTGTGTAAATACTTGTGATCCCTCACATAGCCACTTGCATATATCACATCCAAACACTCTAATAGGTAGAAAATGCGATGACAATAACATTGCAAAATTATAACTGGATATTTTTTCTATTCTGTTCTATTAGAAAAAAAATGTAACTATGAAAACATATGACTTTGGATGATTAAGTTCAAGTTGTTCTAGTTTTTCCTGGAAGGAGAAAACAGCTCTGGCTAAAGAAATCAGATTAATGGTAAAAGGAAGGAGTTCAATTTAAGAGACAAAAGGGATGCAGCTGAGAGAGAGAGAAAGGAAGAAAAGGAGGGGTCTAGAGCATCAGCTGAACACTCAATCCCACTCCCTGAATAATCCACTGATGACTGTACCTCTCACAGAAGATGTTCAGTGATGTTCCTTGAAAAAAAGATCACAAAATCATTACAGAAAGAGGACACACTTTGGAATTACATTCTCCAGTGAAACACAAACTCAGTTATTTACTGGAAATGTACTCTGATCCTCAATGCCTTCATAATAAAATAGTGATTGTATCAATTATCTAGCTAAGTCGCTGAGAGTACTAGCAGTAATGCAAGAAAAATGCCCACCACATGGTAGATGAATGGTAGCTAATACACTGTCCTTTCTTTACATAATCCTGGAAATTTCGGAGCAAACATTTATTTCCATTGAGAAATGGTAAATTTTAAATGATCATGAAAGTATGCCTTTTCACGTGAAAAAAAAAAAAGTCAGGTTTATTATCTGCTAGGATGTAAACACACCCTGTGTAACATTCATAACCTACTTATTCCACTTCTTATGTTAACATAGACTCCTGTGTCTCTCCCTGGATACCCATCACTGACCTAAACCTCCCCATCCCCAGACATAAAAAGATTATGGAAAAAAGAGGGTTAGCAAACAAAAGAAAAGACAGTTTTTTGTTTGTTTGTTTTTTTGTTTTTAATGCAGCCAAGTCCTGTGAATTAAACTGCTGAGAAAAACAGACCCATTTCTTACCCCATGCTTTAAAAAGTGACAAATTATTTATTGGAAAATTTGTGTCTTGGCTTGAAGAGAATGATCTCTACCCTTGGTGTACATAAATTGAGAACTGGAAACGAGATGTGAAATCTTTAATCTTCTGGTGAAATAATTCATCATGACACTTGGATAATTAAGAGGCTACCTCAGGCCATGGGGAGAACCACAATAACAAAAAAAAAAAAAAAAAAAAGCAATGCAGTCCTTGTCATCAGTTTTCAGTGCTGCTGGAGTTCTTTATCGGTCCCACAGTGAGATGACGGATTTGAGTTCAACTTCTCAGATGTGTAATTCAAAGTCATTCCTGGAATCTCACATGGAGGGAAGGGAGGGTGATAAATGGACTTTCATGAACAAAAATAAAGTTGAACCTGGGCTTTAACTGATTGTCCCAAACAGAGCAGAGAAGTGTAATACACACACTGAGGAGAGCAATGCTTTCCCAAAGAAGGGCTACCCAGGATGTACCCTACAGAGGTCCCAGGGCTCCCTCCACACATCATAGGACCCAAAGGTCCTCCAGAAGGAGGTCACAGTGGGGGCCTTTACAAGCTGCTATTTCTCTCCCTGTTTCTACTTAGAAAGAGTCCTCTAAGTTCTTACTATTTTGTTTGCATTCCATTTCCTATTAATTCTACCTTTCTGCTCAAAATTTTCAGTGGAAAATCAGGAGGAGTTCCTTGGAATACATGACTCCACAATCTAGACCCACCCTTTCCTATGAAGTTTTCCTGTCTATGCCATTGTCCTTTGAGTATCTGAAGGGGCACCAGTTACGGCTATCAGTGTGGAAGGGATGTCCCAGAGTGTGTGGGTCCGGCCACTGCTGGAAGATCCCATAGCTGCTCACCATTCCATCCTCATCTCACACACAGCATGCACCTATTTCTAGTGGCTTAGAAGAGACTGTTATCATTGCTCATTACCACCCACTTGTTCGCTGATGTAGGTTACCCAACCCAAACTAATTTCATAGAAATCCTCTTTAAAAATTAAAAAAAAAAAAGAAATGCATGCTCCAAAATGGTTTTCAGGTAAAAATTTTCCTCTGTTGATCCAGGAACCAGTGGTCTCATAAGTTCTGCTAAGGGTCTCGTTGCCTTTCTGATTTTGAAATACTCTTTCCTAAAAAGAGATGTTGGGAAATAAGACAAATGTAGCTATTGAGTTTGGGGTTTACCTGTTGCTCATAGCATCTCCTTTGCAAAGGCTGACTGTGACTGCTCCAGTCTGTCACAGGATATGGCAGGGGTGCAGTGATTATCTGCACACCCCAGTCCTGACCACACCCTAGTCTTGGAAACCTGTGACTGACAAGGCAGGAGCCTTTGAGGATGTGACTAAGTTAAGGATTTGGGATGAGGAGGTTATCCTGGATGATCTAGGTGGGTTCCATGTAATATAAAAATCCCTATAAGTAAAAGAGGTAGAGGGGGAGTCAGAGTCAAGGAAGTTGACTCTGGAGCAATGTGATTGCTGGGTCTGAGGATGGAAGGGGGTTACAAGCCAAGGTATGCAGGCAGCTTCTAGAAGCTGGAAAAGATAAGGAATGGATTCTCCCCTAAACTTCTAGAAGGAGTGAAACCCTGTCTGTATCCTATATGTTTCTATCTTCCTAGTGCCCCATCCCAGTACCTGGCCAAGATCCTGGTGCTTAGTTAGAGCCCCTAGTTGTCTTTGAATGAATAAAGAAAAAATGATACCTCCAGCCTTTGTCAAATTGGAGGTCCTGACACTCCTCATTAGTATCTTCATTCTACAAGACCCATGTGTTGGGCCATCTGTGAATTCAGAGCCCCAATATATCTATTAATCTTTCATGCCTTCCACTGTTACTATTTCTACTACTTGGACCTGGTCTTATCCCTCATTCCAAATATACCACCATGCACTGTTCCCTACAGACAGCAGTACATGTAATCAATGATGGTGACAATAACAACAGAGGTTATGTGACAAGTAAGAGGACTGTGTGATTTTACCAAGTGTCTGGTGAAAGAGGAAACAGAATGACTACATTCAGATCAAACCAGTAGAAGATAATCATTTCAGGGAGTTCCCGTCGTGGCGCAGTGGTTAACGAATCCGACTAGGAATCATGAGGTTGCGGGTTCGGTCCCTGCCCTTGCTCAGTGGGTTAACGATCCGGCATTGCCGTGAGCTGTGGTGTAGGTTGCAGACGCGGCTCGGATCCCGAGTTGCTGTGGCTCTGGCGTAGGCTGGTGGCTACAGCTCCAATTCGACCCCTAGCCTGGGAACCTCCATATGCCGCGGGAGCGGCCCAAGAAATAGCAACAACAACAACAATAATAAAAAAAAAAAGATAATCATTTCAGGTATTTGAAATAAAAAGTGGCACTGGTTTAATAGATAGGACTAAGACTTCAAGCAAGAGGAAAGTGTGGCAACCTTGATATTAGAAATAGGAGAAGCCATCACCATCCATAGGCTGGGACAAAGAGAATAAAGGGGGTTATCTGAATACAGAAGCTTGGCTTACCTGGAAATAGCTAGGTGGGTATGCCAGATGGGAGCTAGAGACAGGGAGAGGCACAGGTATGGGTGGGCATGTTATTTGAGGCAAAGGGAGAGGGGGAAATGGCTTGGACTCTCCTTTCTCTCACCTGCCAATCTCCTTTCTGTCACCTACCACTGGCCAAACCCATCAAGAAGCTATCTGACCCAAGGAAGGCCACATTGGGCCCTCTAAAATACAGAAGAACCAAGCATGGAGTGCAAGGGCAAGTAAGATACGGAATGATCTGAGTGCAAACACACCAAGAACAGCAATGGAGAGGGAAGGGATTTCAACCTCATGTGAAATCATACAGTAAATACATAAAATCTAATTACCTCTTAATTGGTTTGCAATTCACTTTTAGTAAAATGATTAAAATAATCTTAATTACTATCATTTCTAACAGCATCTGGAAAACTGTAATAAACAAATGTAAAAATCTGACTCCTAAGACATACCTCTGAAACTACTCAAAACATTAAAAATAATACATTGCTTTAAAATGTCAAATGGAAACTAGTTTAGAACTCTTCACACTTCTAGTTTGCGTTCTGTGCTAGGACATATCTCCTAAGATAAACATGAGAGAAATGTAAACCATGCCAAGTCAAAGAAAAAGAAAAAAGAAAAAGAAACACAGCCAACGTCAACAGATAGATGCGTATTTTCCAAGAGGTCTACTTAAGTGTGGGCTGATTTTTCTGTTAAAGACAATATAAACTGTCATTCAGTCCACGAAGAGTTGAAAACAACACCTAGAGCTAAAAAGATAAAATAATTAAGTTATGCCATGGAATGTATATACAATAAAATGACATTAAGTACTTGCCAATTGTCAGGTTTTAAGCTAACGGGAACTTTCCTTCAAACTCAGAATAGTAGATTCCTGATATTAAGATATCCCAAGTATTGTTCTATAGCTACTATTTTTCTTCCCTGCTAATTATCTGGGGGAGAAAAAAATTCCGCTAACACCTGATGATTCATGACATAAATCTCAGACCTTTAACTCCAATGCCAGCTAGACAAGAGAATAAGTCATTTTGTTATGACTAATTAGCTACTATATCCACTGAAAACATTGGGCTTATGTTGGGTTAATTTATGTTGTCATTGAAATGTTTATGACAGTTCAGTACATTTTTCAGAGTTGCAAGAACATTTTTTAAAAGGCAATATATTAGTCAATAAAATAACAAGTTTTGTGCTGTGAAAGCTTTGTGGGTTTTTCTTTTTCAACTGTCTCCTGATAATTTCACCATCACTGATTTCCATATCTTGGGACCAATCATTTAAACTGTGTTGCTTTATCCCCTTTATTCTTTTTTTCTTTTTTTAATTAATATTCCTGCAATACAATTTTTTTTCTAATATATAGCATGGTGACCCAGTTACACATATACATATACATTCTTTTTTCTCACATTATCATGCTCCATCATAAGTGACTAGATATAGTTCCCAGTGTTACACAGCAGGATCTCATTGCCAATACATTCCAAAGGCAAAAGTCTGCATCTGTTAACCCCAAGCTCCCAATCCATCCCAATCCCTCCCCCTCCCCCCAGGCAACCACAAATCTATTCTCCAAGTCCATGATTTTCTTTTCTGTGGAAAGGTTCCTTTGTGCCTTATATTCGATTCCAGATATGTGATATCATATGGTATTTGTCTTTCTCTTTCTGACTTACTTCACTCAGGATGAGAGTCTCTAGTCCCATCCATGTTGCTGCAAATGGCATTATTTTGTTCTTTTTCGTGGCTGAGTAGTATTCCATTATATATATATATATATCTCACATCTTCCGAATCCAATCATCTGGCAATGGACATTTGGGTTGAGTCCATGTCTTGGCTATTGTGAATAGTGCTGCAATGAACATGCAGGTACATGTGTCTTTTTCAAGGAAAGTTTTGTCCGGATATATGCCCAAGAGTGGGATTGCTGGGACATATGGTACTTCTATGTATAGTTTTCTAACATACCTCCATATTGTTCTCCATAGTGGTTGTACCAGCTTACATTTCCACTAACAGTGCAGGAGGGTTCCTTTTCTCCACACCCCCTCCAGCACTTGTAATTTTTGGACTTTTTAATGATGGCCTTTCTGACTGGTGTGAGGTGGTATCTCATGGCAGTTTTGATTTGCATTTCTCTAATAATCAGGGATGTTGAGCATTTTTTCATGTGCTTGTTGGCCATCTGTATGTTTTCTTTGGAGAAATGTCTATTCAGAATTTTTTGGCCCAATTTTCTATTGGGTTGTTGGCTTTTTTGCTGTTGTGTTGTATAAGTTGCTTGTATATTTTAGAGATTAAGCCCTTGTCAGTTGCCCCTTTATTGGTAAAGGCCCAACTCTTAGCTTACATCCTGAGTGGAGTCATAACTTTTCATCAGCAAAACCAGGCACATTTTTAAACCACAGTGGAATCTGGTCTCTGTTAATTCTTGTAACACTTGCTACCAACTTGTCATTGATACATATTTTGTCCATATTTTGTTCCGAAGGATTCCTAAATTAATAATATGTTAGTTATTACTTCTTTAAAGGTATGGAAAATTTGCAGTATTTAAAAAGCCGTGAGGAGTTCCCATTGTGGCTCAGTGGAAATGAATCTGACTAGTACTCTGAGGATGTGGGTTCGATCCCTGGCCTCACTCAGTGGGTTAAGAATCCAGCATTGCCATGAGCTGTGCTGTAGGTTGCAGATGTGGCTCAGATCTTGCGTTGCTATGGCTGTGGCATAGGCCCGCAGCTGTAGCTCCCATTTGACCCCTAGCCTGGGAACTTCAATATGCCACAGATGCGGCCCTGAAAAGAAAAATACAAAGCCATGAAAAGAAACTTCTACATTATACTTTATGTTATCTGAGTGCTCTCTGAGGAATATTACTGGATGTCATTGGAAATTTATCTTTATGGGTATGTGTACATATACATAAATATACTAGAAATCTAACTGGTGATTTCCAAGGTAATTAGATAAAGATAGCCAGGAGGCAGAAAGATCAAATAATTATTAGGTTTAGGTAATGGTATTCTGAATCTGAATGTACGACCAGAACTGCACAAAAGAAAATTGAGAGAACAGATTAGTAATTGTAAGGCCTTATGTAAATAAAGTTACACCAAAAAAAAAAAAGATGAATGAATCATTTTAGAATTATTTTTCTTGATTATCTCTACCTACTTAAACAGCTACCACTAGAATGATGTTTTTCTAGTTGCTAGGTGATTTGCATTATGAAAATACTTAACACTCAACATGCCCCCACTGAAAAACTGGGGGCAACTCTATTGGTACAGACAGCAAATTAGGAGTTTCTTCAAGCTCAAGGTAATTTGCCTTAGCCCTAAAACTGAATTTTAGAGAGACCTCAAGGCTCACAAATATGTATACCCTGCTGGAAAGAGGGCAGGGGTGATGATATAGGTCTCTTGCCATCCAGTAGTGGGGCAAAGGCTTTAACGTAAATGTGCAACATGATTAGAAAGAAAGTGAAATGTACCATCAGTACCCTCTGTACTCCCTTTGTTTGGCTCCCAAACTCAATGTGGCACCTGCTTCCCAGGTACCTATGGCCTCCTTGCTGCTAACTTTACTGTCTAATTTTACAGAACTCCTGCATCTGCCTTCTACTCATTTCTCAGAGTGCTCAAAAATAGGTTTATATTTTGTTTTGCCAGAAAATAATCTGATTAAAAAAAATAATCTAGAGGGATGACAAGATAGTAAACAGAATGATGCTACTGAAGGCAATACAGGGAGATGGGTGTTTATGATATCTATAAGCACTTATAAGTTCATAAGGCACTGTTGTAACAGAGATTTTGCTTTTTGATCCAAAGATGTGAAAATTCAATGATAGTGATACAGCACTGTGAGAGCTTAGATCAGGGGTCAATAACTCAAGGGACGGGCAGAGTACGAATGAGTAAGGCAACTACATATGGACTGGTGAGCTGGCAACAATGCTCCACCTAAATGGAAACAATAACTTCTCATCTGTGGGTAGTTATTGCCAGGCTAGATTGTGGACAACTGTTTCCAAGTGATGCAGTCATTTCTCTCTCTCTCTCTCTTTTTTTCAAATCTTTCATTTTCAGTACTAGAAACCATGTAAAAATATTAACTCTAAGTAGGCCAAATAAATATATGTGCAGTCTAGATCAGCCTTATGGACCATACCCAATTGAAGATATTTTGAGACAACCTTTTCTGTCAATGAGAATAACAACAGTCTTTATTCTCAGCAGAAGTTGCTGGACATTTGGTACGAGGAGGATCAAGTAAGTGTAGTAGAGAAATGAGAAGTCAAAAAAATTGATATGTAGTTTTCTATCTTCCACTCAGCAAATGTGTGACATTGCATATGTTACTTGTCCATTCTGAATTTGAACGTTATTTTTTTAAATAAAATGCAAGGGTTTCCTGTGATTTTATGATCCTGACTAATGCATCACTGGAAAACTTCTATGCAAGATGGTTTGTGAGCTTTTGTTTTCATTTATAAAAGATCATCTAATTGAGTGATTTAAATCTTTAAAAAATAGTAAATATATCTTTATCTTGTTCAGATACTTAACATACACAGTCAGACTTAACACCAGAATCACTATCTCAGTGAACCAGTGTCAGAATAAAAGGTGGAGAGGGGATCTGGTGGAGAGGGAACAAAGATTTGTAGGCAAACCGCCAACCTAACACCTGCATTGGAAGTTGGCTGAGTAGAAACAACTGAAAAAAAAGTAGATATTGAAAAACAGGTATAGGAACATGGGTTAAAAAAGAAAGACTTGGAACAATCTTACAAACTAAAATTTCAGACTACATGATGAAAATTAAGGTCATGAAGGATAACTTAAACATTTCACAGATTGAAATTTATCCTGAGAAATCAGAAATATCATGGCAGTTTGAAACATACATATACTTGATATACTAACAGAGGTAAGAAATGAACCATATTCATCAAAAAGAACAATTTTGAGGGGAAAAGCAGTTAGTTATAAATCAAAAAAGGACCAATTTGAAATTCTAATAATAAAAAATATTTTTAACATTGAAATTTAAAGTCAATGGACATTATCCTCCATCATGTTCCATCACAAGTGACTATAGTTCTCTGTGATAGAGTAAGATCTCACTGCTTATCCACTCCAAATGCAATAGTTTGGGAAAAGAATACATATATATAATTGTATGACTGGGTCATTATGCTGTACAGCAGAAATTGACAGAACAGTGCAAAATGACTATAATAAAAAATTAAAAAGATAAAGTCAATGGAAAAAAAAACTAGAGGGATTAAGAGATACTTAGTAAACTGAATGATAGTAATGAAGGCAATTCAGAGAGATAAAAATGCTTAATTCTTGAAAGCTGAGTTAAGGGACATGGAAATCAGAATGAGAAATGCCTACCTATGCTTAACAGTGGTTCTAAATTTTGGAAAAGAGGAGTTGATAAGAAGGCAATATTAAAAGGAACATTTATTTGATATTTTGCAGAGTTTTAAAAAAGATGTTTCCTCAGATATAAAGTAAGCATCAAATGGCAATAAACATAAATAACATACATCTACATCTAAAAACACTGCAGTGAAATTTCAAAACATCAAAGAAAAAAAATCTAGCAAAAGTTACCCCTGGAATAATATCTCCAGCAAAGAAATTTTACCTATATGAAAAGGGCTATTAGATTGACAGCAGACTTCTCAATAGCAACTCTAAGTGTGTAGGGGATATTGTAGTCAACCTAGAATTCCATAGCCAGTTCAAATTTTCTTTCTCTTTCTTTCTTTCTTTCTTTCTTTCTTTCTTTCTTTCTTTCTTTCTTTCTTTCTTTCTTTCTTTCTTTCTATCTCTCTCTTTCCTTCCTTCCTTCCTTCCTTCCTTCCTTCCTTCCTTCCTTCCTTCTTTCTTTCTTTTTCTTTCTTTGCTTTTTAGGGCAGCACCCAAGGCATATGGAGGTTCCCAGACTAAGGAGCTACTTTGAGCTACAGCTGCTGACCTAAACCACAGCCACAGCAACTCAGGATCTGAGCCACATCTGTGACCTATACTATAGCTCATGGCAATGCCAGATCCTTAACCCACGAGAAAGGCCAGGGATCCAACCTTGTGGTTACTAGTTGGGTTTGTTTTCTCTGAGCCATAACAGGAACTCTCATCAGTTCAAATTTCTGATGACAAAATCAAGACATTTCAGACACAGAAGGACTAACAGATTTTGATACCCAGAGACCACCATTAAAAAGAATCTCTAGAGAAGTACGTCATCAAGAACCATAATCCCAAACAGAGAAATACAAGAAGAAAAGGTAAATGAAATAATTAGTTAAAAAATTACTATTGAGAAATGTCTATTCAGGTCCTTTGCCCATTTTTCCATAAGGTTGTTGGCTTTTTTGCTGTTGAGTTGTATAAGTTGTTTGTATATTGTAGAGATTAGGCCCTTATCAGTTGGATCATTTGAAACTATTTTCTCCCATTCTGTAAGTTATCTTTTTGTTTTCTTTTTGGTTTCCTTTGCTCTGCAAAAGCTTGTCAGTTTGATTAGGTCCCATTGGTTTATTTTTGCTTTATTTCTGTTGCTTTGGGAGACTGACCTGAGAAAACATTTGTAAGGTTGATGTCAGAGAATGTTTTTCCTATGTTCTCTTCCAGGAGTTTTATGGTGTCTTGTCTTATATTTAAGTCAGGAAGATAGTCAGATGGCCAACGAGCACTTGAAACAATGCTCAACATCCCTGATTATTAGAGAAATGTAAATCAAAAACCTCACACCAGTCAGAATGGCCATCATTAAAAGTCCAAAAATTACAAGTGCTGGAGGTGGTGTGGAGAAAAGGAACCCTCCTGCACTGTTGGTGGGAATGTAAGCTGGTACAACCACTATGGAGAACAATATGGAGGTATGTTAGAAAACTATACATAGAAGTACCATATGTCCCAGCAATCCCACTCTTGGGCATATATCCGGACAAAACTTTCCTTGAAAAAGACACATGCACCTGCATGTTCATTGCAGCACTACTCACAATAGCCAAGACATGGACTCAACCCAAATGTCCATTGCCAGATGATTGGATTCGGAAGATGTGATATATATAATGGAATACTACTCAGCCACGAAAAAGAACAAAATAATGCCATTTGCAGCAACATGGATGGGACTAGAGACTCTCATCCTGAGTGAAGTAAGTCAGAAAGAGAAAGACAAATACCATATGATATCACATATCTGGAATCGAATATAAGGCACAAAGGAACCTTTCCACAGAAAAGAAAATCATGGACTTGGAGAATAGATTTGTGGTTGTCTGGGGGGAAGGGGAGGGATTGGGATGGATTGGGAGCTTGGGGTTAACAGATGCAGACTTTTGCCTTTGGAATGTATTGGCAATGAGATCCTGCTGTGTAGCACTGGGAACTATATCTAGTCACTTATGATGGAACACGTAATGTGAGAAAAAAGAATGTATACATGTAAGTGTAACTGGGTCACCAAGCTGTACAGTAGAAAAAATATAT
This sequence comes from Sus scrofa, assembly GCF_054392235.1. Taxonomy (NCBI): domain Eukaryota; kingdom Metazoa; phylum Chordata; class Mammalia; order Artiodactyla; family Suidae; genus Sus; species Sus scrofa. The sequence goes on from NC_139398.1 coordinate 37,033,879, forward strand.
ATAAATAAATGATAAAAAATTACCATGGAGAGTTATTTTTTTCTGCTTTTATAAAATTAGAATTAAAATTCTAGACATGGAATATGGCAGGGGGAGAGTTAAGATGGTATTTGCTAAGTTCCTTGTCTTTCTCAGGCAGAGGACAGGACAGCATATTTTAGACTTAGAAACATATAGTACTGAAAGAGTAAGAAAACTTTTTTTGTGTAATATTAAACTAACCTTTAAAGATTTCTAAATTTAGTTCTTATGTATCCGTAAATAAAGACACAGTTTGGAGTTCCTGTTCTTGTTTAGCGGGTTAAGAACCCTGTTCGTATTCATGAGGATGCAGGTTTGATCCCTGGCCTAGCTCAGTGGGTTAAAGGATCAGGTGTTGCCATGGCTGTGGTGTAGGCTAGCAGCTGTAACCACAATTCAACTCCTAGCCTGGGAACTTCCACACGCCATGGGTGTGGCCCTAAAAAAACCCCAAAAAACCAAACCAAACAAAAATACACAGTTTAACATATTTTAGTTGAATTATTTTCAACTAAAATTTTTTCACTAAAAGAAGCCAATGATGTAACTGAAATTAATGCTTTATTATATCAATAGTAAACGTGGCATAAGGACATGAACATTATTAGAGCAAGATACTTCTGTCATCTATTCAGAAAATATTTAAGAATAGAGGGGCCTTGCATTCAGACAAAACTATGCTCCCCAAAACCCAAATACTTGGGTGAACATGGACAGGCTTCTTAATCTTTCTGATGCTCAGTTAATTTATCAGTTATAAGGAGAAATAACATCTATCTTGCATGGCTGTGGGATAAAAATTTGAAGTAAGATTTGTAAAGAGCTTGGCACTTATAAAGCATTCAATAAATGGAAGCAAGTACTATTTTTTTAATTAACAACACACACAGGGACTAAATAACACCAGTGAATACATGGGGCATGGGTCTAATCTCAACATTCATGTACTCAGTAGACTACAGAGAGAGAAAGGATGAGAATTAAATGCAAAGTGAACCAACAGCATACAAATAACTCCCAATTTATCTCAAATATAGAAAAAGTACATAATTTGCAGAAAAAGTACTTAATGCAGAAAGAGTAAATATACTCTATAATAAAATACTTTGCTGTCATCCTTTTTCTTAAATCCTCAGCTCAGATGGCTTGGCAAATGTGGTTTCAGATCACAATTTTTTTTAAAGTCAGATTTGAACCCATGGGAACTGAATCAGCAGAGTTATAAACCTTTTCAAAATGGGTTTTTAAATAAAATTTTTGACAGAATTTTGCTTATGGTCATATAACCAGATGTCCTTGCAACTGGCTCTCAGACATTCTTCTACCTCATAAACAATCTCTAGTTCTTGTCACAGAGACTTTTTTCTCAATTATTTTTGCTGATGTTTTCTTTCCCAAAGGATTATTGAAAGAATTTTAGCAAACCCTCTTAAGCAGTATTTGGAGGCAGGCAATTTTCACTAGCTTCATTATGAACAAGAGATATAAATCAACTTGATAAATACTCTCTTGGGCAAAGATGAGGGCCAATGGAAGGGTTAACACATATTGAATCTATAATGAAAAGAAGGGTTTTATAGGACAGAGCTGTTAATATTTTAAGATGAAAAGTACATTAACTGTCTAATGGTATCAGAAATCAGAAATGTGTCTTCATCTCTGTAACTTATTGTGTGTTTTCAAAATTGCCAGATGTGAATTTTATGCTTTCAAAAATGATTAATACTAGAGCTTTGGCTTTTTTATTAATCTGATCTATTTTGTATATCAATGTGTTGTGTAAGTATAGAGAATCTCACTGAGGATTCAGCAGCATGGAAGTTAATTAGAGGAAGCCTCAGATGGCACAGATGTTCCTATGAGAGCCTGGAAGTTTTTTCCTCTTAATATAATCATAGAACAGTGTGGATGCTCTGATCAGGAATATGGTGATAAGATTCCAGTTATAACCAGATGTTCTCATATAAGCAAAATATGGTTCACGATAAGATTGAAAACATTCAAATATTAAAAGTTATGCTTAGATGAAGTGATATAGTGATTGGAGCTGAGGGAAGTAGAAATAACTGAAGATGGAATATCAGCCACTTTCATGCTGTGTAATGATTACATGGGATTTACCACACTATTCCATTTTGGTGTAGGTGTGGAATGTTCCTTACCATGAAAGTTTTTAATATGATTTTTGGAATGTCTTTGATAACAGTAAAATGCATTTATTATATGGTAAACAAAAATACAAAGCAGAGCACAAAATGGTAAATGCAATATAAATTTGATGTAGGAAACACAGGAAAGACAAAACAGTTCAGGATATAAATAATAACTGACTTTTGAATGTGAACTGCTGTGATTTTTCTCTGTATAATTAGTTCTAAATTTTATAAAGTTAATCCTAACGAGTATAAGATATAATTGAAAGCACTGAGAAATTGTTATTACTCATAAGAAAGAACTGGAAGAGAGTATCCACATGCTGACATGAAAAAGTTAATATTTAAAAAAAAAAATACAAAGCAGAAACTTCCTTAATCATGTTACTAACATACAGGAGAGTGTAAAAGACAATCTTTGTTCAAAACAGAGCTGTAGGGATCCAGGTTTAGTTTTGTGGTTTAGCCCCTGAACCCTGGATTGATTTCAGCCATTTTTAATCTTTGTGACTTTGTTCAATTTACTTAGTCCAAGCTTTCATTTCCTCACAACTGTAAACATACAATAGTACAATTACGCAATCGTCCAAACAAAAATAGAACATACCTCACTGGGTTTTAGAAAGAGAAATGAGATAACCTGGCAAAACATTTATTCCAATATATCTCAAAAAGGTTATCAAATAGTCGTAAGCATGGCTCTGACAGTGGTCCTCTGGTATTTCATTCATATAAAGTCTTTGTATTTTACATTCTTCTGATGTAAAGTTATTCAGTTTAATGTTTGCAAAGATTATTCAATGTTTACAGCATTTTTATGTGGTGAAGAGGAATACTAACCATTATTTGCAATGTAATTAATGATTAATCTATTAAACTTTGCTATATAAAATAGCTTTAATGTAGAAAAATAATTTAAGATACTGGCAACATTTTAGAAAGAATCTCTGGGGGAAAATTCTCATGCAGTTAATGTGGTAGATTAAAGATGGGTGCAAATTCTTTGCTATTTGTTCCATTAAGATGTGAGTCTAATCCCTTTCTCCTTGAATCTCAACTGGCCTTAGTGTCTTGATGACCAGTGATGCTCTGGGACTTCCAGGGCTGGATTTTAAGAAGCATTGGAATTTCTACCCATGTCTCTTAGAATATTCATTCTTGGAACCCAGACATCATGTAGTGAGAAGCCTAAACCACATGGAGAGGCCACAAAAAGGTGCTCCCATCACAGTCTCGACTCTAGTTGAGCTCCTGGCCACCATCAAATTCTAGTCATGTGAGTAGCCCTCTTGGATGTCCAAACCAATGGAGCTTTCAGATGACTCTAATCTCTGCATCTATCCGATAGCAATATAAGAGATCCCATGGGAGAACTATTCAGCCTGAGCTAATAAGTCAACCCATAGAACTATAAAAGATAAGAATTTTTTTGTTCTAAGCCATGAAAATTGGGGAAGCTATGGTTCTGGCACATAGCAATAGATAACTAGGATACTTAATTAATTAAATTTTACTATATTTTAAGGGTAAAAGCAAAGATGCTATATAACAAAGAGATTTGAAAATGCAATGGCTTAAACTAAGACATGTGTTTCTTATATAACATCCACTTGTTTTAACTAATAAGACAGCTCTTCCACAGGTCATTCAGGAACAGAAGTTCCTCCTATCTCTGTTAGGCCTAGAGTGTTGTCCACAGCTCTACGATAGAACCTGGGTCACTGCACATCTGTGTTCCTGCCTGCTGGAACAGACAAGAAGTCCACAGTTAACAGAATTGATTTTAAGTTGAAGATGATCCATAAGTTGCAAACATAAATCTACTCATATGCTTTTGACCAAAATGTAATCACAGCTGCAAAGAAGACTGAAAATGTATTTTCCAGCGGGACAGCCATGTGCCAGCTTAGAATCTGAGGATTCTATTACTTAGGAAAAAAAGAAAGGAAGAAATAAGAATAGATACCAGATACTGAGGAAGGCTAGCAATTTAACACCAGTTCTCTTAAACACTTAAAAGAACAGGTAAAACATACACAAACATGAAAACTACAAAATGCATTGCTTTTTAAAACCATCAATATGGAGTTCCCATTGTGGCACAGCAGATACAAATCCAACTAGGAACCATGAGGTTGTGGGTTTGATCCCTGGCCTCGCTCAGTGGGTTAAGGATCTGGTATTGCCGTGAGCTGTGGTGTAGGTCACAGATGCGGCTCAGATCTGGTGTTGCTGTGGCTGAGGTGTAGGCCGTGGCTACAGCTCCGACTGGACCCCTAGCCTGGGAACCTCCATATGCCATAGGTGCAGCCCTAAAAATACAAAAAGACAACAATAAAATAAAATGAAATAAAACTATCAATGCTGTGGGCTTTCTCTTCATTATTTCTACTCTTATAATTTTTAGGCTGTTTATAATAATAAAAAATATGTTCTATATTATAACAATCTTGTAGGACTTCTCCGAGCCCCCAACATATACATAATTATATTGTCTTAAACCTGTTAAGAGTATATGACTTTTATATTTTCTTAAACCCTCTAAAAGTGTGACCAAGCAGCCAATTCGTGGTCACCACACAGGATCATAGTGATGCAAACCTGAGTCTGAATCACTGTGATGAGTCTGAGTCTTGCCTTTCTTTAAAAATAGGTTTTTATTTTTTTATTTTATTTTTTCCACTGTACAGCATGGGGACCAAGTTACACATACATGTATACATTTTTTCCTCCCATTGTCATGTTGTAAGTATCTAGACATAGTTTTCAATGCTACACAGTAGGATCTCACTGTAAATCCATTTGAAGAGCAATAAAGTTTGCATCCGTTAACCCCAAGCTCCCAATCCATCCCACTCCCTCCCTCTTCTCCCCCCGGGCAGCCACAAGTCCATTCTCCAAGTTCATGATTTTCTTTTCCATGGAAAGGTTTCTTTGTGCTGTATATTGGAATACAGCACATCACTTATATCTAGAATATATATCTAGAATAATCCAGATATAAGTGATATCATATGGTGTTTGTCTTTCTCTTTCTGACTTACTTCACTCAGGATGAGAGTCTCTAGTTTCATCTATGTTGCTGCAAATGGCATTATTTTGTTCTTTTTAATGGCTGAGTAGTATTCCATTGTGTGTATATACCACATCTTCCTAATCCAGTTGTCTGTCAATGGATATTTGGGTTGTTTCTGTGTCTTGGCTATTGTGAATAGTGCTGCAATGAACATGCGGGTGCATGTGTCTTTTTCAAGGAAAGTTTTGTCCAGATATATGCCCAAGAGTGTGGGACTGCTGGGTCATATGGAAGTTCTAATAGATTTCTAAGTTAGCTCCATACTGATCTCCACAGTGGTTGTACCAGCTTACATTCCCACCAACAGTGCAGGAGGGTTCCTTTTCTCCACACCCCCTCCAGCACTCGTTAGTTGTGGACTTATTAATGATGGCCATTCTGACTGGTGTGGGGTGGTATCTCATGGTAGTTTTGATTTACATTTCTCTAATAATTAGGGATGTTAAGCATTTTTTAATGTGTTTGTTGGCCATCTGTATATACAGATATACAAAAGTAGGTTTTTAAAGTTTCAAAACCCATTCCCTCGCTATTCCATATATGGCTCCAATGCACTAGCACTATGGGAAACATTTGTATGTAATAGTATTTTAACATAAATTTTTGTCGAACAGAAGGCAACGGATTTCAATAATCAAAGTGAGGTGGGAAAAAGATGGCCATTCAGATATTTCAAAAAGGATGGTCAAAGAACAAGTTAGAGACTGAGAATGCAAAAATTTTTCGGAGCCTGAGGAGAGGAAAGAGTGGTGCATTCTGTGAGGTTGAGTTCTTGTGGACAGCTCTGCTCTGAGTCCTCCCGTCTAACAGCAGAGGGGGGCTTGTGTGTTCTATCCCTTTTACCACAAGGCACGAGAGATGGCTTTCGGTGGCATATTTCAGAGAAGCTGCTGTGTGCTATTTGCAGTGAGGGGATATTGCAGCTTACCGTTAAACCTGCCAGAGAGGTTACATAGGAGCAACTGGTGGCAAGAAACTCTAGCAGCAGAAGCAACAGAGAAAGCAGTGTGTACTTCCAAAGTTTTCAAGTCAAGGATGGACAACTCTTTCCCAAGAACCAGATACAGAGCCGCATAGGTGAGGATAAACAGATCTGGAGCCATTTTAAATGCTGCCTAATAGGGCACCTGGAGTGACAACAGAACCCAAAAGAGAGAGTCTCTGTCTACGGGGCCAGCAGAAAGGCTGCTGAGGTATGGATAAATATTCTAAATATAACATGCAATGTCTAGGAACAATTACTACTCTTTTTATTGTTAAAGGAGGTAAACTTTTCAACATTAGTGGTTTAAAATGCAACAATGTATTTTGCAATCACTGGAAAGCCTACCATTTGGCATGTTGGTTGGTTAGTAATGCAGCACATCCCAAAGGAAGACAGAGTTCATTTTATTGGCAAGACTTTCCACAGTGTCTTAATCTGCTTCATTAAATAGGAATTAGGTTCCCTTCAAGGTGCTTAAGGTTAACCACCATTTTAAACCCTTCTTATACATTCTTAAAGGCCACTGGCCCACATTGCTCTCTATATAAGACATGAAGTGAAAAGAATCGTTTTGAGTTAGAATTTCTAACTTTTATATAATTCCAGGTTCGAATATGTCCTTTCCTAATTTATATGAAAAAAATGACATATTTGAACCACATTCTTCACCTGGATATAGAGTGAGTTTGTGATGGTGGCGGATGATATTAATCAATGTTTAAAAAGGAATAAAAGTAAGGATCTCAGATGTAACATAAATAAAGTATCAAATATATATACTCACATTTTTTATATCACCTCATCATCATCTCAATTGTTCCAAAGGTGATTTGCCTAACAGTAAGCCCATTTCAAGGCAAAAATATCAAAGAACAAGTAACTAATACCACAAAAGTTATTAAAGTTATTCAAATGCTAGTCCTTTATTACTTCACAGATTAAACAGCCATTCAATATTTTTTCTAAAATCACCATTAAAATTAGTCATTAGACGCCTCAAGAAGCAAAGCCATAAACTTCCAGAAAGAATGGTTTTCAATGGTTAAGTGTCTAAGCGAAAAGGTAACATAGACGATTTCTTGTGAAAGGTGTATTTCCACGGGAATATATCACCATCTTTTGCTGGCATGTATTACTGTAAATTCTTAATTAGACGTTACTCAGAATTTTCTGAGAAAGTGTTTTGCTTATCTAGTAAACTTGCCAGATACTGTTAATAGCAATTAGAACAAAGAAACCCCAAGATCAGTCATAAGCACCATTTAGCTGATAGTGCTGTGGACTAGGCAACTTTCCAAAATTCAGTGATCAAAGCAGGGATCAAACTCAGGTACCCGCAGAAAACAGGAAGTTAGTCATCAATCACAGAGAGAGCCAAGTAGTTCAACGCAAGCACGATGATCAACAACAACAGAACTCGGTACTGGGATCTACACTATAAAGAGTGAGGGAGATTAAGTAAACTAACAGTATCTCAGTTAACAATACAAATAATATTTTAACGCAATATATTTTTAAAAAATCAAAATGAATGAAAAACAGGCCATGATGAACAAAATATCAAAAGGTAAATAAAGAGAGATTAGTAATAATTATTAGCAATCTGCAGAGTCATACTGAAACCTGAGGCAAAAGAAAAAAATCAATAATACTGACCCTGCCATCAAGAATATTTGCAGAGTTTCCATTGTGGCTCAGTGGATTATGAACTCAACTAGAATCTCTGAGGATGCAGGTTCAATCCCTGGCCTTGCTCAGTGGGTTGAGGATCTGGCATTGCCTTGAATTGTGATGTAGGTCACAGACACAGCTTGGATGTGGCATTGCTGTGGCTGGGGCTGTGGTGGAGGCTGGCAGCTGCAGATCCTATTCAACTCCTAGCCCAGGAATTTCCATATGCCATAGGTGCAGCTCTAAAAAAAGCAATAAATAAATAAAGAGTATTTTCTATACATGAATGATGATAGCGGAATCAACTGTGCATGTGTATATGTATTTACAAATATGTAACATACGCAATATAAATTTACAAAGCTACACTAATATTAATTCTATAAATGGACATACTAATTAATCTTTCATTTCAATGCCATTATTTTTACTTTATTAAAGTTGAAAATTTTCAAAGGATAGCTAAAATGATACTTTCATTTGTATCATCAAGTATAGGAAGTCCAAAAGGAGAATAACTCAACAAATGCTCTTTGAAGTTGTTTAACTATATAGCATAATTCCTGCTTACTAGATGTAGAGAGGTTTGCACCAAGAAATAATTCAATAAACTTACTGTTTTGGCTGATGAAATCAATGATATTTCTTTCCAAACAGGAAAAGAAAAACATAATCTTGAAACTTAATCTTTTAATTTATACACATTGAAATACAGCTTTCTTTTCAGTTCACAGCATATCTGTTCTACAGTCATTGATCAAATAAGGTTGAGGATTATGGTAAATAATGGTGCTGGAGAAGTTTGAACAATTTCTACATGTATCTATTTCACTTAAAATTAATATTTACTAAGCCAAACTTTTACCCTAAATTTTAAAAATTCTGATTCATTGAATTGTACCGTCAAAGTTCAAAGTCAACTGCAAGCAAGAATCACTTAATCTTTCAAAATATTTCTAGTTATAGCACTATAACAACAAAATATAAATTAGTTGAAATTCTTTTATTAACCACTAATTTTTAGTTCACATGACCAAATATTTAATTCACTTAAATAAGTTTGTAATTTATACTATATGAGTGCTATAAAGCTATAAAGTGCTTTCTTATTTCAAAAACTCAATATCTCTATGATTCTTGCCATGAACTAATCTTAGACCTCAAGTGCTCTCAGGTACTTATTATATAATAGAGTAAACAATACTAATAACTTAAGCATTTAAATAGTCATAAACAGTAATATAATAAAGTGCTGAATTTGATATAACGAATTGCCAGATCATAAAGAATAGTCAACAAATCTTGTGTAGATAAAAATGATTAATATTTTTGTTGACTATATGTTAAGTTGTCTTTATACATTAACTCATTTTATCCTTATAATTATTAATAACAAAGATAGTGTCATTTTCCCATCATTGAATGAAGAAAATTAAATTCTGGAAGTTTAACTGACTTGCCCAAGGCTGCTTGACTGCTTTGGCCAGTAGTTTGCAAAACAAGGATGTATTTGAGTGTGTGTGTGTGTGTGTGTGTGTGGCTATGTGTGTATACACTGGGTGAAGGTGCATTAGCATATATGGGTAATGGGGGAGACTGTCACAAGTAAATGAAATATTATAAACAATAGCACACAGATGGCAATGTGCATTTCTCCTTTTTATTAAATACCACCCTAATAATTCTACCCTCCTTTGAAGGTCTTGGGTACATCTCCTTAACTCACATTAATTTCACAATTTGATCCCAGAAAAATGAGTTAAAGGTAGCTTTAGGACTTAGCATCAGGACTTGTTTATTTAAAAGAAGGATCTAGTAAAAGTAAAGTGAAAGTTGAGCACAACTTTTAGTCCATCTAAACATTAATAACATTTTAAAAGACAGTATTGTTGCACTTACCAAGCTCCATCACTGACACTAATGCAGGATCCATGACAAATATAATGAAACATATAAAGGCCATATTGAAAGACCAAAAATGTTTATAATTCTTTAGCATGCAGGACTATAAAATCAAATTAAATTTTTACACTTACAATTGAAACCTTTAATAAAAAGCCATCATTTTTTGAGATCAAGAAAATATTAAAGATAAAAGGGAATTTTCTTAATATAAAATTAGAAAATTTAATAAATAACTTAGTAAATATCTTCTATGTCCCCATAACAATAATTTTTTTTTTTGCTTTTTTTGGGCCATACCCATGGCATATGGAGGTTCCCAGGCTAGGGGTTAAATCAGAGCTGTAGCTGCCAGCCTACACTACAGCAATGCCAGATCCGAGCCATGTCTGTGATTACACCACAGCTCACACAACGTTGGATCCTCAACCCACTGAGTGGGGCCAGGGGTTGAACCTGCAACCTCATGGTTCCTCGTCAGATTCGTTTCTGCTGAGCCATGACAGGAACTCCACTATAGCAATATTTCTAATTTTCAGCCAATTTCCTCCTTGGAGAGATCTTACATGCAAACTCAAACAGAAACACAGTTTCTAATGTTGATTTTGCTAAACATTCATGAAGTGCTACGAGCCTTCTAGTGGTATCAGAAGAAGCTTGTTTGGGAAGGAAAATGATATCTTGAAAAACTGAAGAAAGAGACTACATCATGCTGGACTCAGATGTAGCCATCACATTGCAAACCCAAGGAGTTTTCATTTATACTGTTTTCTCTGTTGACCCAGGCAATGTCTATTATAGATCAGGTAAGTTTCTTAATTTGTCTTTTAATTTGTTGTTATTTGAGATGAATGATAACTATCTTTCAGAATTGCCTGAGGTATAAATGAAATAATGTATACAGTAATTATCATGGTGCTGACACAAAGAATGTACCCCTAAACTTGTTTCTTTCCTCTCCACTCATGCCTACAGGATGCCTGCATCTTGTAGAGCAAGTCTTATTACTTTTGCCACAACATGCAATGCGAATAGCTTGGATTCTTTGGTTTGTTATAGCCACTGGCGATCAACCAGTCATTGGTCTATTTTTGACTAAAATTAGTAAGAAATTCTATTCACGCATAGCAGAGGAAGTCAAAAAGGTTGTCTTTCCATTGAACAGATAATGAGCTTTTACATAATCATATCATTCAAAGCAGCATATCTATTCAAATATCCTTTACTTTCATTCATCGCATTAGAGTTTCGCTTTATCTTCAGGTAATTGTGCTAGACAAAGGAAACACTGGAGTGTCTTTGTTATTTTCGACATGAATAAATACTGGATTGATTCAAACACGTGCTAATATCAGAATCCATTAAAAAGATATTATGCCAAAAAAGCCATATTATGAAACTTCATGGTTTAATTGTATTTTTTCCACTGTAATTACATAATGAATAATTTAAAAAAAAAGGCATTCTGAGGAATATTGCCTGTCTCAGAAAATTACCTTTTGAGCTTTATTTTTATTTGCAAAATGAATCTGAATGTTTTACTACTAAAAGGATACAAGCAGATAATGCCAAATAACAGATGACTTTAGCCAATCCAGTGGGGATAAAAGTCACATGTTAATTAAAATCATATTTACTGGTTGTTGGGCTAGGTTTTTTTACTTGTAAAGTATTATGGTGATACGATATATAAAATACCCTGTAAAATATAATGAATGAAATAATACAAATTATCAATTCCCATTCGGCTCTATTTCTAAATAAATGTATGCAAATCAGAGTTCATCATGCTAAGCCAATAATTTCTTAAACTGGTATAAATTAAAATAAAATATTACTTATTAAGCACTTATGTATCAAGTTTCATCTGTGCAATGACTTTCCTATAAAAATACATAATAGAGAAGCATGGTTGAGATCACTGGTGGCTTCACTGGAATAAAAGTTCCATAGTAAACTGGAGATGACTCTGGACAGAAACAACAACAACAACAAAATAAAGAGGAAAATTTGGTGACTATGAGCAAATTCGGTGACTTCTCCTCTTTTCTTCCAAATAATTCAATCCTAATGTCCTGAAGTCAGGCAGGACAAGTTAGTTGTCTATGTGGAGACAGAGCTTGGTGTGGAATCTTATGGACCAAGCAGGGTGAGGAAAGCAGCTATGTGTCAGGAAAGACCAACGTAGGCTGTCAAAGCCTAAGAGAAGGAGAAAAGCAAGAATGCCTGGAGTGGGGAATCAGAGTCTCAACAGGATGGGAAAAAAGTAATCCACATAGAGAGGTAGCCAGGCTCAAGGTTTTGGAGCCTGAGGCAGGGTGAGGAGGTTACCTTCTATAAGGGTGGCTTGTCAGAGTCTAGGTGGAGTGATGTGCCTGACCCCACATGGGAAAGTTCTGATGGGGGGTCACAGATCCCAAATGGTAAAGGAGGTGTCTGTGTGAGGAGGGAGCCAGTCGTGGGTATCAGAGGACAATGGTATCGAGAGATACCAAATGCCGCCGTGCAGACAGTGCCCATATGAAGGTGGTTTCGAGTAGGGAGGAGTCAGAGCCTGACCACAGTGAGGAGGGAGTTCATGTGTGTGCTGAGGAGGGGGTGGTATGAGAAATCAGAACCCGAGCAGTGTGAGTGGGGGGTGGAGAGCAAGTAGCAGGGGGAAGTGGGTTACATACAAGGGAACTGAGCAAATTAAATGTACTAAGGATGATGGAGACTACTTTGGCCTTGGCAGAAAAAGGAGCTACAGATACAGAATTGGAGAAAAGTAGAAAGAACTCCGTGGTATGGGGATGGAGGTAAAGCTATTGGTAAGAAATGTATGGTGTTCAATATGTGTTGATACACTTACATATAGATATAAATATGTGTATATAAAATATGTTTGGATGTATATATATACATATACTCTTAAGTTCTGCCCACCAGGGTAGTCTGAAAGCAATGATAGCTCATTGGTAATGAATACATCCTCCACTCAAACACTCAATCCTAGCTTCTAATTATTCCTCCCCACTTGGAAGAACTAGAATTCCTTGGAGAAATGGTTGAATTTGGGGCTTGGGCAAGGAGATATAAGATGAACATGGAATATCATTTTATATATTTCTTTATATATTGAAACACAGTTGATTTACAATGTTAAGTACTCACAGAATGATAGGGATATGTCAAGAGGTCATAAAAACTACCCTGAAGGGTCGTCACTGGACAAATCTGAGACAAGTTGAGCATCAAAGTAAATACTGATAATAATGTCTTGTGACCCACTGAATAAAATAGGAAATCATGAGTTCATACAAATATACCCAAAGAAACAAGCAAAAACTTGCAAGAGAAACTGAATATTTATGTAGTTAAAAATATGTTCCCACAATATATTTAATAATTAAAAAGAGAAAAAGAGTAACTTTTTAGTGGAGAAGGCTGGCAGATACCATCCTTAAATGATCAAAGTATACATTAATAATATTCAGAATATTAAGATCATGTATCACATAATAGAAAGTAATAAGTAAAATACAATATCACATTGTTTGCAAATATTTTCTCCCGTTCTGTGGGTTGTCTTTTCTTTTTGTTTATGGTTTCCTTAGCTATGCAAAAGCCTTTAAGTTTAATTAGGTCCCATTTGTTTATTTTTGTTTTTATTTTCATTACTGTAGGAGATGGATCTAAAAAGATATAGGTGTGATTTATGTCATAGTGTCCTGCCTATGTTTTCCTTTTAGAGTATTAAGATTACATTTAGGTCTTTAATCTATTTTGAGTTTATTTTTGTATATGGTGTTAGAGAATGCTGTAATTTCATTCTTTTACTTGTAGCTGTCCAGTTTTCCCAGCACCACTTATTGAAGAGACTATCTTTTTTTCCTTTGTATACTCTTGCCCCCCTTTGTCATAGATTAATTGACCATAGGTGTATGGGTTTATTTCTGGGCTTTCTATTCTGTTCCATTAATCTATATTTCTGTTCCAACAAGGGACTAATCTCCAAAACACACAAGCAGCTCAATATCAAAAAACAAACAACTTAAAATATGGGCAGAAAATCTAAACAGACATTTCTCCAAAGAAGACAGACAGATGGCCAAAAAGTACATGAAAAGATACTCAACATCGTTAAGTATTAGAGAAATGCAAATCAAAATTAAAATGAGGTATCACCTCACACAAGTCAGAATGTCCATTATCAAAAAGTCTACAAATGATAAATGCTAGAGAGGGTATGGAGAAAAGGGAACCCTCCTACACTGTTGGTGGGAAGGTAATTTTTTTTTTTTTTTTTTTTTTTTTTTTTGTCTTTTTAGGGCCATACCCACAGCACATGGAAGTTCCCAGGCTAGGGGCTGAATCAGAGCTGCAGCTGCCAGCCCACAGCACAGCCACAGCAACACCAAATCTGAGCCACATCTGCAACCTCACCACAGCTCAAGACAAAACTGGATCCTGAACTCACTGAGCAAGGCCAGGGATCAAATCCACATCCTCATGGATATTAGTCGGGTTTATTACTGCTAAACCATGACAGGAACTCCTGGGAATGTAATTTTGTATAGCCGCTTTGGAGAACAATATGGAAGATCCTTAAAAACCTGAAAATAGGACTAACATATGATCCAGCAATCGCATTCCTGGGCATGTATCTGGAGAAGAAAACCCTAATTCAAAAAGATACAAACACCCTAATGTTCACTGCAGCACTACTTACAATAACCAAGACATGGAAAAAAAAAATATATCTATTAACAAAGTAATGGATAAAGAAGATGTAAAGAATGAAATAATGTAACTTGCAGCAACATGGACCTAGAGAGTATCATACTAAGTGACCTAAGTCAGACAGAGAAAGACAAATATCATATGCTATCACTTACATGTGGAATCTAAACGGTGATACGAAAGAACCTATTTATAAAACAGAAAAAGACTTACAGATTTCAAAAACAAACTCATGGTTACTAAAGGGGAAAAGTGGGGAGGAGGGATAAATTAGGAGTTTGGAATTAACATATACACACTACTATATATAAAATAGATAATCCAGATGGACCGATTGTATAGCATAGGGAGCTCTATTCCATATCCTTTAATAATATATATAGGAAAAAAACCTGAAAAAGAGCATATGTAACTGAATCACTTTGCTGTGCATCTGAAACTAATACAACATTAGTGAATTACTGAATCAACTGTGTTTCAATACAAAATAAAACTTTTTTAAAAAAATACAATATCACTTCTGTGATATTCCTTTCAAAGACATAACACGAATTAAATCATGAATAAATATCTTGTAAACTCAAATTGATGAATAGTTTGCAAAGTAATAGGAAAATAATCTTTGAAAGTATCAGAGATTAAAGAGATGTTAAAATAAAATACAGCATATGATTCTGAACTAGAATCTTTGCTGTAAAGGATAGTCGTGAAGTTGGAATGGTGCCTAAGGTTTAAATAGTAGAAATGTATTCCTAATGTTGATGGTTACATTGTGACTTCATAGAAGGTCTTTGTAAGAATTACACAGTACAGTGAGGTTTCTGTATAGCACAGGGAAATATATCCAATCACCCGTGGTAGAACATGATGTAAGACAATATGAGAAAAAGAATGTACAAATATGTATAACTGGGTCAGTTTGCTACACAGCAGAAATTAACAGAACATTTTAAATCAACTATACTTTAATAAAATAATTTTTAAAAAAGAATTATACAGTAGACTATTTGGAGGTGATCTGACATCAAATTGTCTAATTTTCCTTAAGTAGTTCAGAAAAAAAATTCTTATACTACATATGTAGTTCTTGTGTAACTTTGATATTCTTCAAAATCAGTATTTTTTTTTAAATAGCAAAAATCTACTAACCTAATTTATGAAGCGAGAGTCTCAGAATGTACCAGAATAAGTGTAATGCAGCTATCAATCAATTATCATTTATCTATTGAGTTTTCTCATGGGTTCCAGCAGTCTACATGGTAAGGCAAGGCTGCTATTTAATCATATGATAAAATAAATATAAGTAAATAGTGGATCACTGGATATGTGTGTACTGGCATTGGATACAATCAGCAATCAAGAAGAAAGTGACTTGTGTGAGCTGGAAAGTTTTCCA
Source organism: Sus scrofa (assembly GCF_054392235.1). Classification (NCBI taxonomy): domain Eukaryota; kingdom Metazoa; phylum Chordata; class Mammalia; order Artiodactyla; family Suidae; genus Sus; species Sus scrofa. The sequence continues at coordinate 37,049,805 of NC_139398.1, forward strand.
GATGAGAACATCAGTACAGGCAGGAAATCAGGGTGGAGAGAAAGCACAGGTTTAGCAAAGGATGGTCAGGACACCAACTTGACAAAGAGCAAAAGATTTGCAATGGAAAATAGTACGAGGTAGTGCAAAGGCAGACACAACATAGAGATCCTTCAGAGTGATATTAAGTCATGATGGTGAAATGGTAAGTTTCTACCCAAAGCAAAAGACCCACTTTAGTAGGTAAAAATTAGGACAAAAATCTATAATCATCTTTCTCTTGACTAGCTGGTAACTAAGGCAGTAATTTTCAAGTGTAATCCTCAAATGTAATCCTATTTAGAAGTGCAATGTATAGAGTAGATAAAAATGAAGCTTCTCTCTATATTCAGTGAGCCCAGACCATGGCCTCTTCACCTGCTTTACAACTGATATGACCACCAACATTCTGCTGGGGAAGACCTAGGAGTCAAGGGTCCTAGATGGAAAAACACTACTATTAACACAGTCTGAAGAGGATCTCAGATGTATTTGTGCATCCTCAAGTGGAAAGATCCACAATAACAAGCATATATGCTTGTTCTCTTTATCTCTATGCACTAATGTATTACTAATGTATCAATCTGCATACAAACCACCCATTCTTACTTCTGCCTGAAATTTCCAGGTCAAATGGAATAGTTTTAATCGACATACTTTTTTTTTCTTTCTCCATAAAATGATTATCTAGCACCACTCTGTAGAAGTATATATGGATATAATACATTTAGCATTCAGCTGAGTACTTTTCAATCAAATTAAAATATATCAAATTAGTTTCTCTATCAGGTGTTGACAGAGTTTATGAAAATCGGGTTATATATTTATTACTTTCAGAGATCTTCTTGAAAATGTATGAGACTCTGGGTCCTGGAAAAGACAGTCCTTAACTGATTCCAGATCTCAGTACCCCAGAGTAATTATAAATTATAAACTCAGGTTTCTTCAAATTTGATATAATAAAAATAATTTCAGAATATTAATAGAATGCTGAGAAAATATACTCAGAAATAAAATAATAAACTATCATTTCCTTTGAATGAAGTAATTTTCATTTTAATAGGCATTAATAAAATATAATTAGAACTATTAAATACAGATTATCATGTTTAAAATTTCATTTATTAGGTAAACTCTTAAAACTGAGTCAGAACTTTTAATTTATCGAAGCCATAATTGAGAAATATAAAAATACCTGTAGCTAAAAGTGAAACAATGAACTGTATTAAAAACATGACAAAATATTAGCAATCTTGAGGTAATTTTGAAGTTTATGTAATTATGCCTCTGAATATACTTTCAAAATCCCAATATTAATATAATTGTGCTATACACTAAGTTCCTTTCCAATTCATGATTCATAACAACCAGATTTTACAGTTTCTTTGGTGTATAATTCTTCTTCCTTCTCAGACCCAACACTCCCCAGGTCAGATCACCCTGAAACTTAACCCTAGTTAGAGACCCTGGTGGTCAAGCAAACATATGAAGGGAGATGCTGAAGGAGAGCGTGGTCTTGGAAGGCACTTCATTGGAGGAAAGCAAGGGAGGTCTTATCTTCCATCAAGGGGAGCAGGCCAATTTGTAGGCCCAGAGGGTTCAGGAACTCAGGGGAATCAAAGGATTTTAAGTGCATCTAGCCTAATCAAAGCCATTCCTGGTGAAAAAGCCTCTATTAAGCTGAGAGTAGTTTTGTCTCTTTTATAGTCAATTACAATGCCTAATTTTCAGTTCTGCCTTCTCTCTGGTTTCAAGAGATGAGAGTCTCTTTAAAAACTGCCAAGTAGACTCCAACTTTCATACCTTGCTTTAAATTCATAATGAACAGATATGAGTGTGTCGTTTTCTATTTTCAACACACAAATGGTGTTTAGCAATACCTTCTCAATTCCAGTAATTCTAATTACTAGTTTCTTCATTATTCTCAGACATCATAAACATTGACCAGTTAATCTATGCCCTTCCACTGAGAGCTTCCCTAAGTTCATCATAGCTGAAAGTCTTAGCAATCACAAAAGCAAAGCAAGCCAGACTACCAGTTACCACCAGGGATCGGGCTCTCTTTGCCATCCAGCTAGTGAGTTATCTAACCCCAGAAACCCATCTTTAAAGCCTCCTTCCTGGCACCAATTTCAGCACTATCTCTGACAGGTTCTCATGTAAATAATTTACAGATCAAAGATTTGCAGGAGAAAGATTGTAAACAAAACAATAGAAGGTAGAAAACAAACCAAAAAAAACCCCAACCAAAACAAAACAAAACAAGCAAGAATATGGTCTCACTAGGGACTAACTTTAGTCTGATTCCATGTGAAGTTTCGAGCACAACTCACATCTTAGAGTTCGCCTTACCTTGAGCAAGGAAATCAACCAGGCCTGTCCATCAGTTTTCAGCCCCTGGCTGCTGGGGGGTAGAGAGTAAGGAAGTGGAGTCAAAACCACCTACATAATGTTATATCTGATTCAGCTGAGGTCAATTCTCCTAGGAAGAAAGAGCTGAGAGTTTTCAGCAACCGGCCCTTGTGACCTCTATGGGATAAATGTACCAGCCCAGTGAAGGAGATCTGGGCCACTTCATCACTCAAACCAGGATACTCTTGAGAGAAAGAGACAACTACTGATAAGTATGTTTAAAAAAAAAATCAAGCATAAACCAAACCAAGACCATCCCAGGCAAACAGAAATGTACGCTCATCCTACCTCCATCCCTCTACTCCCTTGGTATACGGAACACAGCACTACAATGCAAGGTCAAGTTTCTCTGAAGGACATGCAGCCTTCTCTACTGAGGTCTAGGAATAAAAAACCCCATATCTCCTCTGTAAATCTTCCCCCTTGGGCTTGGGCTTGATGTAAGGGTACAGATGAGAGGAGAAGACTGAAAAACTGATTTTCTTTTATTCTTCCTTATTACAGCCCCTCAAGACCAAGAAGAGAACTGTTTACTTTATCCTAAACTATAGAAATGTTTTCATCAGAGAAACAAGGATTATTCTCCACTTAAACTCAAGCCCATAGTGTAAAGCACACTTTGTCAATTGAATGTCTTTAAATGTGTCAAGAATCAGAAGGAAAAAGTATGATAGGTCTTTCAAAAATGGTGTTAGAAGTGCTAAGGTAACAACAAAAGCTAAAGACGAAGAAAACTGAGGAGGAGTATCTTTTAAAAACATTACATTCAAAAAACCAAAGGACTTGAAAGAATTGTGAAATGTTAAAACATATTTTAGAAGTTACAGATGTGAGGTCATTTTTTTAGTGTTTCCAATATATAATTTTAAGACATCTGTTTCTGGGAAATTTTTATGAGGAAACAAAACATAGTAAGAAAAAAAATTGATTTTCTAAATCCATGAAAAACAGATCTTTACAAAGAAAAAGAAAAAAAAATGTATACTTAATACTGTTTCCTGGAAGTTTACTTAGAAACAAGGGAGAAGTATTTTCTGTTGGAAGGCAGTGATTCCAACTTAGTGTGTGAGAGTTTAAGGCAGAAGGGTACACATTTTGCAACTTGTCACCACATTCTCAAGGCTTTGTTATCAATTCTCAGAGTTCTCACATTCTGAGTGAAAAATTATTGGACAAACCCATGAAACTGGTGCTGTTTTGATTGTGAGTGAATTATCTGATCAAATCATGAGAATAGTATGTTGTTTTTTGTTTTTCGCTTTTTAGTTTTTTGTTTTTTTTTCAGTTGGGTTGGTATATTTGGGATGTTGGAATATAGAAATAATATTTAAAAGCTTTGTTGATGTTTACTTTGACAAACAATAAACTGCACATGTACAATTTTTGACCCATAAATACACCCATGTAAACATCACTGTAATAAAAATAATAAATACATTCAATCAGCCTCCTAAATTTTCTCATACCTCTCTGTAAACATCATCCCAGTCCCTCTCTGGCCCTATCCTGTGTCCCCAAAATTCTCTCATCTTTTTTCTGCTACTATGGATTAGTTTGCGTTTTATAAAATTTTATATTAATAAGATCACTCGTTTTTTTATTATGGCTTCTTTCCATATAATTATTCTAATAATCATCCAATTGGTACATATGCCAATAATCTATCTCTTTTATTAATGGGTAATATTCCATGGTATGGCTATGCCACAATTTGTTTATCCGTTCAACTACTGATGGATATTTGTGCCATTTCCATTTTTTAACTATTACAAATAAAGCTGCTGGGAATATTTATGTGCAAGTCTTTGTGCACATGTATACTTTCATTTCTCTTAGGTTGACATCAAGGAATAGAATGGCTGGATCATATGACAGGTGCGTATTTAAATTTTTAAGACACTGTCAAACTGGTTTTCCAAAGTGACTGTGTATTTCATTACCACTAACAAGTTAGGCAAAGATTTATTAGATACAACTCCAAAACCATGATCCATAGAGTTTTTAAAAAATAATAAAATGCATTTTATCAAAATGTAAAGCTCTGTTCTTCAAAAGACACTGTTAAGTGAAAAAAAAAAAAGGCAATCTGGGTCACCGCCGTGGCATAGGTTAGATCCCTGGCCCAGGAAACTTTCACAGGCCATGGGTATGGCCAAAATAATTTTTTCATATAAATAAAAACAAGTAAGTAAATTAACCTTAGACCTAGCTTTATCTTATCTATTTTTCTTAACATCTTCCCTCATGTACTTTATTCTCAGTCCTAGCAAATTCCTTCTTCAAACCTTCCACATTCTCTTTTATTTCATAGTCTTCCCATAAGTTGTTCCAACTACTTGGAACATTTTGTTAGTTTTTCCTGGCCCTTTTGCCTTGTAAACTTATATATAACATATACTTATCCTTCTACATAATTATCCTGGTGGTAATTTCTAACAGGAAGCCTTCATAGATCTTCCTAGGATGGGTTAGATGTTTCTACTGTGTGTATTCACCTCAAAAATGATGTCTAAAAATTATAGTTCTATGGAGCCATCTGAATCAGAAAGTACTGTGGGGACATGGACCATATCTGCCTTTTCCACCACTGTCCTTATGCTTAGAGCATAATATCATATGTATCCCCTTGAAGAATATATTTTTATTTTTTTTATTTTTTTATTTTTTTATTTTGTCTTTCCAGGGCCAAACCCACAGCATATGGAGGGTCCCAGGCTAGGGGTCGAAACAAAGTTGTAGCCACCAGCCTACACCACATCTACAGCAATGCCAGATCCAAGCCGTGTCTGCAACCTATACCACAGCTCACAGAGGCCAGATCCTTAACCCACTGAGCAAGGCCAGGGATCGAACTTGTGTCCTCGTGGATGCTAGTCAGATTCGTTTCTGCTGAACCACAATGGGAACTCTGAACTACATATTTTTAAAAAGAAGAAGAAAAATACATAAGATAGCATTTTCAGTGTTAAAGAAAAAAACTTAGCATTATCTTATTCAAATTTGGCCTACGATATTAAACTATTCAATGTATTATTGTCCTTTACTGTATTTTTATTTTACTCAATCTTTTTATTGTTATTGAAATTCAAGTTTTGCCAATATTTTCAGATTCCAGTAGGTCATAATATGTTACTCAGACAAAGGTATAGCACTCAATTTTATTAAATATTATTTTGTACATGAAATTATACATTTGATTTCTGAGTTTTACTGTTTATTGGGGATAATTTAAAACTATTACATGTAGGATAATTCATAATAATATGGAAAATTCTATAGATTTGGAAAACAGGAAATGGGGAATTGATACATTTTCTTGAGAATTAATCAGTGAATGATTTCAAAGATTATGTGGCAAAGGAGCATACTAAAGGTGCTTAGCAGGAAAAAGACTTCCCTACCAATCTTTGTTTAGTTGAATTGGCAAATATTGTTACATTTCCTTCAGGGAAAGAATAAATTCCAGAAATGTTTACCTACAGATATTGGTAAAGCTGATCCAAAATTTCTCTAACCTTTTCATACAGATTCGAATCTCTGCCTAGACTTGACTTCAGGCTGATAAAAACTTTTTTTTAGCATTTATTTGTTCAACACATAACTACCAATGAATATTTTTCCAAATCTATTCTGCTCATTGGCATATTTTTCCTTAGATGGGACAACCTTAATATTAATATAGAGGAAACTTTCTTAGAATCCACGTATAGATCTGTGCTCTAATACATGCCAATGTCATGTTGAATCAGTCTATGAAAAAACCACCAGTGATTCAGCAGAAATAATGAGTCAAATCAATTTTACAGTCTTTTACATATAAATAATAGCAGTAAGTGTTTTATATATAAATAATGGTATTAACAATAGCAATAATAGCATTAAGCATTTATACTTATATAAATTAAAGCATTGATAAAACACTGATTAAGATTTTATTTCATATAAGTATTGTGGAATGTTGAGAGTGAGGAAAGGGAGAAGAAGATGAGGTCTCTATGCAGGCGATTAAAGATTCAGTGGAGTTTGGGGTTCCTCAAAGTCTAAACACTGTACTGGTTTCTCCATTTGTGTGCTAGTCCATAAATGACCAGGTTGGAAAATAAATAAAATAGATTCTAATACTAAAATGAAAATTGAAAATTTTAATGTGAAATGAACTAGATAGGTTAAAATGGCAGATAAAACATAGGAAGAGAAAGAATAATAAGTTGAGAGAATACAGAAAAGAGAAATTACACATAGTGCAGCATAAAAAGATAAAAAGTATGGGAAGTATTTAATTTTTTTTTGTCTTTTTTTTTTTTTTTTTTTTTGCCTTTTCTAGGGCTGCTCCCGCGGCATATGGAGGTTCCCAGGCTGGGGTCCAATCAGAGCTGTAGCTGCCAGCTTATGCCAGAGCCACAGCAACGCGGGATCTGAGCCGCATCTGCAACCTACACCACAGCTTACGGCAACACCGGATCCTTAACCCACTGAGCAAGGCCAGGGATCGAACCCGCAACCTCATGGTTCCCAGTCAGATTCGTTAACCACTGAGCCACGACGGGAACTCCGAAGAGAAGTATTTAATTGAAGGTAAGAGAAGACCTAATAGAGCAAATAGGAAAAATGCAATATTCAAAGGGATCAACAACTAAGAATGTTGCAAAATGGTTGTAAGACAAAAAAAAATCATACTCTTATAATGGGTAATAAATTCCAAGCAGGATATATACAATAAAACTTACTTCTAAGCAATTTCTGTGAATCTTAGACTATTAAAGATGTGCAAATTCTAAAAATAGCAAAAGAGAAAAAAAATTAAAGACAGATATACTTGTCATTCTTTCATAAAATTAAAGCTGGAAAAGAGTAGAATAATATCTCTAAGAGCCAATAGAAAATAAATGATTGACTAGAACCATATACCCTTTGAAATTATTTTCAAGGAAAAAGGATAAACACTTTTTGATCAAAAAAAGTACCCTTGAAGGAGAAAGGAATAAAAGTTAGAAGCCTAATATATAAACAGAAAAAATAAGAAATATGATTTATATAATGGAAATACAGAGAAACATTTCTATAAAATAATAATAGCACTAAACAGTAATCATTAATAATAGATGTTAAAATATAAGATATAATCAGTATGATGTATCCCCTTCTTAACATTTATGAAGGGTGTATTCCAGTGAGCTTACAATTAGTAGAAGGGGAGAAATGAATTAAATTTAGACTTTGTAAATTATGCTAAATGTCTAGATAATCAATAAAATAGTAATAGTTTTATAACTTCAAACCAATAGAAGGGGAAAATAAAACTTTTAACACTTGGTCATTCCAAAAAAAGTCAAGAAAAGATTAAAAAGAAAACGTAGGAAAAGCTGGAAACAAAAATTACCAAATGAGATATAAAACTGAATTTAAAAACCACAATAAACATAAATGGACTGCATCTGCCAACCAACATCAGAAATTATCATATAGGAATAACAGATTATGAAAAATTGGTATCAATTACTTTATATAAGTATACACAACTGGCTGGGAAGAAAGACAACTAATACTAAGGAGACAAAAGAAGGCTTTTTAAAGAAATGATGCATGAGCCGAGTATCTGAATATGCATGGGAATTTGCCAAGAATGTAAAAAGTACAAGAACATCAGAAATAAAATAGGCATTTGTGAGGAAAAAATGTGGTATATTTTTACCTTTCCCCTCCTCAGAGGGTGGGAGAAAAAAGGAAAAAATATTAAAAGTTAGAATCCTTTTTCCATTTATCAAAGATTCACCTGTTCTAGAAATCTTCCCCTAATAATCTTTTAAAATAAAATAATTTTTTATTACCTGGATTGGTTCTATAGAAATTTAGATCAATGACTCATAAACATTGGCAGCATCTCTCATAATAAATTACGCACAGGGCAGGAGAGATAAAGGTATTACAATAAAATTTCTATACATTCAATATTCTTGAATTTTTTTGTATTAAGATCTTCACATTATGATTAAAGGTGGTAATATGCAATAAATTTTGTTTGCTTCTTGTTTGTTAGTTTTTAACATCCTTTTTAGCAAAATAAGGAGTTCACAATAAAATAAAATGTATTAAATTGCATTTTATTGCCTAAAAAACCAAAAGTCTATAAACCACAGATTAAATGACTCTCAAAACTTCCTTTGCAAAAATTATACAGCTTGAAATATTACGTTTTCCAAAGACTACTCAGAAATTTGAAGATTTGGCTTTAAGTAGAACCAATCTGAAAACTATAGAAAGTATTTTTTCTCCCAATTTGTTAAATGTACTTCTTTAGTCATGAATATATGTCTCTTGCTTTCAAAACAGTAAAACAAAACCCAGCAATCCCACTCCTGGGCATCTATCCAGAGAAAACCATGACTCAAAAAGATGCATGTCCTCCAGTGTTCATTGCAGCACTATATACAATAGCCAAGACATGGAAACAACTTAAATGTCCATCAACAGAGGAGTGGATAAAAAAGTCGTGGTACATATACACAATGGAATATTACTGATCTGTTAAAAGGAAAGAAACAACGGCATTTGCAGCAACATGGATGAATCTAGAAATTATCATGCTAAGTGAAGTCAGTCAGTGAGACACCAATATCAAATTCTATCACTTACATGTGTAATTTAAAATAAAGGACACAATGAAGCTCTTTGCAGAACAGATCCTTACACACAGACTTTGAAAAACTTATGGTTTCTAAATGAGACTGGTTGGGATGTGGGGAGATGTGCTAGGGGTTTGGGTTGGAAATGCTATAAAATTTGTGATGATCATTGTACAACTATAAATGTAATTGAGTAATAAAAAATGCTATATAAAAACAACAACAACAACAAAACCCAGGCCTACAAACTTCATCTCTGTTGCTTTCCTCCAGAAGGAAAAAGTCACATTTAATAACTCAGTTCCTGTGGATGAATGTATATTTATAAAAATCATTCAATATTTGCAGATAAACTAATCAATAAAAGACCACAATGATCAGCTAGTTTCCTGGAATTACCGAATTATTTAACATTATGTGCCGAATGATACTTAGCAAATACATTTTGCTTGCCTAATATTAACTAAGATATTGGCAATAGAACCTTGTCAAACCCTATTCAATATGGATCTCATATTTAGTTTCCAAGAACAAGGAGCTAACAAATGGAATTTAACTATGTTTATACCCATTATATCTAAGTTAGCTTACAGATTAAAGCACTAAAAGATTTAACAAAGTCATAATTATACATTTTATGCTAGTCTTTTATATTTATTTTTGGCATGTAGCATATTGAATTCTCTGTATTTCCTACATTTTATTACACAGTATTTCTCTCATACATCATGCCTAGAATATATGAATAATTATACCTATTCTTCTTGCCATGAGTAAATCAGTGTATATAATCTGTCACATGATTTATTCATGTGTTTGATCATGAGGAATGAAATGTTTGCATGGATATATGGACACAACTTTCACAGATAACTCTCAGTAGAATCCTTAAATCTACTAACGCCTACTACTTTCACTTTATTAGTAAATTCAAAAAAACAGGAAAATGTAGATGCCCCAAAGATAAAACTTTGCCTACAATTTCATTTTCTTTTTAAAAGGAAGTCAATTTTCAAAGAATATTAATTGCCAAAGTGTGGACAACAAGCCCTTAGGGGTCCTCAAACCCTTACAAAGTCTTTCCCACCATGATTGAGACATTATTTGCCTTTTGCACACACACTCTCACACAAGGGTACAGCTTGTGCTTTACAAGTGTAAAGCACTATGTTAGGTACTTTTCGGTTTCTTACGGTAATTATCAATTTTGTCTGTCTCGGTTCACCTCTGCCTTAAATAAGACGTGAATCAGGCATCTCATGTAGATAGCTCACATGCAACCCCAATTCAACATGTCCAAGGCCATGTGTTTACTCATGTTCCCCTTCATCCTCTACTCTGTTTTTTCCCATATGCCAGTGGTTACCCAAACCAAGTATCTGAGGGTAATTGAACAAATTCTGTTGATTTAATTTCCCCAAAATGCCTATTCTTCATTTCCTCCTTTTCTATCCCTCTACTCTGCCTTACATCCCAATGTAATAATTATTACTTGGCTATTAAGAAAGCCTGCCTCTCATCCTGGCACTTTCAAACATACCCTCCATGCCATACCTGAGTTTTCCTATTTAAAATGCAAGTCTCAGAATTACTGTTGTGGCTTAGTAGGTTAAAAATCCGATATAGTATAACCACTTTGGAAAACAGTATGGAGATACCTTAGAAAACTAAATATAGAACAACCATATGACCCAGCAATCCCACTCTTGAGCATATATCAGATAAAACTTTCCTTGAAAAAGACACATGCACCCGTATGTTCACTGCAGCACTATTCACAATAGCCAAGACATGGAAACAACCTAAATGTCCATAAACAGATGAATGGATTAAAAAGATGTGATATATATATATATCACATCTTATATATATATATGTATATATATATATATATATATATATAATGGAATACTACTCAGCCATAAAAAAGAACAAAGTAATGCCATTTGCAGCAACATGGATGGAACTAAAGACTCTTATGCTAAGTGAAGTAAGTCAGAAAGAGAAAGATAAATACTATATGATATCACTTGTATCTGGAATCTAATATATATGGCACAAATGAACCTTTCCACAGAAAAGAAATTCATGGACTTGTGGTTGCCAAGGGCGGGGGGAGTGAGTGGGATGGACTGGGAATTTGGGGTTTAAAGATGCAAACTATTACCTTTGGAATGGATAAGCAATGAGATCCTGCTGTATCACACTGGGAACTGCAGTTACTTATGATGGAGTATGGTGGAGGATAATGTGAGAAAACAAATGTATATGTGTGTGCATGACTGGGTCACCTGGCTGTACAGTGGAAAATTGACAGAACACTGTAAACCAGCTATAATGGAAAAAAATAAAAATCATTTAAAATAAAAAAATAATTGTATAGATTTAAAACAAAACAACAACAAAAACAAACAAACAAACAAACAAAAAAAAAACCCTGATATAGTGTCCATGAGGATGCAGGTTTCATCACTGGCCTCAATCAGTGGGTTAGGGATCTGGTGTTGCTATGGCTATGGTGTAGGCCAATAGCTGCAGCTCCAATTTGATGCCTAGCCTGGGAACTTCCATATAATACAGGTGCGGAGTAAAAAGAAAAATTTTTTTTTTTTCTTTTTAGGGCCACACCTGCGGCATACGGAGGTGCCCAGGCTAGGGGGTCTAATCAGAGCCACAGCTGCTGGCCTATGCCACAGCTACAGCAACTCAGGATCCAAGCCACATCTTCAACCTACACCACAGCTCACAGCAAGGCAGGATCCTTAACCCGCTGAGCGAGACCAAGGATAGAGACCACAACCTCATGATTCCTAGATGGATTAGTTTCTACTAAGCCATGAAGGGAACTCCGAAAATAATTTTTTAATTAAAAAAATGCACACACAAAAAATGCAATTCTAGCTGTATCACTAATTTTCTTAAAACCCTTACTCACAATGGGATAATTCCATGATACTTAGTTCAGCAAAGAAGGTGATGTGATTACCATCTTCATGTTCACATTGCCACTATTCCCTATATCACTGTTAATGCTCTCAGTATGGAAATGTCTATAATGTCCCCTCACACTCATGCTTTGTATATCCTTCTGCCTTTGGTCATGGTGGTCCTCCTTTCCAGACTTTATTTTTTACCTTTCTTACCTAGCTAACCCTTACTCATTTTAAAGTACTTTATACATATGACATTATCTTACTTTGTACATGTATGACACTTAAAACTTATCAAGACTCTTCAGGACTGGATTTGTGCCCAGGTAGAAAACTGCATTTTTAATCTCAAGGGACTTTTCTATTCTAAAATTTTAAACTACATCATTTCCCTTACAATTGATACCCACCCCAATCCTTTCAAACCTGACTCCTCCTCTCTTTCCAAGCTTTATGAAAGTCTTTGCCCAACTCTGAAAGAAAATGAATTCAAACAAAACATGTCTATCAGTTATCTGGATTCTGATAATTCATGTAAGAGGTGCCAAATTTAGACAAGCATCTACACAAACAAGATCTACTTCCTTCATACAACTTCCTTGCAGGAGATTTGGCTGATATTCATTATTCTGCCAAATCAAAAATTTCTCAGTCTTTCTTCCAAACACTTTTATATAAAAGTAAAATTGGCTGACTAGATTCACAGAAATTTAGACCTATGAGAAACATTACATTTAAGTCACCTAGACCTCTGTAATAAGCCCAAAGATTTTCTGAAGGACTCATTGCTCATGAGTTTATATGTTTTTGCTAAATGTGTGTATGTGTGTGTCAATGTACTTCCATATATATTTACACACATATCTATGCTACACAGTGTGTGACTATATCCCTGTCCTATCCCAGGTTTTAGCAGGATAATAATAATAAGAGCCTCTTTTTGTTTACCCTTTCCTTTTTAAAAAACAACACTATCTGATTTTTGTCTTTATAGAAGAAAGAAATGTCGGCTGACTGGGTGACTGACCCCACCACATCTCTCCTAACTGGTGTTCAGGCATCTCCCTGACCTTGACATTGTTTCTTCTGGCACAAATCTCAATCACTCACGTCAATGGCAGCCATATCCAGGGACTTGTGGTTAGCATGGAGTCCAGTGTGCTGTTTTTCTCTAATGATTCTACTTGAGATTGTTCTCTTCCTCCAGTGTGTGACTGGAAGTTTAGTAGTTGAAGTAGTGGTTATGTATTCACACTGGACACATGGACAGTATTTAATGTGATCTGTCATTTGTTGGCCACTGTGACTAACCTTTACTCTCTCCTTTCCAAGCTTCCATTAAATGCTTTACAATCAAATTTAACTTCTATGCTGACTCTAAAGAAAATAAAATTTAACACTTCCCTCAAGAGGAGTGCACCAGAATGAATTTTTCTTCTTTGTAATCTTTAATGAAAGGTGTCTGAGTTACATAAGATTTGCACCTGTAATAAGTAAGGACCAACACCAACATTCTTATAAATTGCTCCCTGTAAGAAACCAGAGTTCAGTAGCCTTGTCACAAGCTTCCTTGAGAGGAAATCAGAGAGATTCAGAAAGAATGGATTCCAGGTACAGGTGTCAGGTTTGTGGCTGCCTCTACATGGAGCCTACAGTTTGAGCTACTTTTAGTCACATACAACCTCAATACTGGTCCAATGCCCAAACCACTTCTGACTGAGAAAGCAGGCATTAAAGAAACTCTTCTTCATGCTATGATAGGCTTTGCTCAACCTGCCTCGGCTCCTCAGTTTGGTTTCCTGGGCCTTTGTTTTGTCCACATGTAAGCAGTAAGTAATGATAATATATGTGAAAAACTGTAATTTGCTTTTACAAAAGCGAGATTTCCAAACTGTGTTCAAAGTAAAGTATTATTAAGTACTTAACATGAGTACAATAATAATTTTAAAATATTAAAATGTCCCTATGAGAAGTGGATATTTAAAATTCATCATTATATTTTATATTTAAATAATTAATTTTTGTTTAGAAAGTTGTATTTCCACATTATAAACTTTTAAAGCCATGTTACCAATCTTTCTATATTAGCCATAGCCAAGATCATGTGGTAAAATGAATTAAGTCTCACAAGTAAAAGAATTCTGATCCCTTTAATACTATAATTTAGACTTAAAAAGGTAAATTAAATGTCCAGGCTAGAATTAAATGCTTATTTTAGAGCAATAAGGATAATTTTTTTCAACTTCTTTTTCTAGAGACGATTCTTGACTCACATGTATAGTGACCAGCAGAGGGTGCTACATACACAGCTGAGGCTCTAAGTTCCTCAATGACTAGGCCTTTCCACTCGCATCCCACCTACAGGCACTCAACGAACCACCACCACTATAAGATACAACCCAGACTCACACAAGTGAAAAGAAAGACAGCTGTGCTTATTACTTGCCTTATCACATCAAAAGTTAATCTTCGGCTGGAGAAGAAATTATAGCAATGTAAGTATTCTGATATAAATATAGCTTCAAACTGGAACTTCTTATATATTCAAGGAAAACAGGTGGAGTTCTTTGTATTTTGTTTCAACTACCAATTGTAGTAAAAAACTCACATTACATTTTGCTAAAGCCATTTATTCCTAGTATACATAAATTCTCACATATAGAAAGTAAAATTTAATCAATGTGTCTAATATTATATCATTTAAAATGTACCTTTTCATAACTCTTTTGCTTCTAGAAAAATTCAGAAAGCTTTTCATAGCTGATGGCCAAGATAACAAGGTAGGAAGACTCTGAGCTCTTCTGCTTCCACAGGCACACCAAAATTACCTTTTACAGAGAAACTATCTAGGAGAAGACCTGAAAATGTTTTTCCATAGTTAAGATACAAAGAAAGAGCCACAACAAGATGGGTATTACAGGTGGAGACATGTTATAGTCAAGATTCACACTCCAGATAAATGACCCATAGACAGGAGGATACTCACAACTGCAGAAGTTCTCAATGAGTGAGGAGTCCCAAGCCCAAGGATCCTGCATCAGAAAGACAAGCCTTCAGAACATCTGACTTTAAAAACCAGCAGAACTTGAGTATGGGAGAATCAGAAGGCTATAGGAAACCCCACAAAATTTCATCTATATTTGCAAAATTTCATCTATATTCACAATAAGCTAAGTTATAAACAAAAATATATAAAATATGGTACCAAAAAACAGTAAAGACAAAGGGAGAAGTAAAAATGCAAGATTTTTAAAAGATTTTTATATCAATGAACTCATATCAATGAACAGACAGAAAATAAATAAGGAAACATTAGCCTTAAAAGACACTTCAGACTAGGTTGACTTAATAGATATATTTAGAACATTCCACCTTAAAACATCAGAACACACATTCTTTTTGAGTGCACATGGAACATTCTTCAGGATAGATCTCATAATAGGCACAAACAAGCTTCGATAAATTTAAGAAGATTGAAATTATATCAAGCATCTTTTCTGACCACAATGCTATAAGATTAAAATCAACCACAAGAAAAAAAACTGCAAAAAATACAAACATGTGGAAGCTAAAAAATATGCCACTAAAAATCAAGGGGGGACTGAAAAACTCAAAGAGAAAATAAAAAATACCTGGAGACAAATGAAAATGAAAACACAAC
This sequence comes from Sus scrofa, assembly GCF_054392235.1. NCBI lineage: Eukaryota > Metazoa > Chordata > Mammalia > Artiodactyla > Suidae > Sus > Sus scrofa. The sequence continues at coordinate 37,065,449 of NC_139398.1, forward strand.
AGTCCAAATTCTATGGACTCAGCAAAAACAGTTCTCAGAGGAAGTTTTTAGCAAGATAAACCTATCTCAGGAAACAAGAAAAGTCTCAAATAAACAATCTAACCTCACACCTAACAGAACTAGAAAAAGATGGCCAAACAAAACTCAAAGTTAGTAGCAGGAAATAAATAATAAAGAGTAGCATAGAAATAAATGAAATAGAGACTAATAAAACACTAGAAAATATTATATAAATAAACTAAGAGCTCATTCTTTGAAGAGATAAGCAAAATTTATCAACCTTTAGCCAGCCTCATCAAGAAAAAAATAGAGCCCAAAGATACAAAAACAGAAATGAAAAAGTTACAACTGACACCACAAAAATAAATATCGTAAGATATTACAACAAAAAAATCATATGACAATAAAATGGACACCCGAAAAGATATGGAGAGTTTCTAGAAATGTACATTCTCCCAAGACTGAATAAGGAAGAAACAGAAAATATAACAGGTTGATTACCAGAAATGAAATCCAATAAGCAATAATAATATAGTCCCCCAAAAAAAATCCCCCACAAAGCTTATACATCATGATCAAGTATGATTTATCCTAGGGATGTAAGGATGGTTCTATAATCACAAATAAATCAATCTGATATATCACTTCAACAAACTGAAGAATAAAAATTATATGATCATCTCAATAGATGTATAAGAAGCTTTTGACAATATTCAACATCCGATTATGATAAAAGCTCTTCAGAAGGGGTATAGAGAGAACAAATCTAAACATATTAAAGGTCATATATAACAAACTTAACAATCAATATTATATTCAATGGTGAAGAGCTTAAAGTATTCCCTCTAAGATCAGGAAAAACACAAGGATGTCCATTCTTCCCACCTTTTTTTTTTTCTTTTTATGACCACACTTGCAGCATATGTAAGTTCCCAGGCTAGGGGTCGAATCAGAGCTGCAGCTGGCCTACACCACAGTCACAGCAACGCCAGATCTGAGCCACATCTGCAACCTATACCACAGCTTGCAGCAACACCGGATCCTTAGCCCGATCAGCAAGGCCAGGGATCAAAGCTGCATCTTCCTGGATACTAGTTGGGTTCTTAACGAACTGGGCTACAACAGGAACTCCCATTCTTCCTGCTTTATTCGTCCTAGTATTGGACACTCTATGTACAACAATTAGACAAGAGAAAGAAATAAAAGGAATACAAATTGGAAAGGAAGAATTAAAAACTGTCACTGTTTGCAGATGACATTGTACTATATAGGAAATCCTAAAGACATCATCAAAGAATATTAGAACTAATGAATGTATACAGTAAAGTAGCAGGATACAAAATTAATACACAGAGCTCTGTTGCATTTCCATATACAAAAAACAAACTATCAGAAAGAGAAATTAATAAAACAATTCCACTCACTCTGCATCAGAAAGAAAACACCTGTGAATAAATCTAATAAATCTAACTAAGAAGGGAAAAGACCTATACTTGGAAAACTATAAGACACTGATGAACACAATTTAAGATGAAACAAATGAAAAGATATATTATGATCATGAATTTGGAAGAATTAATACTGTTGAAATGACCATATCATCCAAAGCAATCAGTGATTCAGTGCAATCCCTATCAAAATACCAATGGCACTTTTTCACAGAACTAGAACCAAAAAAATGCAAGACTTGTAGAGAAACCGCAAAAACTCCAAACAGTCAAAACAATCTTGAGAAATAAGAACAAAGTTGGAAGGGTTATGCACCCTGATTTCAAGCTATACTATAATCAATAGTAATCAAAACAGTATGGTACTGGCACAAAATAGATATATAGAACAAAGGAACAGAATAAGGTCCCTAATATAAACCCATACTTACATGCTCAATTAATCTACAACAAAGGAGGCAAGAATATAAGATGGTGAAAAGATAGCCTCTTCAAAATGGTGCTAGGAAGACTAGATAGCTACATGTAAAAGTAGCTGGACCACTTTTCACATCATTTACAAAAATAAACTCAAAATGGATTAAAGACTTAAATGTAAGACATAATACTCCTATGTTTTCTTAAACACAGGCAGTATGTTCTTTGACAGTGGTCTTGGCAACATATTTTCTCTACATCACTTCAAGCAGGGGAAACAAGAGCAAAAATAAACATATGGAACTACATCAAACCTCAATAACACAACCTTATGAGGCTGATGTCATTGACATCTACACTTTACAGCGATGAAACTGAGACAGAGAAGTGAAAAAATTTACCCATACCCCATAGCTAGGAAATAGCAGAGTTGGGAATCTGTTCCCAGGCAGGCAGACTCCAGAGGCCAAGCCTTTTACACTTGATCTATGCAGCCATGTTCCCAGTGAAAGCCCTCAATAGTCTCTATCATGCTCTTAAGAAATTCTTGACTATAGTCCAATAGTCAGACCCCTACAGATCTTTTCAAACCCATCTCTTTGCTTGCCTCCTACCTACAGTGTTGCATTCACACATGTGTTTCTTTTCCTGCGACAAGCCAAGTATCCAATATCTAGGTCTTTGCACTGGCTGTTCCCTCTGCCATGATACTCATCCTCTTGATCATCAAGTGGCTGGCTTCTCCTTGGTCTTCACACCTCATATTAAATGTCCCTTCTTTATTATTATTATTATTATTATTATTATTATTATTGTTTGGCTTCTTGGTACTGCACCTGCAGCATATGGAAGTTCCTAGGCTAGAGGTCAAATCAGAGCTACAGCCGCCAGCCTGCACCACAGCTACAGCAACGCGGGATCCGAGTAGCATCTGCGACCTACACCACAGCTCATGGAAATGCCGGATCCTTAACCCACTGAGTGAGGCCAGGGATCAAACCCACATCCTCCTGGATGCTAGTCGGGTTCGTTAACCACTGAGACACGAAGAAAACTGCTAAATGTCCCTTCTTAATGGAGATATTCATGATCACAAATTGAAAGGAGCCACCCATTACTGCTTAATAGAACAACATATTTTATATGTCTTTGTGGAAAGTACAATTCTCTGATATTTTTCCTTTTTATACATTTATTTGCCACTATTTTCTTTTCTTCCCATGAGAATGAGAGCTTCATTAGAACAGAGACTTTGTCTTCCCATTCACTTCTATAGTTCCAATAACATTGTTTCTCAGCGTTCTGACAAGATAGGACAGACAGAAATGATAAAATCTGCTTGCCACACTCAGGTAAATTAGGGGGGATTTGGTGTATTTACATGGAACTTAATGAAAATTATTATATAACTATGATAAGAAACATAGGATACAAATACTAAGGATCACATTAAATATTAAACATATATAAAGTTTTCAAATACAACTTTTATAAAATTTTAATATGGAATATTAGCTGGCTTTCAGGAGCATACTATCTTATATTAGGCTTTGCAACAGCTGAACTGATGACTTTTTAATGATATCTTCAAATTGTTGGCAGTATTGATGAGAAGTTTTTCAGAGAAATAGGTGATAAAAATTTTAACAGAAGAAATATCTATAGTAACTAACAGATATTTCTCATTTTTAGTAATAAACGTAATATTGGAATATTTTCTTATAAGGCAAACGTTCAAACTCTTTTTTTTTTTTTTTTTTTTGGCTTTTTAGGGCCACACCTGCAGCATATGGATGTTCACAGGCTAGGAGTCGACTGGGAGCTGTAGCTGCCGGCCTACACCACAGCCACAGCAACGTCAGATCTGAGCCGCGTCTGCAACCTACACCACAACTCACAGCAACACCATACCTTTAACCCACTGAGCAGGGCCAGGGATCAAGCTGCATCTTCATGGATACTAGTCAGGTTTGTTACTTTCTTTTGAGTGATGGTGGGAACTCCCAGTTCGAACTTTTTCATACCGAGTATTTTGGAAAAACAAAGAAGCTCTAACTTGCACAATGTATATTAATCATGCAAACAGTCAGCTAACTAGGCTGCTATTGCAAGGACATATCTGCAGCAAGTGAGCATAAATATCTGCCATTTGTGAAAACAATATTCAGTGATACAGCTTGGTGCTCCATGCCTTTGGAGGCTTCACTTGGCTTCTTTGCTTCTTCCATGATGGACTGCAGGCTGAGCTGCACATTTTCGCCATGGGTATCAGGAACACATATTCTTCATCAGTTCACTGGGTCCTTGTTTATGATAAGCAGAGAAGGGCTCTTAGCTAACTGTCCAAATGATAGATTTTCTCTTTGGCAAGGCTCAATGAGTTGGGGCCAATTCATAAGTGTTGGAACTTGCTTCTTGTGTAAACTGCAAGAGATGACCATGGGGTGCTCTGTGAGGATCTTTTGATGAAGGCACTCAGGTAGTGGCTATTGGCTCCAGTGAGCTCTGACCTCTCAGAGGGCCAAGGGAAGTAATACTCTGAGGCAGACCAATGACAATCTGAGAGGCAATATTTAAATCCCTGCTTCTTAAAGCATGGCTATATCAGCTTCACCAATGTCACTTTGAGGTTATTAGAAATGCAGAATCTTAGTTGCCACCCCATTGTATATTAATATACAGTTTTAGCAAGATCCTCTCATAATTACTATGTGCATTAAAAACTTAAGAAGAACTAATTTAGAATGCTATGTAAATAGGATATGTTAGCAATTAATATCTGCGAAGTAATATTTTACAAATTATATAATGAAAGTACAAAAGACTGAAAAGACATTTCAGTGTTTTATGTTATTTTTAAGGACCTCACCATGATTTAACCTTTCAAATAGTTTATTTGAAAATGAAATGCAAAATGTAAATGACGGCAAACAGGACAAAACTTGTCATTATGGTGCTACTTACAGTTTTCATATGAGTTATCTAAATAACCAAGTCATTACTTTCTTTTGTCCAGCCAGCTCTCTGAAAGTAGTTATTTTCAAAAAAAAACATGGCAGACTGCTTCCTTTGCTTTGCATCATGTTTCTGTATATGTATGTGTAGTAAATGCATAAATACATATAAATACAATGCATAAGCACATTTCAGACTGTCTCAAGTAAGACCAATAATTTTTTTAAGTCACTGTTCAATTTGTTCAGTCACACGATTTGCCAACTCTATAAAACATCTGGCTTCCCAATTTTTCTTTTCTTACCTCCTCCCCGTTTCCTAACTGGCCATTGCAATGAATATTCCAGGAACTGAAACATCAAGTATTTGCAAATTCAGGCTCTTCTGGACTCTTTCAGTACTTCTAAGGTCAATCGGAGTTAAGGGAAATTATTAAGCTTTATTTTGTATGCCAGCACAAAATTTCCTTTTTTGCTATTTTTAATTTTCTGCTGATATCCCTGATAATGCTTACCAATTATCACTGGGACTTTTCCAAAACAAATTATAAGTTGTAATGCCAAGTTAATTCTTTTAACTCTTCACTCAGAAAATATTTACTGGATATTGACTAGAGGTATGACACTTACCTGGGATGTTTAATCAGATAGGACTATCATAGGTTATGTTGTGGAAACCAAGAGTGACCAAATATTAATGGCATATCAAGGGACTATTTCTCACTCAAGAGTACATAGCCATCACAGTTCAACAGAAAGTTCTACCACTGTAGTCATTTAGGGATCCAAACCAATGGAGATTCTATTTTCATAACTGCTTCCATGATACAATGGCATGGGCTTGGAAAAAGGTTAACCACACACTGGCTCTTAAAGCTTATGCCTAGAAGTGACATATATTACTTAATTCACATTTCATTGTCCAAAGCAAGTCATAAGAGCTGTGTCTAACTTTAAAGGGATTGAAAAAGTACAATCCTACCATGTGTGCAAAAGGAGAAGAATCATGTGTGAATAGTGCTAGCACCACAGATCTAGCTAAGGAGAAACCAAATGACACAGAAGCACCCATCTATATAAATAAAACATAGCATGACAGTTTCAGCATTACAGTATACACCTTTGCTAACTAGGTAGAATTTTTATTTCTGAATACCTCAATCCACACAGACTGCAAAAATAAAAATACTTAATCCCACATCTTTTTTATAATGTTCTGATTTTTATAATATATTTAGCCAAATATTGAAGCAACCATAGCCATGAACTTTTATTCAATTTATGCAGAAAGAAATTTTCTTTAAGATCCCCCAAACTTCAACAACTTAACTTTGGTTTCAGGATAATATCAACAGTATCTTTAAAAATTTTTTGCTCCAAAGAGCCCATCACATTTGCTATAGCATGAAAATAGCCTCAGTCAAGTACATGTGTGAAAAGGCTCTTTAGCATCCCAGCCTCCAAATACCACTTATATACAGTACTAGGTAATATTTCTATAAGAAGCATGTTGCTCATTTTCCCAACTACCTTCTCAGTAGTGATTTTACATAAAGCATATTGCTAAAATTTGACAAACCACATCAGTGTAGTGGATGTCTAGAGAACTGTGCAATATATCAGCTTCAACACTCATGTAGCATGTGTTCCAAATGAAGGGGATAAATAACTTAATATTTGCATCACTTAAAAAAAGAATGTAGTGCTATGCTAGATTTTAATTAAATGTAGGTACAGAGTTGAGTATCAGGTACAAGTGTTAGTCTCATAGTTAGACTCATTGGTGCTGGGGAAAAAAAAGTTTAAGAATTTCAAAGGCAGAAGAGATAAATGTGGATGAGTGAGTCAGGGGAGTACACTGACAAGGAAAGACATACAAATTGTTCAATGCAGAGTGTGAAATGAAAGGTGTAAGGACATTCATGGTTGTAACCATATTGGATGAAGCAAGCATGGGGGGCAGGATATTGGAAAGTGGGTATGAATTAACCTTTAAAAACACTGGAAATATTTGTTTCAATAGAAGCAAAACATTCCTTATATCTGATGTAAGGTAAACCTGGATAATCCTATGCAGAAAAGGTTATCAAGAGTTTTGAATACCAAGGTTCAATGTTTGCATCAAATCTTTTGTACAGCCTCCTTTGACTGCTCACCTTTGACTTCCTCTTTAGCCTTTGAAGAAGGTCCACCACACTACAATGTATTGATAATGGGCACCACATTACCGACTGATGGAGAAAACAAAGACCCGAGAGACAGGAGGAGCATTATGAGAAAACCGGCTTACATAGACAGTTGCGCCACTCTTCATGGAATGTAGGTACATTAACAATTTAGTAAGAAAGAAATGGTCATGAAACCAATTTGGCCCTGAGAACTTTGGGGTAATCAGAAACAATGCAAAGGCCAAAGAAAGCAAAAATTCTAGTTTCAAAGCAACATATCTGGTAATGTTTCATCAGAGTTGCAGGAAACAGGCTTCTTGCATCAAATCAAGGGGAAAAATAGCAGAGTAGTGGGAAAAACCGAGGTCTGGATTTCAGGAGAAATCTGGCATCTTTCTGGATATCAGTTTCCCCACTTGTTAAGATAAAGGTATTGAATTTACAATCTCCAAGGTTACAAGTTTAAATATTTTCCTTCTGGGTTCATCAATAAACAAATATGAAGGACAAAATACATGGCATTTAGTCAACAGAGATATACGCAGACTGACATCTTTTTGATTGGGAAACTTATTTAGCAGATGAGAAAATTAGCAGATGAGAAAATATGTAACCAGATAACAACTAATGCAGGATAACTAACAACATCAAACTCTTACCTACCAGTTTTCAAAGCAGTACTAATGAGAGTTTAGTGGGTAGAACCTTATTGTAGGACTTAGAATAATCTATCCCCATCAGGACCACAGTCTTTATGACTTGAGAAGTTGCCAAAGGCAAACCACTCATTTCGTGTGCTAATGGATGGGAGTCAGCTTTTAATGAGCTGCCCAATAGAAAAATGACATAATATAAATGCATACTTAAAGGGATACTTGAAATTTCTCTTCTGCTTTGTTTTCTTTGCCAGCTTCACTTTATTACCCCACATAGCCTATGATTATGTCTTATATTCCTTTAGTTAGTTTTTTTTTTGGTAACTCTTACACTTCTGTTAAACTCTTACTAGAGCATAGTATTCTGTAGTTTTTTGCGAGAACAGGATACTAATGTCCACTTTGGAGGCAAAGTTTATCTTATATAAACTCAAATAAGATAAAGGATATAGGAAGCTTCCTCCGTAATTTAAAAATAAATTCAGTGATGTTTCATTCATTCTGCTGCTTTGATAAGTGGATTAAGAGAAAGATTTTTTAACAAGTCATGGATTAAAATCTGCCCTGAACAGACAAAAAATTTCCTAGCAAGATATACTGGTCACAAATATTCTGTTGGCTATTGCTAGTTCAAATTTTGACTCTTTATTATTTCAGGGAAAATTGAAATCTCCTTTCTGAAGGTCCTCATTTTATGTTATTCTTCATACCTGTAGTTCTAGGTAAGCCCAGAGAGAGAAGCTTTGATAAGGATTTTTTTTCACTTTCTTATTTATTTTTAATTGTTATTTCCCCAATACAATTTTTTTCTACTGTACAGCATGGTGACCCAGTTACACATACATGTACACATTCTATCGTCTCACAAATGCCCATCAACAGATGATTGGATTAGGAAGATGTGGTGTATATATACACAATGGAATACTACTCAGCCATAAAAAAAGAATGAAATAATGCCATTTGCAGCAACATGGATGGAACTAGAGACTCTCATACTGAGTGAAGAAAGTCATAATTGATAAGGATTTTAATGTTAGGTAAACCATTTGATCAATCAACTTTTTTTGCAATAAAAATTCTGATTTTCAAAGCAAAGAAAGACATTCTTCCACTGGACTTTTTGTAATTAGCTAAAGACAAGTTTTAAAATAATTTAGTTTCACCTTTTGCTTAACTATATTATCATCATGCTCCAAATATGACTCACCTTCCTGAGGTTTTATGAACAAAGATACAGAACTGGATCCCTTTACAGAATTGAGTTCATTTAATTCATTCTAATTAAGACTTATGTGCACTGACCTTGCATGTGGAAAAGGATGCCATTGGTTATTGATATCAAAGTTCCTTGATTTGGATTTTTACTTGTATGACTAATTTCTCATATTTCTAAATTTGTTATTTGTTTGATTATTTGTTAACATCAATAACTCATTTATTCACATAGGCATCCAACAAATATTTCTTTAGGGACTATTTTGTACAGTATTGTCCTAGGTCTTAAAGATCCAAAGAAGAGAGAGCATCCTTGACCTCTAATACTTTCCAAAGTGGTAGGGAGCAGAGAAATGTCCAGTTACTGTTCCATGTGAAAGGTCTAGGACTGAGAAAAGCACAAGAGTACCCAGGGGTTATACTCAGAAGTGAATGCATAATTCACACTAGGGGAATGAAGACAGACTTTTCAGAGAAAATGAGGATAACCTCAAGCAAAATGGGAGGATTGGTGTAGGCTGCAGCTGTAGCTCTGATTCAGCTCCTAGCCTGGGAACTTCCATATGCCACAGGTGCAGCCATAAAAAGAAAAAAAGAAATATATATATATATGTGTACATATATATATATATATGCACACACACATATATACACATATATACACACACATATATACCTATATATACATATATACACATATATACATATATAGACATATACACACACACACACATATGTATGTATATATACACATACAGTTGTGGAGTCTGGGAAGTCCAAAATCAAGATGCTAGCAGACCCCACACCTGGAGAGGAACTGCACCCTGGTTCATAGAAGACCATCTTCTAGTTGTGTCCTCACATGGCAGAAGGGGCAAGAGACTTCTCCTTTTATAAAATCCCATTCATAACGGCTTTGCTTTTATGACGTACTTACCTCCCCAAAGCCCCACCTCCTAATACCATCACATTGGAGGTCAAGATTTAAACATACAAATTTTAGAGTGATACAAACATTCAGTCCATGATAGAATCATTCTGGGACAGGGATTTACCTATAATATGATTTGTGGACAAAATGATTCCTGTCTTGGTCTTTTTCAATGCAGTTCCTGTTTTTTTTATTGTTGTTGTTTTTATTTGTTTTCTGATGGGTTACAGATAGGTGCAATGTTTATTCTGATTTAAGACATTCTAATCCTCCCCTTAGATTTTATATACTGAAGATGGAATGACTTAATGACCAAATCAGCTTACCCTAATTCATACCCAGGCTGTGGGCATCTACATCAAGAGTAACTCAATTTTATTCTTTAAAAGTCACATCAAAGTCACAGTAAAAAATTCAGAATACATCCAAAGATGCATGCCCCCTACTATATTAATGAATGTTTGAGCCCTGGTGTATCTTTCCTGACCTACTATCGTGAATATAATGGCTGACTCAAATGATACTTCCTATGAATAAAAAAAAAAATTTTTTTTTGGTAAAAGAACATTATGATCAGTTCACTTTGAACAAATGAGGAGTAGGCAAGGCTTCTCATGCATTTTATATCAGCTCAAGTTCTCGTTCATATTGAGGACAACCACCTGGGTCCTTAGTGATAAGTGCCATAAATGTGCAAATTCAGATAGTCAGTCACTCTGTGATGCCAAGTGAAACAAGATATCAATTCTCCAGTGTGATATTCCTACCCTGCCATTTGAGCATTTGGCATGGGCTGGATCACTTCCACATAACACTTCAGAAAATACAGCAGTAAAATGATTTTTAAACAAATTGAGTCATACTAAGTGATGGAAGGGTGATGGAAACCAAGAACATATTGATTCTATTTCCACATCTAATCACTCACTGCAACAGCTGGTTTATTACCACATTCCTCTCACCTATGAGGACCATAAGCTTATGGAGAATGAGTCTGCTGGTAATTTCCAATTCACTGCGTGCACACATGCTTCACTGCACGCAGGGGTGCATCATCCAAAAATCCGTGTTCTGGGAAATGTTAAGGGATGCAACTAAACCAAAAAAGGAGAACTGTGAGTTTGTTGGATTAAGTAAAATTAAATGTGATTCTTTACCAAAGGAACTCTTTGATATTTTTTGACAATGAAAATATGCATAAATAGAACATGCAATGCGACTCACACTTACTTTATCACAGAGCTTTCTCTCTGAGAAAAATTTACTTACATTTCAGAAAACATTGGATAGAATTAGAAAACAATGAAACCCGTGTGACCATGAATTGAGAATAAGGTCCCATGCTTTTTCCCCTGCCTCTGAAACCGATTTACCAAGGGGTCATAGGATGGGCTCTAACTTCTCTTCACGTTAACTCCAGATCTTAAATTTTTCCCACTGATTTCAAAAGAAAGAAGAAGAAGATGAGTAAAAACAATTCAGATATAACCATTAAGATGGCCAATAGAATTATACTTTGCTTTTTTTAAGATAGTCCTTCTCTTTAGGAGAGTTATCATTTAAAAATCTGTCTTTTCTGGAAGTTCCTGTCATGGCGCAGGGGAAACAAATCTGACTAGGAACCATGAGGTGGTGGGTTTGATCCCTGGCCCAGCTCAGTGGGTTAAGGATCCGGCGTTGCCTTGAGCTGTGGTGTAGGTCAAGCTGTGGTATAGGTCACAGACGCGGCTTGGATCCCACATTGCTGTGGCTGTGGTGTAGGCCAGTGGCTACAGCTCTGATTAGACCCCTAGCCTGGGAACCTCCATATGCCGCAGGTGCAGCTCTGAAAAGACAAAAAGCCTAAATAAATAAAAATAAAATAAAATCTGTCTTTTCCAATTTTAGATTGCTAGTAGTACACGTGCAAGCCCCTCTCACTGGCTTCTTCCTCAGCTCCCCTTATAATTGGGAGTGGATTATGAATAATTGCTTCATTCAGAAAGAATAGGACACACATGGCAATTAGTACCATTAACATCCACAGTATTGGTCTGCTTTTCTGCTTAAAATAATCAGTTGACTTGTTACAGTGATGACAGTTAGTTGCCTCAATAAATTAAAGTTACTGCTGTTCCAACTCCCTCTTTTATTTTTAAATTACTGCTGCCAGCAACAGATACATTCTTTTGGTTTTTTTTTTTTAATGATTTTTATTTTTTTCCATTATAGCTGGTTTACAATGTTCGGTCAATTTTCTACTGTACAACTAAGAAACAGAAAGGCCATTTATCAATGTCTTTGACAACTGCTACTTCTAATTTGCATCATTTTTTGAAATTTGGTACATTGTGCTGTGGTTGACCAACACATTAATCAGTGAGATGTGGGTGAAACTTTAAACACAATGACTGCACCTGCCTAAGCTCCCAGGAACAGTTATACTTTAACAGGCAAGGAGTTAGATGTGTTTTATTTAAACTTAATTTTGATAATTAAAGAGTGTAACTATTATTAAAGAGTAACTATTGGATATAAGTTACAATAGAGGTGACAATTAGTTAGAAGTATATTTTGAGGAACTATATCTCAAGTTTGTAGGACGTTGCCTCTATTTGTTTAAGACTTTCCTAGCATACTACGCCTAAGGATTAAAGTCTCCTGCATTTGAAAGAACACCAAGATACTCCTATTGATGGATTGGATATGCATGGTATACACTCCATGTGTCATCATGTAATGGTATATAAATTAAATACAAAAACAGAACTTAATTTGAATGAAAACTAAAAGACAGAGAACTGATTAAAAACTGGCTGGCTGATTTTATTAACTTAATCAGTTTTACACAAATAACTACAGAGATTATTAATTACCCTATTTTTGCTTCTCTGACCATCCTTCACAGATGAAATAATTTAGAAGGGTTTCAAATGGGGAATGTTTTGATTCATTGGTTGCCAGGTTTTCAATTTACTGTGCCATGTACATAAACAATATAAATGGTCACTCTCAGGAATGGTGACTCCAAGCCAATTTGTGGGTTCAACATGAGAGATTTTAAATTCCTTACATAAGGTTCTGTGTCAGAGACATTTATTTACTCTGCATCAAGTATCCATGTGTTCCCCCACATCCCTGTCTTTAAAAGGTTAGGTAGCATGTGTGACAAGTTCAGGTTTTTAGATTATGAAAAGTCTCATGGGTCATGCCATACTGAAACATTTAACAGAAGCTCTCTATTTAACCTTGATGCCTTAGGTTGAGATGTCAGAGCATCTGTCTGCCTGGCTTTAGAATGGCTGCATGTGGCAAAGCCCTGAACGAACCCGTGTTGTCTATGTAATTTGAGCAAAAAAATAAACTTTTATGAAAAAAATCTTTTCTTGTGATAAGCCATTGAGATTTGGGAGTTAAATAGTTAATCCGACATAATCCAGCTTCCCTAGACCATGACCAGTCCTCCTTTGCCATACAGTCTCCAAGTATAAAAGAATATAAGGCAAGAAGATCCCATTAACTAACTCTTTTTTTTTTTCACTTTTGCTTGATTTATTGAGCACTTAGTAGCTGACAGGCTATATGCTAAAATTTACTGATGTAAACATTCAATAAACAATCTCTAATGCCCAGGAGTTCATAGGGTAGTACAGAAGGAAGAGACTTAAACAGACCACATTTTTTTTCCCACTGTACAGCAAGGGGATCAAGTTATCCTTACATGTATACATTACAATTACATTTTTTCCCCCACCCTTTGTTCTGTTGCCATATGAGTATCTAGACAAAGTTCTCAATGCTACTCAGCAGGATCTCCTTGTAAATCCATTCTAAGTTGTGTCTGATAACCCCAAGCTCCCAATCCCTCCCACTCCCTCCCCCTCCCATCAGGCAGCCACAAGTCTTTTCTCCAAGTCCATGATTTTCTTTTCTGAGGAGATGTTCATTTGTGCTGGATATTAGATTCCAGTTATAAGTGATATCATATGGTATTTGCCTTTGTCTTTCTGGCTCATTTCACTCAGTATGAGATTCTCTAGTTCCATCCATGTTGCTGCAAATGGCATTATGTCATCCTTTTTTATGGCTGAGTAGTATTCCATTGTGTATATATACCACCTCTTCCGAATCCAATCATCTGTCGATGGACATTTGGGTTGTTTCCATGTCCTGGCTATTGTGAAGAGTGCTGCAACGAACATGCGGGTGCATGTGTCCCTTTTAAGTAGAGTTTTGTCCGGATAGATGCCCAAGAGTGGGATTGTGGGGTCATATGGAAGTTCTATGTATAGATTTCTAAGGTATCTCCAAACTGTTCTCCATAGTGGCTGTACCAGCTTACATTCCCACCAGCAGTGCAGGAGGGTTCCCTTTTCTCCACAGCCCCTCCAGCACTTGTTATTTGTGGATTTACTAATGATGGCCATTCTGACTGGTGTGAGGTGGTATCTCATGGTAGTTTCTCTAATAATCAGGGATGTTGAGCATTTTTTCATGTGTTTGCTGGCCATCTGTATATCTTCCTTGGAGAAATGTCTATTCAGGTCTTTTGCCCATTTTTCCATTGATTGATTGGCTTTTTTGCTGTTGGGTTGTATAAGTTGTTTATATATTCTAGAGATTAAGCCCTTGTCAGTTGCATCATTTGAAACTATTTTCTCCCATTCTGTAAGTTGTCTTTTTGTTTTCTTTTTGGTTTCCTTTGCTGTGCAAAAGCTTTTCAATTTGATTAGGTCCCATGGGTTTATTTTTGCTCTAATTTCTATTGCTTTGGGAGATTGACCTGAGAAAATATTCAGATGTTGATATCAGAGAGTGTTTTGCCTATGTTTTCTTCTAGGAGTTTGATGGTGTCCTGTCGTATATTTAAGTCTTTCAGCCATTTGGAGTTTATTTTTGTGCATGGTGTGAGGGTGTGTTCTAGTTTCATTGCTTTGCATGCAGCTGTCCAGGTTTCCCAGGAATGCTTGCTGAACAGACTTTCTTTTTCCCATTTTATGTTCTTGCCTCCCTTGTCAAAGATTAATTGACCATAGGTGTCAGGGTTTATTTCCAGGTTCTCTATTCTGTTCCATTGGTCTGTCTGTTTTGATACCAGTACCACACTGTTTTGATGACTGTGGCTTTGTAGTATTTCTTGAAGTCTGGGAGAGTTATGCCTCCTGCTTGGTTTTTGTTTCTCAGGATTGCTTTGGCGATTCTGGCAGACCACATATTTTAAGATCAGTAGAGGTACACTTTGAATGCTACTGAAGGGAAGGTACCCAACTCAGGCTAAACAAAATTACTAAGGGCAGCTAGTAGGAGTTACCACTTGATCTGAGCCTTGAGGGAAGAGAAGGTGCTGGCTGAGTCAGGTACATGTGAAACAGAATAAGAAGCATGGTCTGTATAGGGGAACAGGGTGAAATATGGGTAAAGGCTGAAGCACAGAGAGCCTCAAACATCACTTTTGAGAGATAGATTTTTATTTGGAATGCAGTGAATTATTTTAAGCCACAAGAACTAAATAGGTGTTCTAGAAAAAAAAAAAGTTTTACTTTTTGGATGGGGAATTTTGCAGTGCTTCTCAAAGCATGGGTTAAAATGACCTGGAAAGCTTCTCAAAAGATGAACAAACCAACAGATTCCCAAGCTTCACCCAAAATGAACTCACAGCTAACTGGTACATGGAACCTAGAAATTCAGGTTTTTCTAAAAAGCATCTATGCGTTATTTGTACATAGTCGCATATGAAAACTACTACAGCAGAAGAGAATTGAGACTGGAAACTTAAAAGTCCATCCCAGAGTTAAGAAATATAAAGACCTACATGAAAGGAGGACCAGTGAGAATGAAAGGAAGACTTGTATTCTGAGGGGATTAGGAGAGAATGTTTAGACTGATGAAAAGGGAATGTGACCTGAGTTTTCTGGTCTGGAAACCAGGTTTCTGGGTGCTATGTTGGTATACTGGAGAACAATGAGTAGGTGTGTTTTGAAGGAGGAAGTTGAGAATCATTTGATGATTTTGAGCTTGAGCAAAGGCCATTTATCACAACTACACAGTCTTACTTTTGGCAATTGTACCCTACAATGTAACAAAAAGTCTAAAAGGTACTCAATCTCACATCAAGTACAATTCACCTAAAATGATACAATATTTAGCTTATGGCTATTAGAATAACTGAATATAATGGGATATATTGTTTTATATTGAAGTTTTCTTTTTTGTACCTTTGGTGACATTTTTTTCCCCAGTCTCAGAGTTTCCAAAGCTCCGGAAAAGCTCTAAGTTTCTAATGCTATTCCTAGTGGATAAAGGTGTATAGAATACACCCGAGTGAAGATGTGTAGGGAGAGTTGAACATATGGTGCAGACGAGGGATGGGTGGGCAGGCTGACTATCCCGAGGAGATGGTGATGAGGGACAGAAAGGGTTGCGCCTTCTCAAAATGCAGATGCTCCCATTTTTGTTGCTATCAAGTCTCTCTGCACAATAGAAAGTACCCTAAATTTATATAGCACTAGATATTTCTTTCTAATTGGTTGATATTCTTTCATATAATTTGTCCAAATAATTCTCAAGTTATAATGAAGCAAACTTTTTATATAGGGAGTAACTCATAAACAGATTAAAAGCCTACTATCTCATTGATTTTTCTAAATCTGTAGCAAAATAGTAAGCCACAACACAAGTACAGCTTTCCTGAATTAGTCATTCATACAAGTCTACTATTTATATATTCTCTGTAGGTACATTCTAATCATGTGCATGCACAATTTCCATAGTCATTTCTCGTGAATATATTGTTCAAGCTTTATATGCATAAAGCAATAAAATGAAGAGAGCTTAAGTAAGTGACCTATAAAAATTAACCAACAGTTTTTTCACACCCACAATCGAATTTTGAATAAATGAGATTATTCTTTAAATTATTTTTATGTGCTTTTTATAATAGCTGAGTAAATTAATAGCTCTGGGGGTATCATTTAATGAAGACTTTCTGCCCTCTAATTTAAGTTTTAGCCTCAGAGGGAGATCTTATGAGTTCGTATAACCACAATCAAAATATCAAGATGATGTTTTCTGTGACATTTCTAGCTTAATTTATTTTATTTTATTTTACTTTATTTTATTTTATTTTTTGCTTTTTAGGGCCACACCCATGGCATATGGAAGTTCTCAGATTAGGGGTTGAATCAGAGCTACAGCTGCTGGCCTACACCACAGCCACAGCAACCCAAGAGCTGAGCCACATCTGTGACCTACACCACAGTTCACAGCAACGCCAGATTCTTAACCCACTAAGCAAGGCCAGGGATCAAAATCACATCCTTGCGGATCCTAGTTGAATTCGTTACCACTGAGCCACAACGGGAACTTCTCTAGCTTACTTTAATAACCAGTTAGATAGCATTGGTACTAATTCTTGAGAACAAAACAAGAGAGGTGGGAAAATGCATCAAAAGACAATCTACAACTCTTGCCTGACTGACCCATGTAACACTTCATTTTTCACCTTTTTCATTGAAAGCTCTCAAAGTGTTTTATAAACCTTCATTAATGTTATTCTGTTACTGCCAGAGCACCAAAGAGGACACTGAGATGACCACTGTCTGATTCCACCAACAGAAGAAAGTAAATCCTTGATGGCAGCAGAATGTTACCTAAACTCATCTCATTGCTTCTCTGTAGCATTTGAGATATTAGGCAGTGATGAAAAGACACAGGTATTGGGGCCAAGATACAAGTCTTTATTCTCTGTACTTCTATCTGGCCTAGTTTTTTCATTTCCAACCTCTTGGAACTTTGGAATAAATATGTTAACTACCTAGGTGTGTGTATGTGTGTGTGTATATACACATATATAAACACATTTGTATTAGAGATAGAATTTATCATTAGATGAGTTCTGAAGTTAGATGGCTAAATCAGTTAGTTGGTTAGACAAATTGTACTAAATATGATAGAGTAGAAAAAGATAAAGAATCTGTAGAACTGTGTTTGTCTAACCATACACAAAAATAAAAGCCTAACCCCACATAACTGTTTTAAGAAGCATTTAAATACATGTGCAAAAAAACAGTGGGATTCAGCACTACTTGCGTATGGCATTAAAAGAAAATAATAGGAGTTCCCGTGGTGGCTCAGTGGTTAATGAATCCGACTAGGAACCATGAGGTTGAGGGTTCGATCCCGGCCCTTGCTCAGTGGGTTAACGATTCGGTGTTGCCGTGAGCTGTGGTGTAGGTTGCAGACATGGCTTGGATCCTGCGCTGCTGTGGCTCTGGCGTAGGCCGGTGGCTACATCTCCAATTAGACCCCTAGCCTGGGAACCTCCATATGCCATGGGAGTGGCCCAAGAAATGGCAAAAAGACAAAAAAATTAAAAAATAAAAAATAAAAATAAAAGAAAATAATAGATAAACTAGGCTATACATATTTACATATATTTATATGTGAACTGAATGAGACAACAGGCTCTGTAATGTAGAAATAATAGGCTAAAAAGAAAGGGCGCTCATGAGGAAACAAAATGATTCTTTCAATTGAAAAAAAATTCAGACTGAATGACTTTTCACAATTTGGTTTTTCTTTTGCTTAGGAAACAAAAAATGATAGCATGGTTGTGTAAGCTTTTACTCATCTGGTTTTTAGCCTACTTAGATTTCTTCCAGGTTTACTGGTATAGTCAATGCAATAATAAGAAATGGTTAATTTTAGTAACAAACAGCATGTTTGATTTATAAAAACGAAGCCAAATAGCTAAAGAGATTTTAGATTCACTGACTAGGGGAAAAACTGTCTTGGGTCTTTCCATGGAAAAGAAATGATTTGTGCTTTTTCGATCCAAAGACAGAGGAGTACAGTTCCTTCAGATTGCTAAAATAATTTCTCCTGAATTTAAATGAAAATCTAAACTAGAAAAGGGTGTTGGAGTGTTTTATTTTCCTGACATGCCAAGATTTTTAAAATGCTGGGATAATCAGATTATATGATAAAAAAGTTCATTTGTGGAGATCTTTCTTTTTCTGGGTTATAATTGAAAATTTAGAAGTGTGTGTATGAGGCTTGTTTTAAACTCCTTGAAGTCCATTGAGCACAAGAGGTAAATTGCATTTCAATTCAGAAAGACCACTGTTACCTTGGAAATTAAAATGTGACTCTACACCAATCCTGTGTTCAAGAAAACACATGCAACAGGACATGAATTTGAGTACTGTAATCATCAAGGTCAAAGCATCTGATTTAAAAGAACATTTCCCTCAAGTTTTGATGATTTGACTGAAATTTTCTGATGGTCTTACTTAGTGGTAGCCATTACTTTCAAAAACATTTCTTCCACCTTTTGAGAAATCCAGAATATTCAGAACATGTGAACAGGCAAGTCATTTGATGTCCAGTATTCGGACGAGTTCAAGTTCTTTGGTCTATGCCTCATACTTTGCATGCTCATTCAGTTACATTGCATGGTATTTATTACTTCAGAAAGAATGCATATGACCATGACCATAAAAGGAGTTAACTTATCTAGAATACTTCCCTCCAGGAAATGCATCTAATACAGTAGATACCTGTGTTCCTTACCTTAAAATACTAACATTCAATGTGACTACAATGATTTCTTCATTCCTCCACTGCTGACCTGCTCGTGAGGGAATCCTTCATAGATCTATTTGTCTCAAATTCCATGTCCTTCCCTCAAAATAAGAAGCTAAACATTTTTTTATCATTTCACTTTCTGTTTCAGATACTTCTTATGTTTCCCAAACCTGCACTTTATCTCATAAAAAAATATTGCTCTTGTTTCCCTTCAAGTGTGTGCTACTCACCCTGCCTCTTCCTCTTCTCATAGTTTCCAAGTTCTGTATGTTTGTAAAGATCAAGTTCACATATAACCACCTCTCTGAAATCTTCCCTATCTTTCCCAGCAAGAATTAATTCATACTGGCAGCAGAGAACCAAGGGATTTGGGTGTTGGAGATGGGGAGGATGGCAGATATACAATATTTTATTTTGTATACTATTTAGCTCATGTCTAAATTCTTTTATGTATTTATTTTTAATATTTATATTTTAAATATTAATAAATATATTTAATTATTTCCCTAATACAATTTTTTCTACTGTATAGCATGGTGACCCAGTTATACATACATGTACACATTCTATTTTCTCACATTATCATGCTCCATCATAAGTGACTAGACATAGTTTCCAGTGCTACACAGCAGGATCTCATTGCTATGTCTAAATTCTTAACTATGACAGCACAGTTTACTATGCTCAGCGCCAAAGTGAAAGATCAAAGTCTTGCTCATTTGTTGGCTTTTTAGTTTGGGCTTGCTTAAGTTACAGGGACAATGTAATCACTATGGAAGGTTTAAATGATCTCAGTGGTTGTTCCTTATTGATTTATTTTAAAATATCCAATGAGGTTCTAGTTATTTAATGGTACTTGTGCTTCCTGACACTTCTTGTCACTGACCCAAGTTAGACTATTTTTTATCCATTGGTCCTCATTTTTATTTTTACAGTTCTGAGTTTCATGGCTTGAACATTTTTGTTCCAAGGACAATGTTTGAGAATTCAGGAGCATTTGTGTTCAGAAAAACCCCATCTTTAAAGATTCTCATGAACTTGGATAGAATTCCAGAATGCCTTTACAAATACATCCCTTTGGAGAAGTGTTTTCATGCATGCTATTTTTAGATGGTTCTGTGAAAAAGTGGACAAGTACGTTCCAGCTTCAGTAACTCCCATGTTTTTTATGCTTTTCCCAAAACTCGCCCACAAATAGCATTTTGTTATGACTTTCCCTTATTCTCACTTGTCCAGTAGAAATAGAAAGATACTTGCAAAATTTTAAGGTTAGAAAACAGTAGAGGAAATGAATATCACACTCAAGGACTAGTTTTAGAACATGCCCTTCTTTTGTGTACAAAACCCCTACTAGATGCTGTAGGAAGGGATTTAGTGATTACAAACTTGAGTGGAATTAGATTTTAAAATTAGTCTGAAGTAGACCGCTAAGATGGATTATTCAAAAATATGAAAAATTATTTATAAATTTAATTTCTGATTGTCAGTGTCTCTAGAGGGAGGTAATTCGCAAATCAGTGATTCTTGTCTAGAAATAGCACATTTTTTTATGGTCAAATTTTTAAACTTATTTTTTAATCCCCAATTCATTATAATGACCAAAATTGAGTTTCATAAAATAATATTAAGCCTAGAGATCCAACTTAGGAGGAGTTTAAAAGCCTTCTAAATGTTTTTCACTCATCATTCCATTAGAAGACTATATTTCATGGAATTGAAAATAAACATTCTCTGAAGGATATTTTATTTGAGTTTAATACAATCTCATAAGAATTAACACCAACCTTACATCAAATATTTGGCTGCCATTTGCTTTGGGATATACATACATAGTGTACATTTTTATTTCCTAGAAATTCACCATATTTAAAGAGTAAAATGACACTGAGAAGGCTACACCCACAAAGCATTTTCCAGTATCCAGTTTTACACTGAAATCCCTATTCTTAACTGCAGACAGATGGCCTCACCTCTCAGCCCTTGCAAGGAGGTGCTGCAGACAATTCTTCCCAGAAATTTTCTGTTAGAGGTTGCATAGAAATTGGCTTTAGCTGGGGACTCCATGAGAACAAGGAAACAGACATTGTTAAAAAGTTCTTAGTCCATAGAACTGATTAAGCAGAGGAGAAAGTGACTATGCAGAAGATATTGGGGGCGAGGGTGAGACAACTACAGAAACAACATCAATGAGCAGGTGAGATGGGTTAGAATCAGATGCCAGTTGATTGTGAGGTCTTTGGGGGAAGCAGGGACCCTTTGTCCATTATATACATGTAGAGTGCAGAAGCTATGTGCATGCAAGGTTACAGATTTTCTGAAAGGAAGATGAGTAGTTCCCATCTGTGTGTCACAATGACCGAGACACTGGCTGAGATAATCAGCTGGGAATGAGAAGAGAGGAGATACTGAAGATGGATGGACGATTGAGAAAAATAAATAATGATCTAGGTACGTGGGAGAGTTACAAATGAGGTAGGTTTTCACGAAACTGCTGAATGGTCAGTTGATATTTGGGGTCATCTGTTTAAAGTGTGGCCACTCATCATGGTAGTGAGATTATCGCTAGAAATGTCAGCTGCGCAGGTGTAGAACTCAGGGATGGAGCAAGTGACTAACGGGCTTAACTAAGGCTGATTTTTTTGTTTCTGTTAAGTATCACAGAGGAAAAGGGGCAAAGGAGTGAGGATAACTTGAGAGGAGGATATTTGCGGCTGTTCCCTGAAAGCTAATCTGGAAGGGAGGAGCATGAGGAGACAAAGCAGGGATGATTATTCAATTAAAAATGGAAGTATGAATGGACAGAAGATTCCTGTGGGGTGGAAGAATAATTTCTGAAAGGGTTTCATAAATGAGCTCAGAGATGGAAACCACCTTTTATTTATGTCAATGAAACAAGGAATATACAGCAAATTATGGAGTGACCAAAAACAGTAAACACACAGTGAATTGTGGACTTCAAAAAACAAACAAAAACAAAACAAACAAACAAAACTCTTTGCCAAGATGCAAAGGATGAAAGGGACCTAGTAGCACAGTTGGTTAAGGAAGGTGTCTTCCAAAAGAGTGTGGCTGATGGGGTTAATTGGGGAAAAACAACCACAATGACAACAAAAACACATATTCTCCATCCAGGCAAACAGAGGAACAAGAAAAATCTGTTGCCACATATCAGTGTACATCTGCTGTGGTGGCTGAAAACCTTTAGCTCTGAATCTAACTAGTGCCACGTGTGTTTCTCTGTCACGGAGCAACTGCAGAAATAAGAAGGCCAATTACTCAGCATGGCTCATTTTTCATCCTGCCTTGAACTTGGCATGACTTTGCAAAATTCAGAGCTCCTGTTGAATTCTCAAGGGCACTTCAGCCTTGGCTCAGATGCATGAGCAAAATGGGAAGTGGCCCTTTTGTCCTTTGATCACATAAATCCAAACCAAATAAGAGCCAGCCTGGAACAGACTGGATGTGCAAATTTCAAGAGAAACCATAGCATGCATATAGAAATGCCACTTCAGCATTTCACCCATTCCTCAGTAGTAGGAAGCCTGATGAATCAGTGGTGATTCTATTCAGCAGAAGTCATGTTCTACCCATGCAACCAGTATTACTCTCTAATAAAAATGAAAGGTTGCGGGGGGGAGGTTAGTCTTTGGAGTGAGACTTCAGGAATGGTGAGGTCATTGTAAGCATCAAACCATAAAGGCATGGCTTTCAATGTGGAGCTACTTATTTTAGGGTGAGGACTATTGAAACTCATTTTATTTATCTAAAATTGTGTGAAATCATGCCTAACTAATTATTCCTCCCTCGAGTGATCCCCACCTCAATTCCCAACCATGTATTTAATATGTTGGTAGATGTTTTATTCCTTGATATCTTAGTTCCCTGTTTTTGGTAGCTCTCATTGCTGCAGAAAATTACACAAAATCCTTTTAGCCTGGTATTAAAGGCTAATCCATTGATTCAAAACCTATAAAAATATTTATAATATGTATGTAATGTTCTAAGAAATGCTATGGTGAATAAAATAGGTTAAGTCTCTGGGTATGTGGAGTTTACTTTGTAAAAGGAACAGAAGGAGGGGAGGAGACCCTTTCAATAGCATTAAAGTCTTACAGAGCCATTAAAAAGGGGTGATGCTATCACCTCATTTAACCCTTAAAACAATTTCATAAAGAAGAGGCAATCTTACCTCCATTTTACAGTTAAGAAAGCTGAGGCTCAGATTAAGTAGCTTGCCCACTTTGATTCTATGGGACAAGGAACCAAGATATGAATCTATCTCAACCTGACTCCAAAGCTCTTAACTACTAAGTTTATTTCTTCCAGAATTGATGGTATTCAGGTGTGTGCAAAATTTTACCTTTACTGTTCTGCAACACCAAACATATATGTGCCCAGAAAAGAAACATCAATGTTTTATATGGCTTATTTTTGAACTTGAACTTAGAATGACTAAATATAAAGAATTATTTTAAAATGTTTTTTCTTTTGCTGGTGATTTTCATAGTCTCACATATTGTGTTTGCCTCATAATTATGTTTTTTCTTGCTTTGTATGTTTTGTTGATTCACTGACTGTTTTAAATCCTGGGAATCCTGAGAAACCAAGTACATTTTCCATTTTAAACTGAAAACCACAATATGTTAAACTTACTGAAATGGTGGAAACCTTGCACTAAATATAACTTTCAAAATTCATACATCACTGTATTTGTTTATGACATTTATTCATGAGTTAAATATCACATCAAAGTTGCAACTAACTTTAGGTTTATGGAGAGGATGAAAACTTTAGTCTACCAAAGAAATAACCAAATAAGAACTTGATATGGGTTGTTTAAAAGTGGTTCAATTTTGAAAATTCCCAAGTTGGAAAATGATTCATAGCTAGATGCTTTGGAGAAAAAATAAATGCACATTGTTATTTTGTTAAGCAATAATAAAAACACAAGTGTGCATGTACAGCATATTTTTAAATTTCTACATCTTCTCTTCAAAAAAACCATTTCAAAGTTCTCCAGCATTACATTATAAAATGCTGACTATATTTCCAACCTGAAGGTTACAATTATTATTTATAACTATAATAATAATGCATAAGGACAGATTAATCAAGACAGAAAACAAAATGTAAAAGAACATATACTATCTTTACATATAAACACACTTCTGACCCAATCTAAATGACCATCCTACCACTACAACCTGCTGCAAGTCCTTCTGGAGGCATTTCCCAGGGATGTTATTAAGACAACATGCAGATGCAAGGGTAGAAAAGGAATATTCTCTGCTCTTATAAAGGAATGTTTTCTTTGGTTTGATTAGGTTTTAATACAGACACATGGAATAGATTTCACCTCAAGACATAAGTTAAAGAAAAAGGCACATTAAGCAATCAACTGAGACTTAGGTTAACCTGACAGTACACTTTGAATTACAATGTATTATATTAAATCAAGGCAATAAAGAGAAAGATAAAGATGGTGAAGGAAGATACGAAGCTCACCTCCTTCCATGAACACATCAAAAATACATCTTCATATTGGAGCAATTTTCATTGAAAACAAAAAGGAGACTGGCAGAAAAACTCTTAAACACCCAAAGCTGTAACAAAGATTCACACAGAGTCAGGTCAGAGGGGAAGAGAAGCAATCAGGTTGGGCCTATGCCCCTATGGGGGACATAAAGGAGGAGGGGGAATTACCTGGGCTGGGAGACCCTCCCTGGGGAATGAGCAGTTCAAATCATATATTGGGTGCCCCAGCCCTAGAGTATAAGGATGAGCCCCCTCAGCTGGTTTGAAAACCAGTGGGATGGAGAACAGTGCTATAAGAAACCCAGAATCCACCTGTGAAGAATGTGCACATGCTTGCTTACTTCTGAAACAAAGAAGAGGAAGCAGACTGAAACTGCATGGGACTCTGGCTGATTTCCTGTGATAGCCCCAGCACATGCCCCAACCCAAATCTGGTGCCTGCTCTGGCCCCTCCTGCTCTAGCACTGCTCCCCTTTGGAGTGAAAGTACAAATGCTGGAAGTGAGGAACAGAAACAGCTTGGACCCAGCTCTCAGGGCTTTTACTCCAGTAACTTGAAAACTGACCCCCCCTTAACAGGGTGGTATTGGCTGATGAGCAGGGGAGAGTCCTTCGTTCACACTTGGCTCTGGCTTTAGCTCCTCCATCTCCAGCCCCACCTCTAGCAAGGTGATAGACATCAGCACACCCTGGGGGAGGACTTGACTCATACTCAGTTAGAATCCAGCTCTAATCACCAAAGCCACTGAGCATATCAGACTGTTTAGGAATGCTCCCATATAAGCACAGCTGTTCAAGACCGAAATAGGTTAACTATTTCACCAAATTTCATAGAAACAGGGAAAATTAAGCAAAATAAGAGAAGACAGAGGAATTTTTTTTAAAAAATGAAAGAATAAGGAAAAAACTAATGAAACAGAGATAAATAATTTACCAGATAAAGAGTTCAAAGCATTAGTAATAAGAATGCTAGCTGAACTAGGGAAAATAATAGATGAACACAGTGATAATTTTAATAAATAACTAGAAAATATAAAAAAGAATGAGTCAGGACTGAAGAATACAATAACTGAAATGAAAAACACACTAGAGGGAATTAACAGCAGACTAGGTGATAACAGAGGAACACATAAGTGACATGAAAGATAGAACAATGAACCACTGAATCATGATGGTCAGAAGAAAAAAAAATTTTTAATGAGAACAGTTTAAGGGACCTCTAACATCAAATGTACAATATTCAAATTGTAGAGTCCCGGGAGGAGAAGAGAGAGGAAAAAAAGGGTTGAAAGAGTATTTGATGAAATTGAGGCTAAAAACTTCCCAAACCTAAAGAAGGAAACATATGCAAGTGCAGGAATCACAGAGTCCCAAATAGTGATCCACACCAAGATATACCATAATTAAAATGGCAAAAGTTTAAGTTAAAGAGAGAATTATAAAGGTAGCAAAAGAAAAACAAAAACAAAAACACATCAAGGGAATATCCATAAGGCCATCAGCCAATATGTATACAGAAACTTTGCTGGCCCAAAAGGAGTGGCCTAATATACTTAAAGTGATGAAAGGGAAAAACCTGCAACCTTGAATACCCCACCCAGCAATAGTATCATTTAGAACTTCTCAGGCAAGCAAAAATTAAAAGTTCATCAAAACTAAACCTTACTCTCAAGATACATTAAAGGATCTTCTCTAAGTGGGAAAGAAAAATGCCACAACAAGAAGTAAAAACCTATAGGAAAGGAAACCCCCAATAATAAAGGCAAATATATAGTGAGGGCAATAGCAACAATTCAAATAATAATAGTAATAATAATAATAATAATAATAATAATAATAATATGATAGGAATAGGGCCATAGTTTCCTCCACTCATTTTCTGACTCCTATTCCTTGGCTTCTTGTCTTTGTATACATATCCTTCCTAGCACAGACTGCTAGAAACACTTTCATAGACCATCTAACTCTACGGTTTTTATTTTGAGATTCATGAGCCTCAGGATACCACCTGACATTGAACAGCATTTGTTTATACACAGATATGTTCATTTTTCTGGAAATGGAAGCACATTTTCAAAGAGTTCTCTACGCCCAAATAGTTAAGAACAAAATTCAAGACAGAATATACCTGTTTCATAAACGAAGAAACTAAGGTTCAGAGAGGTAGGTAGACTGAGATTTAGGTCAGGTATTACATTATGCTGATCTGAAAGTTTCTACCTCCATCCTTGAATTTAGTTTTGATATTTAAAAAAATATGTTTTTGCCCCAAACATCATACTTGGTTTCCGTGTACCTTATGTAAAAAGAATGATTGAATTGAATTTTATTGTGGAGGGAAGATCACCAATGTACCTGAGCTTATATGGATGAAGAAAAGCGTTACTCAGATTTCTGAAACTGACATATAATGTTTTCTCGGAAACTGCTTTAAGACACAATACCTTTTTAAAGCTTTAGGTACTGAGTCAATTATGGAGATGATAAAGGAAGTCAGAAAAAAATTCCTGAAGGATGTTAAGGACAGGCTGTGTTATTTTGTGCCTCATGTTGCCCAACCCAGAAATGTGTGAGTCACCTTTTGTCTTATGTTCTCCCTCACAGGCCAGTTAGTTCCACCACCTTAATCTCTCTCCTGCCACTTGTCTTTACCTTGTCTGTCAGCATCTTAGTGTATGTATTCTTTCTTTTTACCTGGACTACAGTAACATCCTTATTGGGTTTACATTTGGTTTGGTCATTTTAAATCTACACATGCTTCCCCTTTCTCTTCATTTATTCACTTTTATCTTGTCAAAGGTCTGCTTTCAAGATGGAACCCATATATCTTTTCCTGGATAATCTATTCTCTTACCACATTCCCAAAGCAATACTTCCTACAAGGCATTCTGACACCCACCGGTGTTGATTAACTTGCCATACTTTTTCAGGCCTCTGCATTTTGGTTCATCCTCTTTCTCTGTCAGAAATCATCCCTTCACCTCTTCCTACTACAGAGACTCAGCTCAGGCATCCTCTCATTTAAGAAGTCGTTCTGGACACTTAATTCCTACCCTGGCCTCGTGATGGTACTGACTCAGACTTAGGAGTCTTGTTTCTGAAATTCCACGACAGCTGCATCAGAATATTAGTTGCACGTAAAGCCATTGATCCCCATGCTGTGCCCCAAAGCACATTAAACTTCTTTATACAATGACTATGCCCTACTTATCTTGGTAACCCTGAAGCATAGTGTTAAAAAGAATAGACAAACAACATTGATAAACATTCAATTTAGATATTTATCAATTCTCTTCATCCTTGTACCCAAGTCTTAATGTTGATTATATATTTTATCCAGTTTTATTTCATTGGTCCAATCAGAGTGCTTTTTAAGGGAACATAGTTTAAATAATAGCCAATATTAGTAGTTAACATTTATAGTGTGCTTTATGTGAGCTGGGAACTATACTAAATATTTTACATACATTATGTCTCTTTAATCTCAAAACATAGCTCTGTTTTATGGATATGAATACTGAGGCCCAGAGTACTTAAACGAATTTCTCAAAGTCATCCAACCACAAAATACAAAATAAGAATTTAACCATAGTTTAGCTGATATCCTCAAACATTATATCATATACAGAATACTTAGTGTACCATTATATGAAGAAGATTTTAATTATAAATATCTAACCTCCTTCCCTAGGCAGGAAAATTCCACTCTAAATGTCTATTCAGTTATGCCCATACGTGAAAAACAAGCCCAGGATGCATGTATTCCATGATGATCTCATACATTATCTCATATTTGGCAACAATTTAAAATCAAAGGGTAACAATATAAATAACACATTTCAAAAACCTGTATATAACAATGGAAGTAAAGAGCTATTTATAGAGACCACAATGGCTTCCATAAGCTTCCCAGGGAACCATCAGAGTAATAAAAGGTTCAGTTTTATCTCAGTTCAATCCTTACAATTGGGACTATATGTAGAGTATGAAAGTTGATTGCCCTCATTTTGCTTGCGGTAATAAAACACTAAGGCCCAGAAAGGTGGAGTGCCTACATCATTTGTAAAAGAGTGAAGTCTACAACTAATGTCTTAAAGATTAGAGTCCACTATTACTTGGCATTGAGAGAAATAGGAAGATAAGCCTTCCTCATCTTTTAAAATCATAAAGTCTTTTTTTTTTTTTTTAATGCAACAGGAAAATCCTCCCTCTTTGCCCTCCAGCCTCCTTGATTTGCAGAAGCCAGGTCCATTCAGGTCAAATCACATTCCTCCCACCCCTCCACCCCCCTACTTCCACCCTGGCCCCAGCTCTCACTCCCCTCTCTCCACCCTGAAGCCTCAGGAATTCATTCCTTAAACTGTATGTGTGAAGCTTTGGAAAACTAAAGAGCTAGAACACAGAGTGTCCTATGTGGCACATTAATATTTTCAAGTTCAACCAGATTTATTTGAAAGCTGGCTCATGTTTATAAATCCAGCTGGTATCTGGCATTTGTTATGAAAGTTATTCAGCTTTAAAAATGCCTGCCAGCCCCGTGGCAAGTCAAGTTGCACCCACTTAATGAGAAATATAGCTGCTAGCTGCTGTCCAAGCAAGCCAGGTGCCCTGGGCTGCCAACTCATCTGCCACCAGAATCTCAACAAAGTGCTGACACTTCCATGATTTGCATGTAGACCCAGATTACAAAACAGTTGTGATACCAGCAAGCTGCAAGAGGTGCCTTAAGCCAGAAACACTTTTATGTGGTTCCCTGTCATTCTGAGTAAATTTTTTTTTTTTTTTTTGCTTTGTACTATCCACACTCAGGCTTTTACAAGGTATGCAGGATCCATGGAGAGCTGATTCACAGGACACACTATATGGACTCTGAAACAAATTCTACATAATTGAATGTTAAAGCATAAGGCATGGAATAAAAGTTACGTAAAATGGAAATTATGTATATTTTCTTCCTGCCACTATGGCTTTTCATGCTTTAATTGCTTGGGGGTACAAAAACGAATATTCTAAAAACTAGCGCAGGTTGTCCAAGAAGGTATATATATACTAATTTTCCCCAATAGTAGGATCTCAGTACACTTGTTCTCTGCATGTTTTGAGTTCTCAAACTCTTACTAAGGTGTTTTCCAAACTGCTAAGTGCCTTGATATCTCTTACAATCCCCTCCATACATGAACTCTTGGGCAGCTGTGATTTTTCCTTAGAGGAAGTGTGGGGTCTGATGAAATAGTCAAGAATTTTTATAACAAAGATAGGAAGCTAACAAAACACAAAAGTCGCATTTTCATTTTTAATTATGTTTTTAACACAGCAGAAGTTCTTCATGGGGTGGAAATTTAATCCTGATCTGATAAGTTTTAACCAAGAGCATGGGGTTTGGAGGAAGAACAAAGAAATAAAGGTTAAAACTCAGGAAATTATCTCTCTAGAATTATATTTTATTTGCTCTCTTCTCTACAGAGATGTCTTAATTTGGTGATATTTTGTAAAATATCCTGTCCCCAAATTAAGTAAGATTCAAGAAATTTAAGATTAAACAAATTTATATTCTCAGAGAATTAAAAAAAAAAAAAACTCTTTGGAAATGAGTATATTCTCCAAAGTATCAAGTACTTACTTAACACAATGACTTATATTTTATTTATAAGTGTGGTATACAGATGAGACTAGACCGCAGTCTAATACAGAGACAATATAAATGAGTTATGGGAAAACTGCTCCCCTCATTCTTCTGCAAAAGCAGATTTTCCAAAAAGATGATTCCCTTAGTTTGGGAGTTCCAGTTCTCTTAACTGCATCTGGTTAGGTAGGAACTATTTTTCCTCCTTCCTCACCTGGCCACAGAAATTACTTTTTGTACTAAATGATTCTTGTCAAGATTTACTCTAGCATTTTGTCATTTACCTATGGCTTTTAGTGTCATGTGCATAAATCTTGACTCCTCCAAACTATTGTTAAAGGACCACATCACATATTGCTTTTGCTTCCCCAACAAGAGACACCCAAGGGAATATTAGAGATACTGACATTTAATAATTATGGTTAAATCAGAGCTTCCCTTAATGCTCATAGAGTATATGTTGTTCTTTTAAGTACAGAGGGGTTGCTTCTTCCTCAAGGAGGGAGGAAAAGAGAAGAGGGTGGGGGTAAAGGAGAGAAGGTAATTACAGGAAAGGAAGAAATCACGGAGAAAAAGAAAGATCACATGTAAAGCTACCAGGCTGGGTTCTTACTAATTAACCATCTCAACAAATTTCATTATTATTTTCTGTGTTTTAGAGATGAGGCAACTGAGTTTCCAAGAGGTTAAGTAACCAGCTGTGCCAGAAGTTGATTTCAAAAGCCCTAGGTGTTATTGTGATAACATAAGGCTCTGGCCTCTCCTGAAAAACAGGAAACCAAAAAAGGAACAGTATTGCTTTGCCTTTTCATATTGGTGGAGAGAACAGAAAAATTTTGGTATAAAAAGGGGGGGCTTTTTTTTTTTTTAACTTTGCTCATGTTTCTCTCTAGGTCTCTTTATATCTCCTGTCCTTATGTTTTCTTTGTTTAGATACCTTGTCTCAGAAACCATCTCCTATAAATTTTTCTATTACTGATTTTAATATTCTGTCCCTACATGTCCTCCCTCCTCCACAACCCTTTGTTGCCTGAGTTTAATAAAATCTTACTCTCTTTCTCTACAGAATTTAAATTTTCATTGTTTCTTGTTCTCATTTTTTTCCCCTCTCCATCAATCACCTGCCTGGACACCAATGAAGGGAACCCCAAGGAGGGTCTTTTTCCCCTATATATCGCCTGTTATCATTTATAAAATTATGAATACACAATATACTTTAATCTATCAACCACATTCTTTCCAAATATACATAAATGACTTTTAGTAGCAGTAACTTGTTTGGGTTCTCATTATAAAAGCCAGAATCCATTTATTCAACAATAGCCATTGAACCCTATTATACGCTAGGTAGTGTTCTAAGTATTATAGATTTAACACTTAAGGAGTTGAGAGTGATTCTCTTCAATTAAACAAGGTAAACAACAACAACAACAAAACCTCTTAAAGATTGCATAAAGTCATAGCAATGGCATCTCCCATATTTTTCAAGACCTGACATGACTTCGCTATTGTCACAGATCCTAGGGATTTAGTAGGCTTATGCCTACAATTAAAAATCACATATGTCCCTTAAAATTCATTCCTCTTGTAGCTCTAAGTGGAAAACTAGTAGCAATGAAAGACATACTTAACCACTGTGAAAATGACAGACCTTTTACTTACTTTTAACATAAACAGAGGAGCTTGGTGTAGGGAAGAGAATATACAAACTAAAGTGGAGAATATTCAGAGGGCTTATTAGAATGCTTCTGAAATATGATATTAAAACTCTCTATTTTTTAAGAGCTGTTTATTTGCCATTGGATGAGTACTAAAGCAGGACTCTCATTTCCTTATCTGTAAAAGGACAGCTTTGGAGCAGATAATCACAACCCAAATCTACAGAATACTTCACTACTTACAGAGCATTAATCACCAATTCACATTCATTATCTTCTTGGAGCCCCACAATAATGTATGAGGGTAGAAAAACAGGGATTGCATTTCCATTGTGAACATGCAGAAAACGAAACTCTTAGAAAATACACTAAAGATCACATTGATAGGAATCGGTGAAACCAGCAAACAAATCCAGGTTTTCTGACTCCTCATCCAGGGCTGATTTCCATACAGTCATGAACTCTAAATTATCTTGGAGCTGTGAAACATAAGAATTTGTAGGTTTCATACATTCAAAATTTTCTAGAAATAAGGTCTTTTTTAAAATTAAAAATTGATGAAAGAGCTATCAAATATAAGCTTCTTAGATGATCCTCCTAATTGCCACATTTTATTACTACTTTTGTCTGCAGATCATCAGAGACTACAATTGGCGGAACCTCAATCTGGAAGGACTTAAAGGAGTACTTTTGGGAGTGTTTCATGGAAAGGGATGGAAGGACAGGGAATGATGGAGAGCAAAAGCTGCCTTTCCTACTCATAAACATTGCAGATAATAGTTACAGTGAAATATAAGACTTATATTATACTTATATAAATTATACACATGCACACATATATATACACACTCAAATAGTGAAAGACAGAAAAGAAATTCCTCAAACAGATTTTGGACCTCATTCTGTGACACATTTCATAATGGCTTTGAAACCTAAAATACTAATATATTTCCCCTTTTTATAATAGAGTATTTTAATTGCTCACTTGAAATTCCTAATTCTACTCATGTAAAAAGGTAGCCATGGGAGACAGAAGCCTTAGGGAAAACACTGTCTAGGGCATCCCTTTGGGAATTGTTTGGTTAGTTTTTTTGGGGCTTTGACAAGATGTTTCAAAACCAAGAAAGGAGTGTCTCAAAACAGTAACAAACAGTAACTATTTCTGTTGGTTCGCAGACTTGGAGTCTGTGGAAATTGGGTTCTGGACTGAGTATCTGAAACATTCTCTCCTGCCTATGCTTTACATTCCCTTGCCAAAAACAAAAGTAATATCTCCAACTACGTGTCACTTGAACCAGAGAGTTTTCACACTTCTAAAGGAAACAATACTTATTATAACCAGGATACTCTATGCATCACCAAAAGTGGATCTCAGTTTATGAGTCTGGGTAAACTGTCGTACCTTCCAACTCTCTAATCTATTTATTGCTACCATTAATGACAGTCACACATTAGTTCCCAGACTTGTATTCATTGAGAAGGAACAAATGGATACATTAATAAACCTTCACTTTGGCAGCATTAGGATTTTCTTTTACTGTTTTATCACTTCTGTAGAAGTGTAAGACTTTTTTTTTTTTTTTTTTTTTTTTTTTTTAGGGCTGCACCCAGAGCATATACAAGTTCCCAGGCCAGGGGTAGAATTGGAGCTTCAGCTGTTGATCTTCACCACAGCCACAGCAACACAGGGTCTGAGCCGCTATCTGTGACCTACACCACAGCTCACGGCAACATTGGATCCTTAACCCACTGAGCAAGGCCAGGGACTGAACTCGCATCCTCATGGAGACTAGTCAGATTCGTTTCCACTGCGCCACAACAGGAACTCCCAGAAGTGTAAGACGTTCACTCAAAATGGATGCTGACCCTTTATTCACTGGTCAGTCCAAGTATATGAAACAATCCTGGCAATTTTACAAGACGTAAACCATAAACTCATATATTTCAGAAATTCCTCTTTACTCTCCTTAAATCAATTTAAATCTGACTTATAATTATTACATTATGCCAGTGGAAGTTTCAATTATGGAAAAAGGCTGTCTGGTATCCTCTTCATATTGATCCAAAACCTCATTGTCCATCTAAACTGATGACTGTTGTGTCCATGTCATACTCAAAGAACGTGGGATGGAATGTCTTCTAAGAGCGGAAATAAGACTAAGTTTCCAAGTCCCTAGATGAACTTCAAAGCCACAGGCTCTGCAGTCAGTATCTCTCTTTCAACCCCTGTGTCCTCCAGGCAATTCTATCCTCCGAGATCCTAGCTTACTCTCTCCAACGACATGGCTCAGGATTTCACACAACATAAGGAAGTAGTGTGACTTCCAACAACCTTTGTTTTCTGTCCAGAAATATTCCTGAGGCCAGAAAATAAAAACCAGAGGAGAGAAACTAGAGACAGTACACATATAAATGTATAAACTGATATGTTATCCTACCATGCAAAGAGATGACAATAAAGTCATCAAAAACTATATTTTTTATTTCGATCGCTTCCCCTTTACCCCATTAGTGAGGGAGGGATTCCTACCCTAGGGTTGTGGGAGGACTAAACACAATATCTGACATCAGAATGATGAGAAAGACAGCAGTTCACTAGCCCATAAACTCGGAGCACAGGGGAGGAGGATATAGCTTCCCATGGAGGATGATATGTGGGTTGCACCTGGGAACAGAGTGAATAAGCAAGTAAAGTGGGAGGCAAACTTTGTCCCAGCAAGAGAGTGGAAATGACCTCTGTTTACCATGGGAATATGTGATTGGTTGTTTGAATAATCTGACAACCTGGCAAGGTGGAGTCTTAATGCAATAGAACTGATGTCCTGCAAGAAGAAGAAGAGAAAACAGAGTACTCTGTTTCCCTTGTCCTCTCTTTCGCTTTCCCCCACCAAACCTGTGTACAAAGGAAAGGCCATTGTAAAGACACAGCAGGAAGGCAACTGGCTGCAAACCAAGAAGAGAGGTATTACCAAAATCAAATCAGCTGGCACCCTGATATTGGTCTTCGGACCTCCAGAACTGGACAAAAATAAATATCTGTTGTTTAAGCCATTAGTCTGTGGTATTGTATTGGGTAGCCTGAGCTGACTAGTATAGTCCTATTTATGAATAGAATGATTCAATGGTATCAAGATGTCAGTTTGCCTCAAATTGGTCTAAAGATTCAACATGATCCCAATCATTATCTCAACAGATCTTTTGGTAGAAATTGATAAGCTAATTCTAAATTTAGAAAGAAAAGAAAAAAGAAAAGATATAGAACTGCCAAAACGATTTTGAAAAGAGCAAAACTAGAAGACCCATACTAAATGATGACATGCTTTCAAGACTTATTACAGACACTTAACTGTAATAGTTACGTCAAAGTCAAGATGGTGAAGCAGAATGACCTGAGCTCACCTCCTCTCACATATATGCCAAAACCACAACTACACACAGAACAACTATTGCTGAGAGTGATGTAAAGGTTAGTAGAACAAATTTGCTACAACTAAGGACATATTTTTTAAAAGGCTCAATCAAGATACTTGGGAGGGGCAAAGCTGCAGTCCAGTCAGAATCCATACCCTCAGTTTGGCAACCTACAAGCAGAAAGGATACCACAACTGTGGCTGAGGAGTGAGGGTTCCTAGCCCCATGCCGGGCTCCCCAACCCAGGAGACCTATACTGGGAAGACAAGCCTCTCTAATATCTGGCTTTGAAAACCAGTGGGGCTTATATTCAGGAGAGTCAGGGAGCTATAGAAAAGAAGACTGCATTCTTGGAGGGCTCTTGTATAAACTCACTTGCTCTGAGTCCCAGGGCAGAGGCAGCAGCTTGCAACCTTCTCAAAAGAGGATAGTTATCAACTAATATTAGGGCATGTGCCAGAGAGGCAGGAATATGATGGAACTTCCTTCATTCTGGCAACACTGGCAATCACCATTTTTTTTTTTTTATTCTTCTTTCACCTAGCTGGCTGGTTCATGGCTGGCAGGTGCCATTTCTTCCACTCTTAATCAACCTAACACCATATACCCTGCCCTGGCATTCCCCTGAGGATCCAATCCTCCCAACTCATGCCAGTCCTCTCAGCACTGGCAGCCCTGAAAGTGGCTCTGGTTCTGCCCCACAGAAAGAACTGCCCTGTCTGGCCTAGCATCCTTCCAAAGTGACTCCCACTCCAGAGGCT
Source organism: Sus scrofa (assembly GCF_054392235.1). NCBI lineage: Eukaryota > Metazoa > Chordata > Mammalia > Artiodactyla > Suidae > Sus > Sus scrofa. Next base: position 37,101,792 of record NC_139398.1, read on the forward strand.
TGCCCTACACACCAGCACACCCACAGCAGTCACAGCCAAGGCTCACAGACAGGCAGGCCAGACTCCAAACCCACCCATGTAATATACAGCATAAGGAATATATCAACTCTCTTGCAGTAACTTTGTATGGTGCAGGTGGTTATTAGACTTATTTTGATAGTCAATTCAGAATGTATATAAATGTAAAATCACTATGTTGTACTCTGAAAAGAACACAGAATTGAATGCCAGTTATACCCCAATAAAGAAATAAAAAGAAAAAATTGCTAATAGTCCAGATAAGTGTAACAGCAGTCTAATGACAATCATATATAGATAAATGGATCAGAAAAGAAAATTCAGAAATAGACCACCAGATATATAGATGTTTGAGTTTCAACAAAGATGCCAAGGTAACTTTGTGGTGAAAGGAGTTTTTAAATAAATGCAGAAACATTTGGATACCCATGTGAAAAAAGTAAAATAAAGCAAACAAGCAAACAAAAAGCTTGACCTTAAGTCTATATATTAAAAAATTTAACTCAAAATCAATAAATATATAACCTAATTATATGAACTGAACCTATATAACTACCAGAGGGAGTTCCCATCATGGCTCAGTGGTAATGAACCCGACTAGCATCCACGAGGACGCGGGTTCGATCCCTGGCCTCGCTCAGTGGGTTAAATGATCCGGTGTTGCCGTGAGCTGTGGTGAAGGTCACAGACACTGCTTGGATCTGGCGTTGCTGTGGCTGTGGTGTGGGCTGGTGGCTACAGCTCCAATTCAACCCCTAGCCTGGGAACTTCCACATGCCTCGAGTGCAGCCCTAAAAGAAAAAAAAAAAAAAAAAAAACTACCAGATGAAAAGTTAAGGAATATTCTTTTGACATTGGGTTTGACAAATACTTCTTAGGAAACAAATAAAAATGTATTATGACAAATAAACTTAATCAACATTAAAAGCAAAAATGATTGACTTTTGAACACATGTTAAAAAGATGAAAAGGATGGAGTTCCCATGGTGGCGCAGTGGTTAACGAATCCAACTAGGAACCATGAGGTTGTGGGTTCGATCCCTGGCCTTGCTCAGTGGGTTAAGGATCTGGCGTTGCCGTGAGCTGTGGTGTATGTCGCAGACTCGGCTCGGGTCCCACATTGCTGTGGCTCTGGCGTAGGCCTGTGGCTACAGCTCCAATTGGACCCCTAGCAGGGAACCTCCATATGCCGTGGGAAGCAGTCCTAGAAAAGGCAAAAAGACCAAAAAAAAAAAAAAAAAAAAAAAAAAAAAGATGAAAAGGAAAAGACAGACTTGGAGAAGACATTTTTCAAGATGCAATTCTAAGAAATTACTTGTTTCCAGAGTACGTATAAAACACAACATAATTCAAAGAAGACAATGGACCCAATAAAATGTGGACAAGAGATACGAACAGATCTTTTTTTATAAAGATATATTACAAATAACAAATAAGCACATGAAAAGATCCTTAACATCATCAGTCATTAGTCACAATGAGATAATACTACATATCCTCTAAATTGCTTAAATTAAAATGACCCAAACTATTAAGTGTTAGCATGGATTCAGAGCAACCGGAATTCTTATATCACATTTGTGGGAATTTAAAATAAGCAGCCACTTGAAAAAATTTTGGCAGTTTCTGTAAAAGTTAAACACCCAGTTGATAAAACCCAGTATTCCTATCCCTCCATAGTTACTTGAAAGAAATGAAAACATCTCTCCACACAAAGATTTATATATGAATATTCACAGTAGTCTTATTTATAATCTCCCAAACTAAAACCAAGTGCTCCTCAAATTGTGATATATCCATGAGATAGAATATTGTTCAGCATAAAAGGTAACAATTGACATATGCAACAATAAGAATAGATCTCAAATGCACTATGCTATACGAAATAAGCTGGACACAAAAGACTACAGAAAATACAATTCCACTTATAGGAGAGTCTAGAAAATACCATAGTAAAAGAAAGGCTATAATATATTAAAGAAGAAATCAAATCAAAAGTTGCCAGAGGCTGGAGATAGGATATGAGTATTGCTGCAAAGGGGAACGAGGGAATGTTCTGGGAGAACAGAAATTTTTTATGTCATATTTATAGCAGTAGTCTCTATTTGTCCAAACTCAATGAATTGTATGTGCACTTAAAATTGCTGGATCTTAGATTCTGCAAGTTATGTAAGTAAAGATGACTTAGTAACAGTAATAAAGCTTCAGGGAGATTATTCACTCCCAGAAGAGTAACTATATCCAGATACACAGATACATTTTGAGTAAAATACAATAACAGTAAATTTGTCAAAAAGCCAGTGTGAACTAATTAAAGGCAAATGGAATTTTATCATTTCATTTAAAATTGTTTTGCAATTTGAAATTCAATACCTTAGTTAATAATTATAGAAGTTCAAGTTAACAAAGGGCAATGGAGCTAATTATTCAATAACATTAATATGCTTTTTTCTTTTTCCATTTTTTTCTACTAGCCTCTGAATATAAGACAGAGACACATTTGTTTTACAGATGATAAATGTTGTGATAGCAGGAATTTAAAGACAAAGAGCTAATATTCAGATTTTTCTTCCAAGAGAAAATTTTAAATTTAAAGCAAAAGAAAGGGCTTGGAATCCTGGTATGACTCAAAAAAATAGGTTTCTCTCTCTCTCTTTATATCAACTATCAGGGCACAGGTCTTGTTGACTTGAATACACAGGTAGAAAGATCCTAGGCTACAATATGAGGGAGATAGACTCTGCTAGCCAAGGGAGGAAATGGAAAAGAAGGAATGGAGGAAAAAGCAAGAACGGCAGTGAGAGACTCAGGAACATTATGAAGAGTTACAGCATGGAGGATAAACATTCACATCCTTGCTCTTCCTCTTTGGAAGCTGTGGGGGTCTAGGGGCACATTGTGGAGAGTTCTCAAGTGGGATGGGACACCGGAAAACACTGGGTCCACACTGTGGGGAAGTAATCCTCATATAGCTTCGTATAATGTGCCTTGTGCGATGTGGCACGGTACCCTAAGTACAGCATATGAAGAGGGGGATGGTTGGATAATTAAAGATGTGGCAAATTTCTATTTCCCCAAAACCAGCACAAGAAAAGCAGATCTAGAAGATGTCAAGTGCCCTGGTTTAGGGAACCCTGAGACTCAGAAGAATGAAAGATTTGCAGAGGCCTAGGGTTGAGAAAACACGGCTGCGGGATGCAAGAGCTTTGACATTAGAGGAGACAACATCATAATTGCAGTCCCTATTGTAAGAATGAGGAATAGGTTAAAGAGATAAAATAACTTGCCTGAAGTCACAGTTAGTAGGTGGTGGAATCAAGACCCTCAGCCCCACAGCCCTTAGCGTATACCCACTTAATGCACATTTACACCCTCTTCATGGACATTTACAGCTATTTCGTGGTGCATAATCAGCTGCAAAGATAGCAAAAAACCAGAAAAATCACTTTTAGCTCACATAAATAGGTTTTGGGTTTTTTGTTTGTTCGTTTGTTTTTTGCAATCACCCACCATAAAGAAAAATCTTAGAAGGACCAGAGATGAATCCTAGTTCATATCTAAGAATGAATCTAAATAATCAATAGCAAAAAGGCTGGATACATCATGCTGCTCAAGGCTTTCCATCAAGTTCAGAAGAGCAACCGTTTTATAAGGAAATATAAACATTTGAGGCAAACATTTTGTCTCTTTCAGATATAGTACAATGTAGGAAACCACAAAGCAACGTGCTTAAGCAAGAACCCTCCTGGTTACACCATCACTTTGCCTAATCTACTCAGGAAGTACCATGATTAAACTATTGCCCAGCCTGAAAAGCCAGTAGCTCTACTTCTTGCTTATATTTTACATGAAGAAATAAGACTATGCCAGGAAGTTTTAACACCATGCAGAAGAGAAGCAAAGCCATAGGCTTTTGTTATGGTTGCTACAAACCCACTAAAGCTTATCTAAGTCTGGCAACCATTTGGCCTCAAAGCATGGAATCAGAAAGATTTCTAATTCTTACCTAACTGTGAAATGCTTTGTCCTCAGTGAAGAACAGAAATTCATCGCTATATCTTGATTGGAGAAGAGACAGATGGACAGGATTTGGAAGGAATCAGAGAACAAATATCTATTAAGTGCCTACCATGTTCTAGGCAATCCACATCCATCATTCATCCTTGGCATCCTTCCACTTTTTTTTAAAAAAAGTTCCCATCCTCCATAACATAACTTCAAATGCATAATGCTCCTGATAACCCAAGGATCCTTCAAGCCTCCTATCATTTTATTGCTTTGATTAATATTTTAATCATAACAGAATTCCATAAAATCAGCATATTGAAACACAAATCTTTTCAACAACGTACTGGGAGAAATGTATTTGCTTTAAAAAATAGTGAGGGTAGAAATAGTTGACATATGCAAAACACATAATTGATTAGAAATACTGGGTCAACATTGAAAATAAACAATTTACACACACACACACATACACACAAATACAATGTTGAAAGCCCAGAGTATTTGAATAGATAAAAAAAATAAATGAAAAAATAAAGCAACAATGTGATGCTAGAGTTTCATTTTTCACCCTATTCAATTAGCAAAGTTTTATTTTGTCTGATTTGTCTGTTTTCATTGGAGTATTCAATGTAGAAGGTATGGGGAACAGATATTCTGACACACACTGCATAAGAATATACACATTGGCATAATTCTTTTGAAAAACAGAAGTATATGAGACTTGGCTTAAAACAAACAATTGTTGCAATGACATTTTTAAGAGTCTATTTTAGTTAATAGCCAGAATTTTTTTTAAATTAAAGTACAATTGATTTAGAATATTGTGCTGATTTTTGCTGTACAGCAAAGCGACCTGGTCATACATATATATACATATATATTATTTTTCCTATATTATCTTCCATCATGCTCTGTCCCATGAGATTGGATGTAGTTCCCTGTGCTATACACTAGGAGCCCATTGCTTCGTTGCTTTTCCATTCTAAATGTAATAGCTTGCATCTATTTACCCCAAAGTCCCAGTCCATCTCACTCCCTCCCAGCTCCCCCTTGGCAATCACAAATCTGTTCTCTCTATGTCTGTGAGTCTCTTTCTGTTTTGTGCCATATTTTGGATTCAACGTATAAGAGATATTATATGATATTTGTCTTTCTCTTTCTGACTTACTTCACTTAGTATGAGAATCTTCAGGTGCACCCATGTTGCAACAAATGGCATTATTTCATTCTTTTTTATGGCTGAGTAGAAATTTAATTAAAGACTATACACAAAAATATTTCAGATTATACTGATTTTTTAAAAATAATAATGGCAAATTGAAATTAATCACATTGTCCACAAGTGAGGAATTATGTAAGACATATAAGACTGCACATTATCAACTATTTACTTTAAAAGTTTACTAACATGAAGATGTACTCATATTAAGTATAAAATGGCTTTAAAAATGTACTTAAAATAATATCTCAACTCTTAAAATCTCAATATCTTGAGTGGTCTAAAAGAACATACTTTAAAATTTTAGTGTCAGTTGCCCTCTAGGGTTATGGGACTTTTTCCTGCTTAATATGTTTTAAATCTCCCAAGTTGACCATTTTCTCTAAAAAGCTGTTTTTTTTGCACCAACTCCCACTTTGCTATTTGGCAGCACCTTCCTCCAAAGCAACAGACACAGTAACTTGCAATCAACATTGGTAACATCTCCTCTTATGGGCAATAAATTAACTGCTAAACCTTCTACATTTTTGGAAAATACTCAGTTGGAACTTCCAGTATCTCCTCTTTTCTGCCCTACATTTCACGTTTTACTACCTTTTCTTGCTAAATTGCTTCAGCACCAAATTTCACTTTTTCTTCCAACTGATCTTCAAAACTACTTCCTCATTAATATTCATAAATTGTAGATCCTATCATGGTCATTATAAATTGAAGAAATATACACACTATTATATGTACACATATATAAAATGTATAGAATGTATATAATGAAATTACATTTAAAAGAAATTTGTCTATTTTTTACAATTAAATATTAAAATTAAGTTTATAAAAAGAGCTCATAAAATATAAAAAAAGTAAAAGCAGAAATATAAGGAGAGAGGCAAAGGAATTTATAAGAAATTGATAATTAAAGTTTACTTAAAGAATATTGGATAAGTGTTTCTTGGTGAAAATTTTCTCCCAGTTTTAAGTATTTATATGGGTATAGGTTTATATTGGGATATAATATAAAATGCATTTTTTATACTTAGTTGTGGTTTTAGAAAAGTACAAAAGCTACTGTATAAGAGAAATTCTTGCATATGGACAGTGAGAGACATAAAAGAATGGCTAGAGCAGCTCCATTATAATCAAGGAAAACAAATGTTAATCAAATAATTATGAAATAGAGAATATGTCATGTGTTTTCAAACCACTTTATTTTCATACTGGGCACATAGAAAGGCTACGTTTTTCAGTCTTCCTGCCATCTAGGTAGGACCATGTACTTAAGTTCTGTCTGAAATGTGGGAAAAATTGTGTACATCTGTTTTAGTAATGATCATAAATGCCTCTGTTCTGCTTTTGCAGTAGTCCTCTCTTCTCCCTCTCTCTCTCTTCTTTTTCTTCATCTTCTGCTTCTCTTTCTCCTCCTTCTCTATCTTTGTCTTTCTATTTTATTTTTCTGTCTCAATCGCATGCACATACAATATTCACGATAGTGGCGACCTTTCAGTGGTAGTAATGGAATAAGTTAGGGTGTCAAGGCCTAATCACAGGGAATTTTGGTTTAATAAAATATTATTTTTTCAAAAATGGGTATTGGATGCACAGGCATTTTTTATCTCCCATATTTATACTTCATATGTATTTTACTTTTAAAATTATATCTATTTGATATTTCATATTTTTAGAGAATAGTAACTGAAAGTTGATCCAAGTATTGCAAAATAGGAAAAAAAAAAAAAAAAAAAAAACCTTCCAGTTAGCAATTCCTCTAAAAGAATTTGGCAAGAAGAAAGATCACCAAGCAGACATTCTGAAGAACTCTACTATGCAGCCAATGGAAATTGCAACAGAGTTATTCTGGAGAAACAAAAACATATTAATCAAAAGTCAATTGAAATAATTAATTTAACTTACAATTTTCCTAAAATTGAGGAATCCACAATCATCTGCTTAACCGAGATATGATACTCAAATGGAGGAATACAAGCAAACGTTCACTTAGTTTGCAGGTGCTTATAAAACTGAAGATGACAAGAATATTTTTCCTTAGAAATTTTAAAAGTAGCTGATAGACTAGTAACATTTGAGAACTGAATGAGCCCTTAGAAGTTCTAGGTGAAAAATTTCAATCTTGCTTTCATGTTAGAATCACCTAGGCAGTATTTTAAAAATCCCAATTCTCAGGTTGCATCAGAGACAAATTAAATCAGTATGTCAGGGGGTGGGACCTAGACATTAATGTTTTTAAAGATCACCAGATGGTTCCACTGTTCAGCCCACATTAATCCCTTCATTTCACAGTGGAAGTGTCTGAGGTTGCAAGCAAACTGCATTGTGTGAAGTCACACAGCTTGTTTGTTCTCTGTCTTGGGCCCTGTCTTCTGGCTTCTTTTTAAAAAGTGTTGCTGCTTCCCCTATATTTTAAACATTTACACCATTTCAAGTTCTCTTCGCCTCACTTGTCTCTTATTCTGACCACCTGGCTTCAGGCCAGTGCAAGCTGATGGTGCCTCACTTCAGATCTGGACCACACATCACTGACTTTCTGCCCAGGAGTGCTTTAATGATGTTACTGCAGTGGACCCCATGCAAAAACTCCTGGTATTCAAATATTTGTGCAATTTGAAAATGGTGAAAAGTTATCATCCCATAGGGTGAACCTATGACTATTGGGGAATGTAAGCCAATGGATTTGCTATTCCTTTTTATTCCCCTATATTGGTAATCCTGAGAAGCATTTCATATGCCTCTTTAGGCAAATGTGGGCATTCAAATAACTAGCCACCTGTAACAATGAAGATTTGCTCTACTGTCCCGCCTTCACTGCTGGCCCAGCTCTCTTTCCACTCCTCAATTCTCACTCCTTAATAAAGTATTAGGTCTTAAGCCTTTGGTTCAAATTCTACTTACTTTTTTTTTTTTTTTTTTTTTTTTTTTGTCTTTTTTTACCATTTCTTGGGCCGCTCCCACGGCATATGGAGGTTCCCAGGCTAGGATCCACTCGAGCTGCAGCTGCCAGCCTGTGCCAGAGCCACAGCAATGCGGGATCCGAGCCACGTCTGCGACGTATACCACAGCTCACGGCAACACCGGATCGTTAACCCACTGAGCAAGGGCAGGGATCGAACCCGCAACCTCATGGTTCCTAGTCAGATTCGTTAACCACTGCGCCACGACGGGAACTCCCAAATTCTACTTTCTAAAGAATCCAAGTGAAGATATCACATTTCTTCTGTTATCTATAATCTTAATTTCCTGGTCAACGCCCAATTTTCATAGTCTGGAGACTTTAATGCTTTAATGATCTCATCACCATTATTAATAAAACATCAGTATCACAACATCCTTATGCACTTGTTCTTCTCAAAAGTCTCAATAAAGCTAATAAGTGCAATGTATTCAGTGCTCTGATGTCCTTTCACACTCATTCACTGGAGAAGGTGAAGATGGTAGAGAAATGTCACTGAAAAAAGTACCCCCCCAAAAAAACAGGAGACCACAGAGGAAAACAAAATGATTAAAAGATAAAAGGAGACTGAGGTAGAGAACAAGGCCAAGAAAAACTCAGAAAGAGAAAGTGGTGCACAATGAGCTCTTGCCATTCAAACTACTTTCAAAACATTTCTTTTCTCCATGTCAGTTCAACTATCATCAATATACCTAGTCATATTCTTTATCTATCCTTCCATCATCTTTCTAGTAACTATATTCACATACAAGGTACTTAATCATTCTATTTTGAGCCAGCATTAATTGGGTACAAATAATATTCTAAAAAAATCCATAAAATCACTACATTGATGAGATTAGGAATGAGTACTTATTGAATTTCTACATAAGTCCCAAGACAACTGAGTCAGGAAACTACATTAAATGTATCTGATTGAAAGTAGATAAAAGATGGATTGTCTGCTCTTCCAAAGAGCATCTTAATACTTGTCCCTATTCCTGGATATAACTACACCTGCACCAAATGTTAAATGGTTACAATGTTAACATTTGTCTAGAACTTGCCATGTGACCCAGCCTCTATTTTCTCAGTCATTTGTCTCCAGATCGCTCCCTCTGAAGTTCAAGGACTTTTTCTTCGCCTGGTATTTCCTGGCCAGTATTTTTCAACAATATTCAACAAGAAATTTCAACAAGAAATAGTCAACAAGAATATTTATTCAACAAATATTCTTTACTGCACAAAATCAATCTGGTAAGAAAGCATATAATATGACCACATATTTCATTCTTTCACTGAGTTTTGATTCTACTGGAGGTGGCAAGTAGAGATGAGATAAAGGAATAAGCAATCTCAATATGGATTACAATAAATAGAACAAAATACATTGTAAATGCAGGAGCAAATTTTACAAAAATTAGTTGGGGAAAGCTTATCTGAGGAGGGAAATAAGACCTAAAGAATGAGATTGAATCAGCCACAGAAACATCTAGGTTTTGTTGTTTTTGTTGTTGTTTTTCATGTTCGAGGTAGAGATAGGTAAGCACGAAGGCCCCAAAATAGAAAAAGGTTTGATAAATTTGAGAAGCAGAAATGGGGCCAGAATAGCTGAAGTAAGGAGAAAAATCAGGCGACATGCATGCATAAGATTAGGTTGGGGAGATTTTAGGTACCAAATCCTTTAGGGTTTTGTAAAACGTAATATGGAGTTCAGATTTTATTATAAGAACAATTAGAAGGCTTTGGAAATTTTTTAGTGGAGAGGCAATTTGGTTTGTTTTTCACCCAAGTTGCTCTATGGAGTCAGGTTTGGAGGAGGCAGAAGAAGAAATGATCAAACATGATATAGTAAGGAAAGAACAAAAAAAATAATGTTAAAGAATAATTTTTTTATCTGGTATATCTAGTCACTTATGATGGAGGATAATAATGTGAGAAAAAAGAATCTATACATGTATGTGTAACTGGGTCACCATGCTGTACAGTAGAAAATTGACAGAACACTGTAAATCAGTTATAAAGAAAAAAATAAAAATCATAAAAAAGAATAATTTTTAGGTTAAAATCATGACTCTTATAGAAACATAAAATGCCTATGTGTCAAAGATGGTGCTTAATTAATTACCTAATTAATTAATGAGGAATCCAGCAAGATGTTACAACTAATTCACAGTAGAAGTAAAAAAGCTCATATGTGGAGTTCTCTTTATGGCTCAGTGGAAATGGATCCAACTAGGAACCATGAGGTTGCAGGTTCTATCCCTGGCTTCAGTTAGTGGGTTACAGATCCGGCATTGCCGTGAGCTGTGGTGTAGGTCGCAGATGCGGCTCAGATCTGGTGTTGCTGTGGCTGTGGCGTAGGCTGGTGGCTACAGTTCTGATTAGACCCCTGGCCTGGGAACCTCCATGTGCCGCGGATGCAGCCCTAAAAAGACAAAAAGACCAAAAAAAAAAAAAAAAGCTCATATGTATTCGCACTCAGAAGTGCAGAAATGTATTTCAAATATAATAGGTACAAAACTGGTCAATATCCATAGAGCAATAATCAGTTGCATTTATATGAATAAGAATCATTTGCATTACTATAAATATTATGTAATTTAAAGGAGTTATTGGGAGTTTCCAACATGGCTCAGCAGTAACAAACCCAACCAGTACCTATGAGGACAAGGGTTCGATCCTTGGCCTCACTCAGTGGGTTGAGGATCTGGCATTGCTGTGGCTGCAATGTAGGCTGGGAGCTGTAGCTCTGATTTGACCACTAGCCCGAGAATTTCCATGTGCTGTGGGTGTGACCCTAAAACAAACAAACAAAAAATTTTAAAAGGAGTTGTAAAATAACTCAAAGACTATAAAAGGCACAGATAATCAGGAAAATTGAACTTGACATCTGGCATTTTTTTTTTCCTTTTTGCTCATTTCAAAGTCTTTCACAATTTTTCCCGTCAGGAGCTTGGACAAGGACAGTGATAGCAAGTACAGAAGACCGTGCTGAATTACAGACATGTTTTGATGTCTTAACTGGTTGGACTTGCTGATGGATTATTAGGGAGTGTGTTGGGGGGGGGTGGGTGTTTGTGAGAATGTGAGGTAGGCAGGTGAGAGGAAGAGAAGAATTAAGGATGATTCCAAGTTTGTCAATGATATTTTGCTCCTGTGGGACAGTCTCACTTTCCATTTGATCCCAGCTAGATTCTTTCACTGGAGTGGAACATATAGAGACCCAACTAGAAGATAAGCTGATGTTTATAGAAAAGAAGCAAGAGAAAATAGACCAATTCTCAGATAGAAGTAAGATATCTTCATAAACAAGTTATACATTTAAGGCTAAAAGAGAAAGAGGAAGGGAGCCCTTCCCTGAAGAAATGTTCAATGCTGTGAACATTTTCTATTCATCCCTTATGGAGATACAAGACTCTAAATGCAACATGGTGGGACTTGGCAACCTCTCAACTCATCTCAGTCATCAGGGGATCATATGTGCAAGTTTTGTCATCAGTGGGTTCTGAGTATTTGAAAAAAAAAATCTCTATTTGAGCATGTCACTGAATTTTGAGTGAGACTGTGCAGTAAGGGTGAGAAAGTGTCTAAAAAGGAAAATATGGGGGTGCCATAGCTGATAAGATGAAATGTGGAGAGTGGACAGAAGCAACACCAAGTGATCACTAGCGATAGGAAAGTCAGGATGACAAAGCTGAAAATACTAAAAACAGCAAAGACAGATTTGGTATCTACTTTAAAAATCACTGAGAATCCATACTGGCTTATTACAGCCCTCTTTAATAAGGGGAAATAAGAATCATGCCTGTTTCTTAAATTAAAAAAATTTTTGCTAATAATATGTTCTATGATTTACAGAGCCAAAGAAAACAACCACAAAAAGTGTTTCCAAATGTTAATAGCAATGGCCTCTGGTGGTGAAACTACTGGTAATATGATTTTTACATCATAGTCTAATACTTTTAAAAATATCTATAATAAATATGGTTATAAGAAAAACAACAAAATATGATTGTGGATAACATGGCAAAATAATTCAAGAATACGCCTAAGTAGTTTACTACTGTACCTTCTCCTTAAACTTCATGATATAAAACAAAATTATTAACCAATTCCAGATAAGGCCTCTTCTTGAAATAATGGTTAGTCCTCAGACAGTTGTACCAGATCAAAATTAATTACATATCATTCCTTAGCATCATGAAGATAAAGAGATGAAGGAAAAATAATGATTGCCTAACTTTAGTCTCCTTTGTAGGTTTCAATTAAGAGTTCTGCTTGTAGACATGACCTAATCCAGCATTTATGAAGACACCACATAATGTGTGATAACAGAGGAACTCATGACATCTTACTATAGTGAAACTCATAAACCTCCCAGGTGTCTGTCCTAAGCAATTTCGTACAAAATCAGCTTCCATTGAGAGCTCATTTCTGGAGGCTCTAACCAAAGATATGATTATATTACCATCTTCACCATGTTGGTCTTAACAGCTTTCTGGCCCTAGCTCATCAGCATGAAGGGCAGCCTATCTCTGAACTAGGTTTTCTGATTCCCAGGCTTCACATAACCTGACTTTTACACATTCTTGCAGGGACAGCAACGGGCAGCCTCCTTATTTGTGACCACACACCCTGGACCCAGACACTTTTCAGCTATGGCAAAGAAGCCCCCATTTGTTAGCTCCTCTCTGCATCACAGATTCTGTGCATCCCTATCTTTTACACACCAACCCAACATCCATCCACTTATTCTTATTGACAAGCTATGCACTGGGTACCTTTTTTTTTCTAACAGAATTACTGACCTATTGTAACAGACACACTGCAAATGCTCCATATTTGAATAAAGCTTCATCTTTGTGTTTTGAAGGTCTCCAAAAGTTTGGACCAATCTGCTAGTAATTTTAGGGGCAATAAATATGTGCTTATTACAAAAAGAAAATCTATGGGTTCTCATAGAAGGCATTAAAATTGTTTCTGTCACATGTTATCAAAACTCAAGTTGGACCTAAAGACAACCCAGCATGATCACCTCATATTGAAGATGAGGAAACACAAGACTAGTTATGATGCTTCGAGTAATGGGCAGAGTCAGAGCTGAAAGCATGTGGTTTTTATTTAGTTTCTTCTCTCTTGCATCAGGGAGACCCACACTTTAGGGACAGGCACAGCAAATCTGGAAAGTCTCACGAAGCCCATTGTGACATTCCAGTTCTACCCATCAAGGATGCCTGGAAAGAGATGTTGAAGAGAAGAGAATCTGCAAACCCTAGAGAAGAGAGAACAACTTTGTTGCTAAGATCAAAATCATTCTACTTTGAATATAATCGCCACAAACTAGGAAGGGGGAAAAAAAAGCCATTTAATCAATATGAGAGCCACTTCTGAGAAGCTGAGTGGTGTCAGTCCTTTGAGTGGACAGGTGCCTGTTTTTATCTCCCCTTTGAGTTTTCTGGGATGGGGTGGTGAGACACACAGGAGTGTTTTCTCAGACTTGACAAGCTGGTCTGGCCTGAGTCATATGACTGCTGTGTTAGCTTGCACCATTCTGGGTTTTGCAGAGCTGGCCATCAGAGCCTGAGTGCTTAACAAGGTGACAGCACGCTGTCCAGCTCTGCTTCTCCAGGGCCCAAGAGCTGAATGAAACACATGTGGGTCTGTATTCAGGTTCCAATCCTTGCAAGACCTGAAGTTTGCTCTCAGGCCACAGTTCATATGGACTACTAAGTAAAAGCAGCCTGCACAGCTGTCCTTTATTGAAATCTTTGCAGTAATTTTTTCCAAATGTTCTTCACTAATTTCGGAGTCTAGACTGTGAAACATCAAGGCTCTGCAATATGCTGCATCTCTTTTCAAGATGCCTAGGGGCCTTTACAGAAAACAATAGCCATTAGTTGATTAGATTAGTGACAAAGTGCCAAGTTCCCTCAATTAAATGCAGTTCTGTGTTTCTTACTTTTTTCCTAAGTCCCCACCCATGGGCACTTTTTTCTCTATATAATTCTCTATAGATTCTCTACCTTTTCCTACTCACTCTCTTCACATTTTTTCCTAACTGCGGTCACTGAATCTTATTCTCTTTATTCTGAGACAGTCTATGAAAAAGCACTCTGTAAATTCTAAAATTCTATACCAATGTCAGATTATCAATATTACCACTACAACTCATCCTTCTCCAGTTGTGAGTGGGCATGTGTGGGTAAGTTTAGGGGTCATGAAAGAAGAGCTCGGCTGTCATGAATGCTTCTCCACCATAAACTGAGGTCTCCATCACCCCCTCCTGCTCCGAGAGAGCCTAAACCCACACAGATAGCAAGATGTCTCTAACTAATGGCAAATTCAGAGGTGAGATTTTTTTTGAGGATACACAGCAGTAGAGCGACTATTCTAATTAAGCTAAGAATCAGGGGAAATGTGTGTGAATTCTCTCACCTCGCCTATCTCCTGTTTTTTTTTTTTTTTTTCCTTCCAAACATCCCATTGCTCTCTGCCTTTCTCTGGCAAGTCAAAATCTTCCCTATTAGTTAATGCCTCCAGCACTACACTAAGCACCTAATGATTTCAAATTGTCCTTCTTCCAAACCCCAACTCCCAGACATTTATGCTATAGAAGGAAAATGTCTCATGAATCCGGTCCACATTGGCATATAACAAAAGAATAAGAAAATCCATATGGGAAATTTTATGTTTAATAATTTGGTAATCATAGAAATAGACGATGGCTTTAAAAGGTCTTTAGAAAAAAATTTGGAAAAGAATACTTTCAGGAAATCCCTTAATTTTAGAGGTGGCTATCTGCTCTGACATGCATGAGGTAATCTTTAACCTGGACAATGCAAAACAGCAAAATGAAGTAATAAATAACCTTTAAAAACCAGCTGGAGTACTGGTCACACACTGCATGGTGGCAGAGGTGATACACGACAGCCATCAGAGCTGCTCGAAGGCATCCATTAAAGCTTGGCATCAATTACTTTTAATATTGATTAGACTATTTCTACTAGGCTATTTACTTATAGAAAACATTACTCTAAGGCTATGGAACTTTTAAAGTTTATTTATTTTTTTCTGGAAAGAAATCTAAATTTCCCTGTCGCCTATTTTGAACATTAAGAATGGAGACCATAAAAATATATTCACTAAATGGACTAAAAAGTTTTTAAAAGCAATTTAGTCTCTGGTCATAAAAGAGGAAGAGAGTGAGGCAGACAGACAAGAGACCAAGAGATGAGGACACAGGAAGAGAAAGACAGGAAAAAAACAAAAAACAAAAAACCTGGGCCCCAAAGAAACAGCTACAAAGAGACATACACCAAGGAAACAAATGCAAATGTGTTCAAACTGGTACGAAGAGGAGAAGAGAAAGACCAGAAGGGCTATACCTAGATACTGGGTGACATTCTGCACAAAGGACAGACTACAAAGCATTTTTTAAAAGACATGTGAAGAGACACTGCAGTAGCTTTGTATTGTGTCCACTGGGCCAGGATGAACTACATTTGCCAAATTTCCCATGCCTGTATGTGTCCCCTGATGGCGAGCCACAGAGACCTAGGTTTGGAAGATGAAAGTAAAGCGGCAGCTATTTTTGTAGGTCACACAAATCACACCTTGTTTGGGTGGGACAGGGGCTAGGTCTGAAACAGCTACACCTTCTGCTGATTGTTCCTTCTGCTTTTCATGTGGTGGTGGTGGTGAGGCTCCAGGATGGAGAAGAGAGGGCCCTGGCTTCCGCAGGATACCCAGGCCATCGAAGTGAAAGGCAATAAGGACTGATGCCTGTGGGTTCTAGCTTCTTCCTGCTTGCCTCCATTTTATAATCCATCTCCCCTAATCCTGTGGAATTCCAGCTTTAGGATAAGACACCAGACAACAGCCTCAAGGTGCCTACTCATCAGTTCCCACCACTGCAAAGCCAAACTCCTATAATAAGACCTTTAATATAAATACATGAATGAGCAAATGAGTGAACCAATAAATGAATGAATACAGCTCCTAGTGGTTTTGCTTTCCTGATTGTATCTTGATGGATAAGGACATATAATCCAAAAAGCAGGTTTCTAAGAGTTGATGGAATAACAACCCTATCATTTATCCTATCCTCTAAGAACTGTAGGCCTGCTAGTGTAGATTCATCTTCATCTAACGAAATTCAGTTGAGAACAAAATTATCATGTGTATAAGTTTCCTACTCCTGATTTGATAGAGTAGTTGTATTATCAATCAGAATGTGAAGAGAGGATAACCAGAAAGATATATCCTCGGCAAATCAGAATCTTCCTAAGACTTGCTTAGACATGTCTTATTAGTATAATTCCTGATTAAATATTTGGGGTTAATAGGTGCAAACTATTGCCTTTGGAATGGATAAACAATGAGATCCTGCTGTATAGCACTGGGAACTATATCTAGTCACTTATGATGGAGCATGATAATGTGAGAAAAAGAATGTATACATGAATGTGTGACTGGGTCACCTTGCTGTACAGCAGAAAATTGACAGAACACTGTAAACCAGCTATGATGGAAAAAATAAAAATCATTAAAAAAATAAATAAATAAAACCACTTTTGAGATAACATTTTAACATCCCCCCCCAAAAAAAAAATTGTAAGGATATGACACGACTATTTCAAACATACATCTTAGGATAGTTAATACTGAAATTAAGTATCTCATCATTTCTAATTTGCTGTCTTGAAGGATTACTGAGTCACAAAATCACCTTATTTGAGTCATTCTTATATAAATACTGATACTTGAAATGCACAAATTTTAACTACAATTTACACAGTGCCAGGTACTATTGACTATAAATGTTTCTTCTTTATAGTTTTGATCAACAATAATAAATGTTAGAGTCAGCTGGCAGTAGTCAGGAGTCTATATAATTCATCTTGCATTGGAAAATTACATTCCTACTACATGCTTCTATGAAGAAAGCACCTGCCTACTTCTTAAAATGGTCTTCAACTTTACTGGGACATAAACAGAATTGGAATTTATATCCCAAACGTGCTTTGGGTCTATAGAATCTATTACGATTCTGTCCAGTAGAAATATAATATGAGCCTCAGATGTAATTAATTTTACATGATCAAATTTTAATTCAGTATTTCCAAAATGCATTGACATTATTAGTATAAAAATTATTTAATAATATTTAAACTTCTTAATATTAAGCACATCTTTGAGACTTGGTGTGTATTTAAATTTTCTGTTCATCTTTCAGACTTGGTGTGTATTTAAATTTTCAGCTCATCTCCATTGAGATTAGCTACATTTAAAGAGCTTAGTAGCCACATATAGTGCAATACTATTTTGGACAGTGCACTTCTCTTGTGTCTCTTGGGTGAAGAGAGTGATAAGCTTGTATATGCTTAATAGACTCAGGCAGAGTCTCCACCCACCAGAGACTGAAATCATACAGGCCAGGAAGCTTTCACTGAAAAGTCTGGGTTCTTCTTCACTGAGGATGGCAGTCCTCTGAGCAACCTAGATGAATTCCATTCTATCTCCTTAGAGAAGTGACCAGACAGAGGGTGAGTCTGGAGCCAAGTTTGGTTTGTGAGTCTCTTCCCAGGCTCATTGCAAAGTTTTGGGATGTCTTGGATTGCAGCACTCCATGGGATGGTCAGTGGCTGACCAAGCCAAGCCGTGTTAGGGTTCTGCAAGAAGAGATCTCCTGTCATGAGCAGTCTCAATTGAACACTTGGTAGAGAAATATATGGCTTGCACTGGGCATCTTTAGTACCACAGGAGAAGGGTGTTGTTGGGGAGCATGGAGGAGCAATACCATATTTCAGGATGCAAGAATAAATGAGGGTCCAAGGAGGGTCATGCTGACCTAATCAATATGTGACACTGAAAAGGAGCTTGGAGTGCCGAGGCATGGTTAAGGAGCAACCAGGTAGAGGAGCAGAAAGTGAGAGTTCCTTTTTAGGATCTCATTGATGTGAGAATCTAGATCTCAGGTTCACTCCAGCAATAAGGGCAGCATTAGCAGTATCTGCCAACCAGCGCTTGTCCTGCGCTATTACAATGTGACAAAACCTATGCAATGATTACAACTACAGTAGGATACACTAACTAGATGCTTAGCATGTGTCAGCCAAACTTTCAAGTACTCATTCAAACACTTCATTATATTTTATAACTTTCCAATGTGAGTGTTTTAATTCTCATTTTAAATATAAGGCAACTGATACTAAGTGAAGTCAGAAAGAGAAATGCAAATACCATATTATATCACTTATATGTAGAATCTAAAATATGGCACAAATGAACCTATCTACACAACAGAAACAGATTCACAGACATGGAGAACAGACTTGTGGTTGCCAAGAGGGAAGAGGGATGGAGTAGGATGGATAGGAAGTTTTGGGTTAGTAGATACAAACTAGTACATTTAGAAAGGATAAACAAGGAGGTCCTACTATACAGCAGAGGGAACTATGGGAACTATATACAATCTCTTGTGATAGAACATGATGGAAGATAATATGAGAAAAAGAATGTATATGTATGTATGACTGGATCACTATGCTGTACTGACACAACACTGTAAATCAACTATACACTTAATAAAAATTTTTAAAAAGATAAAACAACCAAGACTCCAGAGTAACTTGCCCCATATCACATGGCTAGAAAGTAGAAAATTGAAATGGGAACTCTATACATATGATCGCCTAAATTTACATTAGAAATTAGGAGCAATACAGAAGTTGCAAGAGTATAAGAGTGAAAAGGTTTTATTTTTATGTAGAGAAGCGGCTGAGAGAGACCCTTTTTCTTCTAACACATTGTGGGTGTGCAGATTTTTAGTGTAGAAGCTGAAGACTTGGCTGCCTACCTGAAGACTACATTTCCCAGTCCCCTTTGCAGTTAGCTAAGGCCATGTGACCTAAGTTCTCAGTAATGATATGTGAACAGAAGTGATAGGTGTAACTTTCTGGCTGGAGCCTTAAAAGTGTAGGGCTGCCTCTGCTTTCTCATTCCACTTCCACTGGCTGAAACTTGAGCATGTCACTCACCTAGTTTTAACGCAGATATGATAAAAGTATTCTATTGATGGCAGAGCTATGTATGTCTAAGAAGAAACTTAACTACACCAGTGACCGTGAGGATCAGAGCTGTTGTCTCTTCCAAGATGAGTCACTTCAAAATTATTACTATTATTAATAAGCATCTATATTTCATCTTCTATTTTGGGGTATTTTTCTTTTTCTTTTTCTTTTTACTTCAGCTCATCTCAACCCTACATACACAGAGAAAGCTGAAACTGTCAAGTTGAGGCTATGCATGTAAGCACTGCAGCAGATGGAGAGCTCACACCATCATCCCTATCCCCATACTTCAGCAACATCTCTAAACAAATACACTAAATCTCCTCCAATGAAGAAAGCCCTCAAATATTTTGAATGCACAGAATTTTGTGAAAATCTTTTTTTTTTTTTGCCCAATCAGTAGGTGTGGCTTAAGAGGAGGACTGCCTGTCATAAGAAAATGTCCTAAATGTTAACCAGAGATAAAGTAAATACAAAATTAGGCTATTTCTATTCCATATTTTTAATGACATATACCACGCTTTATGGAAAATATACAAAATTATGTTAAGGCCCCTGATTTAATGTTAAAAGATACTTTGCATCTTCATCTGTGGATTTCCATCAATGCACAGAGAATATTATAGACACAATCTTTCAGACATGTGAAGAAATGAAATGTAAATCTATCTGAACAGCTTTAGAAAAAAATTTATTCTGTATTCAAAATAACTGAGTGGGGCCATATAGTAGTCTACTAGTGCTAGATAGATGGTGCTAGATAACAAACAACGCTAAAGTTCTCAAGAGCCAACAACAACTAGCAATCATTAATCACTTACGGGCATAAAGATAAACTGTGGCTCAGCTAGGATAATCCACTTGCCTCTGATTTGCAGTTTGGGTTCAAGTTTACTCTACACACCTCCTCATTCTTTTTGAAACAGCTGACTAACTTGAACATGCTCTCCTCACGCAAATGCAAAAACATAAGAGAGAGCAGGAACACATGCTCTCTCTCATAGACTTGACACTTCCACTAACACTCCATTGGTCAAAGTGATTCCCTTAGCTAAACCCAACACCAAGGGGAAAGGAAATTTATTCCAGCCATAACTGGAAATACTGCCAAGTCACATGGCAGACCAGTAATAACCCAATTTCTCACCATCAAAGTGTAAATTCGTGTACGTCTAATTATAAGACTCATGCACTTTACCTTGAGTCATGCTGCCCTGAAATATTATTTTGTTTTTTCACATATATGTTCTCATTTAATCTTAACCACCTTAATCTTAGGAAGGAGGTACCACTGACTACATTTTACAGATGAAGGAACTCAGTAAGGTTGAATAACTCAGCCAATGACAAAGAGTTAAGCAATGGCAGAACTGAAGTTCAAATCAGGTCTCTTTGAATGAGTGCTCTTTAAAATGTGAAGGAATTCAATGAGTTTACAGCACTTTCCAATGTGTCCCAAAAGCCATTCATTGCATGCACTATTCAGAAAGCCTTCACCCAGCGCTTGGTGTGTGAGGGGCACCGCACAAAGCTCTAACACTACAGACAAGGCCTCAGAATAAACAAATCTGTGAACACAAAACCTTGGACTTGAGCTCTGTGTCCAGGTCAAGTAAATAACATCCTTAGTCAATTCAAATCACTCATGTCTTGCTTGATAAACAATGAGCTATTTTACAGCATTACAGTAATTCCCAGTCACACACAGCCCACCTCCTCTTAGTCACCGGTATTTATTTTGGCTTTACCTGCCTAGCCACTTCAAGACATATTATTCCTCCAAGTATCAAGTGTTCATTTATTTTTGCCCATAAGGATACACACATATAGTATCAGGAAGGCATTCCTGTTACAAATTGGTACTAGTTAGCTGGCCCTTTAAGAGATATCTTCCCTCCTTCCCTGAGTAGGAATTCTAGATTTGAGCCAGCATACTCTATTGGTCATAATTTTGATTAAAAATCACCAGCAACAGTCTTTTGTCTGTTGTATATATTTTAGAGAAAATCCTAGCTAAATTTATGTAATTCATCTGCTGTAACTATTGTAATATTCTCTGAAAATAGCTATCATAATCCTGGAGAATGGAGAAGAGACTAGAGATTTGGGTATTAATAAAGATGTTAGACAGACGAGACATTTTGGATAACACTGACAAAGAAGCCAGTTTGATGCTTACTGGAATTAAGGAAAAAATGTTAGAAAACAATAAATGCATTCTTTTGAGAAGCATGCAACTGATCTGAACCATTGTTAATCATTTCCAAATGGAATGCATGGTAAAAAGTTCCCACGTGTGCTCTGTGAATGTAGCACACTTCCGTTGCCATTTTCCATGTCCTACCAACAAAATGGATGCCACCCATTGACGTAGCATATTTTGTTTCTCCCACACTAATTTTCCCTTATTTTAAAAATTTTACTGTAAAGGGATCTCTACCATATGCTTCCCTCTCATTAAAAACAATTTACAGAGAGCCTACTCCACACCAGTCACTCTGTTACTTAATGGTCTCCACTTTTAATGGAATAATAACTGCCTTTGAAGGCTTACAAATTTCTAGTGATATCACAACAAGCAGCTAAGAAAAGTTGATTATTTTACGTCTGTATAACTCAATGTTTGAAGCTCTTAAGAGGTTAAGAGAAAGAGTACAAATAAAAACAACAGAAAGGTAACTTTGAATCAGACATTTCATATTCAGTTTTCTATTGTCTGCTTAGAACATTTCAGATCTACCAAAATATTGGTAGATCTTAATAATACATAAATATATTACTTATTCATATTAATAATTAATATAAAGAAATTACATTAATTTCTTTTGAAAAGGTTAATTTTAAGTGGTGATTATGCTACCTGTACTTGCAGAACTGTAATTGCTTGCTTGTTTCCTTTTCCTCCCTCTTTCTTTCTTCAGTCACTCATTTTTGAAATTTATTTACTTATTTGCTTATTATAATTTAAGTTACTAGCATCCTTGACTGACAACAAATAAATGTATGTATTCTAATAGCAATGGCTAATTTATAAAAAATCCAAGTAGCTTGATTTCCCTGTGAATATCATCTACTTAGTTATTTTCCTACTAAGATTAAAGCATGCTATTTTGCTACCTAAGGAAAATGGTCTATAGAATGTGCTTAGATTTTTCAAAGGATATGTACCACTTAATAAAATAAGTCAATAAAAATATATAGTTTAGCTAACATCTGACATTATACCCTCCAAATACAACAAACATGTTCTCCATTTTCCCATTGAAAAGCCACTTGGATATGACACCCTTCCAACAGAAGCTAATCCTAACTCTTCTTGTCAGTACCACTGGCACTTAGCAGCTATTAAACAAATTCTAGAGACAATCTAATGAAACACTTCTATCACAGCAGGAAAAAAACAAAAAAAAACAAAACCAAAAAATGGCTTCTAAGATGAGTCACTCAAGGCAGAGATGTAGAGAGAGGCTTTTACAAAGGCACCTCTTTCTGTTTCATTCTTTAGGTTGAGTTCTGCTGAGAAGGAAATGGAATCGAACAGTTTTTGGCTTTAAAACCACCACAAACATGTTTAACTGAGGCAGTGCGATGCCATCCCTAAAAAGGAATATGTTAATAGAAAAAAATTAAAAGCTATAAAGTTATCTGGCGCATTAAGCATCAGAGTCTCATTAGAGAGGTGTTTATTTCAATTCCTCTCTTTTAAGAAGAATATGGGAAAACTGAAGAGGGTTCAAAGAAGAGCCCCAGAAATGATCAAGGAAGAGCAACGAACTGAAGGACAAATTTTAAAAGGAGTTGAGTTTATATTAATATATTACAACACACAAAAATGTTGTAACTGCATTCAATAAGTAATGAATATTCTCTATGTACTTTTATCTCAAGATAGACAGAACCAAAGAGATAAGGGTACAATCAAAATGACATAATTATGTTAGGCATGCAAAAGAACTGTTGGAGGAACGACAATAATTAAATATACAGTAGAATCTGTAGAAACCTCATCCTGGTAGATAGAAAAGGCAAAACTGTCCCCCTTGGAGAAAGTTTAAGTAAATGACGTCTTCACAGGAGACAGAGACATATACAATTAGACTTGAGGAACCTTCCAGATCCAGAATTCAGACTGCCAAATATTTGGATTTGACTTCTGTTGAATAAATCTGGATTTCCAACTAAAAATAAGAAGTATGAACTTCAATGAATACTGGCAAGAATATCTTATCTGCATATCTTGGGGTAAAGGGAGGGTTACTCGGTTATCCCTTCTGGTGCAGGTCTCCCACTCCTCTCTGGGTCTGAGCAAGCTCAGAGCTCTGCCAGCACACTGGGGGTCTCTGGGCTTGCTCCAGCTGTGCTAGGAAACCTTCTTTGGCCATGGCATCCTGCCTCGGCTGTCTTCCAAGCTTCTAAAAATATTAGAAGTCTACAAATCACAATGCACAACTAGTAACAATCCTTGCCACTTCTCTCCTGTTCTACCCTTCTTCTCTGTTGCCTAGGTTTTTCAAAAACTGGCCATAGAGTTCATCCCTAAGTTCAGGACCCATTTATATATTCCTTCAAGAATTACTATCTATTTGGTGTTCTGACTTCTGAAAACCAGATGCCTTCCTTATCTTTTTGCAACACGAGTTTTGGATACTCCTGAGATCTTTCTCATCTGGCCCTCTGCTAGACTTGCCCTTCAATGGGATGACAACTGGATTGCTGGTACTTTATGTCTCCTTAGTATAGTGTACATAGCTAGAGCCATGAATTAATACATCATATGGTCTTTTGACTTCACAGCTATATATATATTTATAACTCATAAATAATTTTAAATCATGAAAATGCCAAAAGTTTCCTAGGCCATATACAGAAATTTTTAGGGTAGGATTAACTTCAGGTGAATGTCATGCTTCCCAGTTCTTAGTGTGCTGAGAGAGGAGGAAACTACAAATATCGAGGAAGCCACTCAGCACAGCACTAAGTGTTAGCCATAGAGGTGGAGCAGGTCCCAGAGGCTTTTGCTCTGTCAAACTAAGGGTCAAGCCTCTCCATAGGGGCCAGGGCAAAGGTCTCATCAGTGCAGCTCTTTACCAGCTGTGGAGTATTTCACTATTAGCAATCGGTATAGCCATATTCTCACTTCAGCATAATATACATGTTAATTTTAATTAGTAACAACAACACTGGTCAGACAGAGGCAGAGAAGTATAAATACATATATATTATTTCTAGAGAATAGCAAAATAAAATAGATAATTTCCACTAGGAGTGGTAGAGGTTTTTTAAATGTTCATAGGCACATATGTTTTGGAAACTAAAGTGATTTGGGGTTTTATCCCACATATTACTATTTTAGTGCAATATTAGGCAATACCTACTGCAATATTCACAACACTTACAGAAAAAATGTAAGGAATCAGAGGCATGGATAGGACCACTTCAGTTTTTGCTAACCTTCATGGATGAGGTTTTTGTTTTTGTTTTTGTTTTCTTCCATGGCATGCAGAAGTTCCTGGGCCAGGGATCAAAACTGTACCAAAAGAGCCACCTGGGCCACTAAAGAGACAATGCCAGATCCTTAAGCCATTGTGCCAGAGGGGAACTCCGTGGGTAAGTTTTAAAATTAAAACTTAGATTAACCAAAAAAAAAAAAAAATTTGAGTCTGAAAATCACTTAATCTAAAAATTGTATATGAAGAGGATCCAGATAAAACATAACTATAGGCTACATATAGATTTGAAATAATGAAACTCCCCACAGCCCACAAAGATTTTAAATCCTTATTTCATTCTGTAATGTATGTTGAAACATTATATAGAATTTTAGCAATATATTTTATTTTTATTAATCTATCCTGGCATAGAAGGGCAGTAATGTTAAATGGAAAAGTAGGAACTACACATTTTATGATAATAATTGGTGAAGTTTTTGCATGTGGGTATGTTGTATGGAGAAACAGAGAAAAGACAGAGGTATAGAAAAACACTGATAGAAATATTGAAATATTTAAAACTCTGGTTATGGGTGAAAATTTTCCATTTTCCACTTTTTTACAACTAATATATTTTAATAATCGAGATCTTTATTCCATACATTTTCAAAATTTTCTGATTAAATATAAGGCAAATTAAGAAAATAATTAATTCCCCAATTCCTCTGTTCTATACTAAACAAAGTAAAGCAAGCAGAATTAATTCAACGAATTAGTTACTTTTTTGTTAAACTTTCTATATTTGTACATGTGTTTATGTACCTGTATACATAAATTAGGGAAACCTCAACTTACTTCAAAGCCAAGCAATAATATAGTCCACCTATTTTAGACCCACTTTTGATAGAATGACTCAGAAAGGAAAATAATAACCCAACTTTCCTCAGCTACATTTAGGGGCCAGCAAGTTTGGAGTTAAATGAGGCCAAGTTTTTTGTCTCATATTTGCAAAATCCAAAATCCCCATACAGAATTATCTTGAAGAATGCAGAAATGTAACCAGTGTTTAGAATTCTGACCTCAGAACATGTGTATGGCCTATTTTTTTTTTTTAACCAAAGCATTTTCTCTTGATGTTTCAGTGGTTGGAATTAATTTTGGAAGCACAAGGTACAAAGTGACAAGAATCACCTCCACTTTGGTTGTTGTTGATGATTGCTACAGTGTTCCGGTAATTGGCAGTGTTTTGTAGAATAGAATTGATCGCCTAATGTGTGCTTTTGAAATCTACTGTATCTTTAGCCCAACATAGATCTATTTGCTACTGACTATCAGTAAGCATCTGTTTTGCTTCAGAAGATGAAGATCTAGGAATAAGATAAGAAACGTATTATTGGGAAAAAAACATCATTGCCCCATGATTGGCTTAAAATACTACAGAAAATAAGAGGAACAGATGAAATAAGAATGGCAACATGTTGATAGTAGCTAGAGTCAGGTCATGGTATAGGGGGGTTAGTTTTAACCACTTTCTTGACTTCTGCATGTGTTTGAAATTTTCTATAATAAACCATTGAATAAATAAATAAATAATAAATAAATAAATAGAAATAAAATCATTATTCAAGAGAGTATAGAGTGAAGTGCTAAAATCGTTCCATAATCTATATGTTAAGATGTCTCCAAGAGAGGGAAATATTTATGAACTGGAAGGGTCAGGCTAGAATTCACGAAGAAGATAGGACATGTTGGGCCTTGAAAAGATGATGATGATGATAATGGTTGAACTGAGCACATACTTATGCCAAGCACTGTGCTTTAAATAATTATCTCATTTTGTCTTCACGATACCTTGTAAAGTAGAAATATGATTATCTTTATTTTACCGATAAGGAAACTGGGGTATAAAAGATTAAGTTACGTGCCAAGGGAGGGTAGGATTCCAAACCTGCCATCCTGTTTCAGATTCCTATGCTGATTTCCTGTCCCGTTTCAAATAATGAGATAAGTTTGGAAAATACCATCCAAGATGATTCCTATGCACAAGCCTGCCTAGATTTCTCAGAATACCCTTTCCTGATGGTCTGCACTGTTCTGTTCTCTATCTACTTGTTGAGACCTGGTTAGTTCACCTGAGGCACTCTAATACTAAACTTATGTTGAGTCATGAGTAAGATTGCCCAGGGCTTTAGAGTTTGCCAAAGAAAAATCTGACTGCTTATCGGAATAACTTAGGGAGCTTGTTAAAACTACAGATTCACAAATCCCCAGTTCTTGAAATCTGCAGTTTTAAAAAATCGTTCTCCCATTAATCCAGGGCTGCTAGCTTGTGGCTTATCCATGGATCAGTTGAACCAAAGACCTAACTAACTCTGGTGACAAAAATCTCTCTCAGATCACAATGTCTGTGAGGCCATGCTAGTATTCATTTAACAAGCAAACATTTAATCAGACTAACTGCCAGTCAGCCACTATGCCAAATTCTGAAATTAAAAAAAAAAAAAAAAGACAGCACCTTTGCTTTAAGAGGCTCATTGTTTGTTTACATAGAGATAAGAGCCAAAAGCACGGTCCAGGAGGTAACTTTCAGAATCAGTTTATGCATGGAGTTCAGTGGGAACACAGAATAAGGGTATTACAATCTCCTGGCTCATTACAATCTCACTTTCTCTGGCTCTTCCTTTCAGTGCTCCTTCCCACGCAGTCTACTAGAGGTTTTATTTACGTCATTTCATTTAACCTTCACAACAACCCCAAGAAGACAGACATTAGTGATTTCCAAGATAAGGAATTTGGGACTCAGAGGGATTTAAAGAAATTGTCCAAGGATATACACCTAAGCATAGAAAGAGAATTCAAAACCACAGCTATGTATCCCCAATCCTAAATCCGTCACATATTACTAATTGCCAACAATTTTAAGGATGTTTATCTCAGAAAACGGATAGTACAGTCAATCCTTCGCACAAGGAAATAGCTTGAATTTTAAGCCCTTTCCCTAGTTCCAATAAGTAACACGTCCAGTCAATGTGAACAGTTTACGTCTTGCTTGGTGAACAATGAGTTATGTTACAATGGCTATAACAACAATTCAAAGTCAGACCCAGCCCTCTTCATTCTGTGGGCTCATATTTGCTTTGGCCCCTGTTGTGAGTCAAGCCGCAACTCATGTTCCGTTCCCAGGGAGCCATTTTGTTTTCTCGCATCAGAATCTGTGGGCATAGTTTTTGCAAGCTGCTGTTTATAAAGCATTTTGTGGTGGCTCAAGAAAAATAAAACTGCACATTAAAAGACTAGACTGAAACTATCCCATACTCAAACTAACCCTTCCTCTCGAAGGTAACATATTTCATGTGGCTCTACCGAGTCTTGTTATTAATGTCTTGTTAGAACTCTTAGGAACTTTTTTCATCTTTCTGCAGGATCTACTTTGAATGGAGTTCAATGGATTAAAGAGATGAACACATTTGAAAAAAGCACAAGAGTGAGATTATGTGGCTTTATCAGACCAAATGTAAAATAAACTACAACCAAGAATTGTCACTTTATCAACAGGATGGGGTGAAGTTTATAGAGGGAGATGATTTTGAAGATTAAATTTGGAACTCAAACATTTACCACCCTACTCGGTGAGGAAGAGAGGGAAGATGGTTGTAAAAGTTGAAATTTAAGTGTTGAGTTACATGGGAACAATGGATTTTATGTGCATGTGTGTGGTTTTCAATTCTCCACTTGTCACCTTTCATAGTTGTCTCCCTACATTAATTTTTTTGGTTAATCATATTTCCCCCAGGAATCCAGAAATAGAAATATACGCTGTTGACATCTACTATGGGAACCACATAATAAGAAACATATGTAACATGTACATAATTACAAAATATTTAAATTTTTAAAAATCTGTATTATGGATGTTTCCTTTAAAAATATCTCATCTCAACATAGAAAAATTTCAAAGACAAATATATGATATCATTTATATGTGGACTCTAATAAAAATAATAATAATAAATGATACAAAAGAACTTATTTAAAAAACAGAAACAAACTCACAGATTTCAAGACCAATCTTATGGTTACCAGAGGGGAAACCACTGGGGGGCGAGAAGAATTGGTAGGGTGGGAATAACACATACACACTACTGTATAAAACAGAAGATTAGCAAGAACCCACTGTATAGCACAGGGAAATCTACTCAATAGTTTGTAATAACCTATGTGTGAAGAAAGAACGGATGTATTATATGTACGACTGAGTCACTCTGCTGTACAATTGAAACTAATACAACACTGTAAATCAACTATACTCCAATAAAATTAAATTTAAAAAAAAAGTTAAAACTAAAAAAAAAGAAAAATTTCCTAAAAGTTTGAAGCATTCTGAAATCTTAAAAACAGCCCAAAAGGAATTCTAAAATAACTTTAAAAATTCTAGGTAGTTCCCCTGGTGATGCAGCAGAAACGAATCCAACTAGTATCCATGCGGATATGGGTTTGAACCCTGGCCTTGCTCAGCGGGTCAGGGATCCGGCGTTACCATGAGCTGTGGTGTAGTTCACAGATTCGGCTCGGATCTGGCGTTGCTGTGGCTGTGGTGTAGGCCAGCAGGTACAGCTCTGATTCGACCCCTAGCCTGGGAACCTCCATATGCCACGGGTGTGGCCCTAAAAAGAAAAAAAGAAAAAATTCTAAAGCACCTAAAATACTTGTACTTAATAAATTCTAATAAACTATTTCTTAGAATTAATGTAATAGGTCATATTAAAAGAGTTTTAATAATGCAAATATCAAACGATGAGAATTTTTTTTCATTTTCCTGGTAGATTAATTCAATCTGACCTCACTACTAAGAAATTCTGCTTCAAATGGTTTTTGTTTTCCTTTGTTCCAGAAATTTAGGCATGAAGTTTCTCCACTATTTGTATTCAATTTCTCCAATAGTTTTATTCATCTTATCTGATGATAAAGTAATGAAGTCTATTTCTTATCTTGAACAACCACGCCAAAAATTTAGTTCAAGGATTTTGAAAGAAAAATACTTCTGAGTATAAAGAACCATGGGTAGAACTGTTAGAATTTAAAATACAACCAAAGATATTGAAAGCCTCTTCTGAGGACCTTAAGGTTTGGATAGAGGTAAACCAAATACATGAAAAGCAACTATAAGACACAAAATCATTCATGTGAATGTCCAAAGTGCTATGGTAAGATTTCTATTAGGTTGTGAGAAATCAAGAAGGCTTCATGGAGAAACTGGCATTTAATTTAAAAATGTTTAATAGAAGGATAGTGTTTAGAAGAACAGAATAGAGATGGTGATTGTGGTCCAGGAGGAAATAGTATCAACTATCAGAACAAGAAAACATAAGTGCATTTAAGGGAATCAAAACATTCATTTCCTCCATGGTGTTCAGTACTTACCACTAGCTGGTATTTGTCATAATACAGGGTAGTCTTTTTTTTTTTTGCCGAACCTGAGGCATAAGGAAGTTCCCAGGCCAGGGATCAAATCAGAGCTACATCTGAGGCCTGTTCCACAGCCACAGCAATGCCAAGACACATCTGCAACCTATGCTGCAGATTAGGGCAATGCTGGATCTTTAACAGGCCAGGGATTGAACCCTCATGCTCACAGAGTCAATGTTGGGTCTTTAACCAGCTAAGCCACAATAGGAACTCCTAGGGTGACCTTTTGAAATGTGCCTCTGTTCCTATAAGAACATGTGGTGTTCAAAAAAAAAAAAAGACGTGGTTTCATCGTCTTTTATCTCTATAATCTAGCATAATTCTTCATATACCAAAAGTTACTAGTTTTCATAAAATTTTATCCATTTGAGAAATGTTCCTAAGGTATTTCCTAAGAAGGGTTCCAGAAAAAAATATAAGTGAACCATCCTCACCTCTGACTCATATTTTAGTTGGAAAGAGATGTATACAATTTGAGATAATATGCAATCAAGATAAGAGAACCTCACTTGGCTTTTCATTGTCGGCCTAGAAACATAATCCTCTCACCGACCTTGCAAAGTAGATATTAATTTTACAGATGAAGAAACTGAGGTTCAAAAATAAGTAATTTGTTCAAGCTTTATCGGCTGGTATGCAACTAAACTCACGTTTGATCCTCTAACTACTCCACACTGCTAATGTAGTACAGATACATCTTGAAGAGCTGCAGGAAATTACCTAAGATATTTTATTTGGAATGCAAGTTAGCTTAGTAAGATTTCATACGGAAAAAAAAAAAAAAAAAGAGTCAAGATTTTTCTGTAAATAGCCTTCCACCCTCCCTGAGTAACTCCCTCTCTAAATAGCCTCTGATTCTCTATGTTAGGTAATTCACTCTCTTGACACCAATCCCTGCCCACATTGTGGAAACATGATGACTCCCTATGCAAACAATTCTCCCTTCAGAGCTGCAACTGCAAGCACCTTACTGTGTAGAATGGCTCTTTGGACTCCTGACTCTTCTTTTTTTTTTTTTTCTTAGCTATTTTATATTTTGTGTAAAATTGGGTTGTGATGATGGTTGGACTCCTGACGCTTCTTCTTCATCATACTATTAGCTCCCCCAGAACATGTATTCTTCCACCACTGGCCCAGTTGCAAAGACCTTGCTCTGTAAGCATCACACACCTATCCTGCTGTGTGTATACAAGGTATGTTCCCATCTCAGTTGCTACAAGGACCACACATTTATGGCAATAAATAAAGCAGGGGGAATGGGAGGGAAATGGCAATAGCAACAACAAAAACCAGTTGTGAAATTTGACAACCTGTGTTTAAATTCCAGCTTTGACCCTTGGTAGCTATGTGATCACACACATACAAAAAAGTTACATATCTCTACATTTAAACTCTTCAGGC
This sequence comes from Sus scrofa, assembly GCF_054392235.1. Taxonomy (NCBI): domain Eukaryota; kingdom Metazoa; phylum Chordata; class Mammalia; order Artiodactyla; family Suidae; genus Sus; species Sus scrofa. The sequence goes on from NC_139398.1 coordinate 37,133,346, forward strand.
TTGTGTGGATTAAAAAAAAAAATGACATTGTCATGAACATAAAGCACTGGCAAAGCACCTGACACATGGTAGGTGATCAAAAATGACATCCTTTTACACCTAAAGACAGATACCTTCAGACAGGTTAAGAAGAGTACAAAACGTATGTATAGTTTAAGCACCATGTAATTAACACCACATTTCTATAGTAAAGAAGAACTGAGAGTTAGCTTTCTGTCACCTTCACAGACCCCTTAAACATGTGAAACACCTCTTAGTTCCTATCAAAACCCACACCTTGGCAAGGGAATGAAAAACGAGCTATCCTATTTCTTCCTCTGACTTTAGCTTGAATTTCAGGAATAGACTTAATCTGTTTTGGTTTCTATCTGCCCATCTGCCCTGAATCTCTTGACCCTTGCCTGCCTTACTTCCTTGCTATCTTCACCCTCCAATTCAGCAGGAATCTTTTTTATGCTTGTGTCCTCTTCTTTTTAGTTTTTGTGAATGTAATGTTTGGTTTTGATTTGTGATTGCCCTGTTTTTCAGATACATTAACCCCTTTCTGTATCTGCTTGCTTTAGCCTGATAGTAACATAGGTTCAAACACATTCTTAAAAAAGTCTAGATTTTCCTACTTTCCTTCCCCACATTTTATGATTTTTAAGTCCTTTTTTAACATCTTCATGTTTGTCCTTTTGCTGTTCCTTGTGTTTATCATCACTTTTACAATAGGTTTTTTTTTTCCTTTTATATCTGTATACTAGTTTATTTAAATGATTGTGTTCCAAATATGGTTTCCTTCATCTGATATCTTGATATCTTCTTACTTTTTTATTTAGAGGAGCCCTTTCAGTATTTCTTTTAGAATGGGTTTAGTACTGCTGAACTTTTTTAGTTTTTGTTTGTTGAGAAATTCTTTATTTCTCCTTCTATTTTAAATGATATTCTTCTCAGAAGAGTATTATAGGCTGCAATTTTTTCCCTTTTAGAACTTTGAATATATCTTGCCACTCTCTTCTGGCCTGTAGTGTTTCTGTAGGGAAATCAGCTGATAGTCTTATGGGGGTTCCCTTATAATTAATGCTTTGTGTTTCTCTTGTTGCCTTTAGAATCCTCTTTAACTTTTGCTATTTTCATCACAATACATCTTGGTATGGGCCTGTTTAGGTTCAACTTGTTTGGGGCCCTCTCTGCTTCCTGTATCTTGATATCTGTTTCCTTTAGATTTGGAAAGTTTTCAGCCATAATTTCTTCAAATATATTATCAGTCCCCTTTTCTTTTTCTTCTCCCTCTGGAATCCCTATAATGCATAGGTTGTACTGCTTTATATTAGTTCACAGATCTCTTACATTTCTTTCATGTTTTTTTCTTATGGTTTTCTGTCTGCTGTCCTGACTGGGTGATTTCCATAACAGTGTGGGTGCAGCTCTAGAAAGACAAAAGACAAAAGACAAAAAAAAAAAAAAAAGAAGAAGAAGAAGAAGGAAATCCTGCCAAATATAATAATGTGGTGTGAACTTGGAGGACATTATGCTAAATGAATACGCCAGACATAGAAAGACAAATACTGCATGATTCCACTTACATGCAGTATCTAAGAGTCAAACTCACAGAAGCAGAGAGTAGCATGGCAGTTGGTGGGGCTGAAGGGAAGGGAAATGGAGAGTTTCTGTTCAATGGGTATGAAGTTTCAGTTATGCCAGATGAATAAGCTCAAGAGATCTGTTGTACAACATTGTGCAACAATACCATACTGTGCACTTAAAAATTTGTTAAAATGGTAGAATTGACAATATTATCATCACAATAAAAATAATTTTGCTTTCACTGTTTCAGTATCCAATTAAATATAAAATATAAAACTGATTAAATAAAAACTGTATGATATGAAACTTATGAAATGAATGATGAATTACAGTATATCCCCAAAATGTAGTCAATAAAAAGAATAAACTATATAACAACAACATTTTTGAGTGGTCTACACTGCCAGCCATTGTTACAAATGTCTTATGTGTATTATTGCATTTAATCCTTATTAACACTCTTATAAACTAAATATTATTACTCTTTTCATTTTTCAAATGAGCAAATAAAATGCAGAGTGATTAAGTAACTTGCCCAAGTCACACGCTAGTAAATTATACAGTATGGCAAAGCCAGGAAGGCACAGAAGTCCAGAATACAGTGTAGGCTTAAAAATTAAAATAAATTACAAAACAAAAAAATATATGTTAGCATAGTTAAAAGTATTAACTCTGGGAAATGAGAATAAGTGGAGAGATTTCAAATTTTTATTTTATTGATCTGAATTTTTCCAAATGAGTAACTTTAGAGTAAACAGGCAATTAAAAATTGTACTCATGGATTCTTTGATATCTAATTTTTACTCTGGGTAGAGCATTATATGATGTGCCATAAGACATTCTGAGGCCAAGTGGTGACTCTATAGTTAAGTTTCTCTATCTACACTATTTTTTCCAGTACGGCATGCTATAAGAAAACTGCGCATTGTTTAGCATCCTGTATAATCTTCTTACTTTTTCTTATTTTTTTTTTTCCGCTAAATTATTCTGTGATCTGATGCCTTTAATCCACTTGGAGGAACATAATAAAAAACAGCCTCCTGAAACTCATTTTTGCATTTATTAAAAGAATGTTGTAGAAAACATTGCTTAACACATGGCACTATAGTTGGTTTTTGTTTTGTTTTGTTTTGCTTTTTATTCCTGAAAATATCTTGCAAAAATATTTTTATAGATTCAATCTGGAGAATTATTTTACTCTTCTGAATAACTGCTTTGTTCTTATCGCAGACACATTTTTAGATAGTTAACCAAGCATGATTCTGTGTTTTCAGGATCTGCCAGAAAGTTTAAGATGTATCTGCTTTCTATCACTAGAAAATATGCTCTCAGCATATGCTTTGTTTACTAATCATGCTCTTAACTTCATTTTATTTTTCTCACCTTCATTCTCCAAGATTTGTTGGTCTACTTTTTAATTTCTGCCTCCTCCATTTCCTTGTTCTTATTTGTCTACATTTTGGTAACTACCTTAAATCATTCCAGAAGGCAAACTAAAAGCAAAAAATATTTAAATGGAATTTAATTCACATATCTTCTATTTAATAAATTTAAGTTTCATTAAATTTAATGAAATTTAATTCACACATATATTAGTTTAAAGAAAACTCAGCTGAGTTAGGCCTAGTTGAATTTAGAATGTCCATTATTTCTAGGATAGCCATTAGAAAGAGTGTATATGTATTTTTCCAATAGACTTATGAGATTCTACTCAAAGTAAAGTACAAACATCTCATAATTTGAAAGAAAAAAAAATGAGACTGCAAGTATAAATCATTGCCATTAAAAAAGTTATTCAGACCTAATTTTGCAAGGCCTTGCAGGCATTCTGTAGGGAGAATAGACCTAGCATCTCTCCCTAGGAATTTAACATGACTTGTAGATACACCATATTCAAATCTAGCAATTTTGGATCCAAAATGATTCAAACTATATTTACATCATTCTGAGAACATGAAGGGTATATTCACTTCTAGTTAAAAGTAGGTGCTGTAAAACATTCTCATAAATGGGCTTGTCTTGAGGTAAACAAAAGACAATGTCCATCAGCTACCAGCATTTAAACAACTTCAGAATCAATTCAAATGATATAAGTGGAATATTACAAGAGGTATCTTACAAATCAGTTTTTTATTTGTCTTAATAATTTCTTCAGACATCACTTCAGTAAGAGAAAGTAATAACCTCTAAAAAGTAAAATCTGTAGTAAGTCTACCATTTTAATTTAAATATCTCAAGCAAACATCCATGTTATAAACCATTAAAACATTTCCAGTGCTTGCTTTATTAGAAGTAAAATTTTCCAAGCTAAATCCAGTGGGAAAAGAATGATTGCTCCATAATTAATCTTTTCCCCATCCCTATTGCTAAAGATCCTTCACTCTTTTAGAATAAAAATATAGCAATCATCTCAAATTCTCAGCATATGTAATTCCATGTAATGGCCCTGACATGCCAAAAAATGTAGGCAAATATGCCCATTGGATTATTATTTTCCAGCTGCCAGGCCCATTAAACTTGACCACACAAGCTGTTGGTACCATACTGTCATTCTAGTTGTTATGTGATTATAGCTAATCATCATGGCAAAGCCAAGAGGCTTTGCTCAGTCTCACCATCATTTCCAAAGATGTTACAGCAGGGCCAAGGCAAAGAGGTAGTTTTTCATAGAACTGGCTACGATAAATACTTAAATCAACTTCAAATTGAGAAATTCTGGGAAAAACTCGGTTACCTGTTAACACGTAAAAAGTTCCACAAAGAAGGCAATTAAACACTGAAATAGTGCAGATGGATTTTGACTGACAAATACAATGATTAAAATTCATTAAATCTCATTTTTAACTTTTACATGATTTTAGGATCAAATATATATATTCTGAAATGGTTGCCTCTGACTTTCAAGTGATTCTAATTATTGAAATAACTCAATAATACTCTTGCGAAAATGAATCTGACATCCAAGTCTTCAAAAATTCACACAAGTATTAAAAGGGCATTTGTTCTTCATTTGGGGAAATTTAACTTTATATTTGGATGAGAATTCCTACTTTGATTTTTTTTTTTTTAGCTAGTCAACATTTAAAACACAAGATGTCCCATCCAAGTACTAACCAGGCCCAACGCTGCTTAGCTTCCAAGATCAGATGAGATTGGGCACGTTCAGGCCATAGAAAACAAAAAGACAACTTACAGAAAGGGAGAAAATACTTGCAAATGATGCAACTGAAAAGTGCTTAATCCCTAAAATATACAAGCAATTTATATAATTCAACAGCAAAAAGCCAACAGCCCAATGGAAAAATGGGCAAAAGACCTGAATAGACATTTCTCCAAGGAAAACATACAGATGGCCAACAAGGACATGAAAAAATGCTCAACATCCCTGATTATTAGAGAAATGCAAATCAAAACTACCATGAGATACCACTTCACACCAGTCAGAATGGCCATCATTGATAAGTACACAACTAACAAATGCTGGACGGGGTGTGGAGAAAAGGGAACCCTCCTGCACTGTTGGTGGGAATGTAAGCTGGTACAACCACTATGGAGAACAATATGGAGGTACCTTAGAAAACTATACATAGAACTACCATATGACCCAGAAATCCCAACTCTTAGGCATATATCCGGACAAAACTTTCCTTGAAAAAGACATATGCACCCGCATGTTCATTGCAGCACTATTCACAATAGCCAAGACATGGAAACAACACAAATGTCCACTGACAGATGATTGGATTAGGAAGATGTGGTGTATATATACATAATGGAATACTACTCAGCCATAAAAAAGAACAAAATAATGCCACTTGCAGCAACATGAGATGGAACTAGAAACTCTGATACTGAGTGAAGTTAAGTCAGAAAGAGAAAGACAATTATCACATGATAACACATATCTGAAATCTAATATATAGCACAAATGAACCTTTACACAGAAAAGAAAATCATGGACTTAGAGAATAGACTTGTGGTTGCCAAGGGGGAAGGGGAGGGAGTGGTATGGTTTGGGAGTTTGGGGTAATAGATGCAGACTATTGCCTTTGGAATGGATTAGCAATGAGATCCTGCTGTGTAGCGCTGGGAACTATATCTAGTCACTTATGATGGAGCATGATAATGTGAGAAAAAAGAATGTATATACGTATGTGTAACTGGGTCACCATGCTGTACATGAAAAAAAAATGTACTGGGGAAGTTAAAAAAATTAAAAATTAAAATAAAAATAAACAAAACACAAGATGTTCTCTCCTCAAAGTAAATGAAAAATATTCCCTAAGCTATCCCCTTAACTTCATCAAGTGGACATATCCAGCCAGAATATTATATTGAGGAAAAAAGATTTAAATCAAATGTCCAATTACTCTTCCAAAGGCTATAACTTTAAGCTAATACTACTTACACTTGAAGCCACCTGAAGGTTTTCAAACTGGAAAATTGTACTTGAAGTGTGTTCTTGCTTGATTGATTTCCTTGTATTTAATTAGCACTAAAGCTAACAATTGCATGCATATTCTTTCAAAAGTAAACTCCAGCTGTTGTACAATTATTTTTAAATATGTTAGATTAATTTTTTCCAAAGTATATGCTCAAACTCCTATTTAGAACACACTATTTAAATAGTTAACTGAGCACTGAATAATAATAAGTCATACATTCCCACTTGGATGATAACAGATTTCATTAGTCTTTGATCAGTTTTTACTCAGCAGAAATTCTCTCCCTTTATTTATTGCTGTAGATTGGTACTGGTTTTCAAATGCCTCATGACAGTTGTGATTAATTATGTTCCTTAAATAAAAAGTTTTCAAACTGGAACTTACAGCAGCCAGAAGCTCAGGGCTTCCATGTGTTCTACAAATTCTTTCAGCAGCTCTTCATCAGTGGCTCCTGGTTTTCATAACAGCTATCATTTCAACATGATGACTTTGTTTTTAAAATAGCTGGTGTTGTATTATTTTTTATTGATATTTCATAATTTAAAATGCAGCCATTAAATGTGAAGAATTTACTTTGAGGAAAGAATGTATTATGTTTTAAATATATATCTCCGAAGTTGGAATACATATATTTCCATTCTATCTTTTTCATGTCCTTTAAACAATATTTAATAACTTATAGGTACTCAATAGGCATTTACTCCTAGGGAATATACTAGAAGTTAGCCCTTTGTTTCCATGTGAAAAGAAGAGAAAGTGTAAATCAATATCAAAAAGGGTAGTTAGAAAATTCAAGTTTTCTTGTGCTTTTTAAAGGAAAATGCAATTTGGGAGATCCAAAACAAAGTCTGTTTTAATCTTTAAAAAGCTTCCATCTGAGTCTATTAAGTTCAAATCAATTTTGCAACCATTACATCACATTAGCAATATCTTTTTTATTTTAAAAAAGTGTAGAACATGTTCTCTAGTATAGAGAGATTTAGTTCAGCAAACATTTCTTACTATGAACCAGGCATGACAGGCAATGGGGAGACAAAGACATGTTAGAAAACAAGACCACACATGGCAGGAGGGTATCAATATTGGTTAGAGATAGGCATAAGAAAATAAGCAGCAAGGTAAATTTTAAAAAAAAAGGAAAGAAAAGAAGAAGCATTCCAGAGATGAGAGTAACTGGAAACAAAGAAATGAGACAGTATTGCTGAGCCCCTCTGCATTCTAGGCACCAAGCGGGAGATACTGACATGGAGAAGACAAAGGTTTTTGCTGCCAAGAGGAACACAGAGAAGAGTCTGATAACAGATGTGTACACAAGAAACCATGGAAACCATGGGGAAAGTGCGTCTCATGACTGAAGGTGTGAGCATTGGAGAGTTCAAAAATCCAACAGGTGAGAGAGCCAATCTAAACCTTTCATTCCCCAGACGAAAAATCTGAACTAATATCAATAAACCCAACCTTCCTGAAATGGGCTTTTAGAAAGACAGGTAGGATGGAGCTAATTCCTTTCGGATATGACTTTCATTAAGGCCATAACTTAAATTTCAGTAAGTATCAGCTGATTTTATTTTATCTTAGAAAGTCAGTGCTTATTTTTATGGGTACATCAATATAGCTATACACTGGCACACATAGATTTTAGGATTGTTTTCTACATTTCAGTATATATCAGTATGAAAATATCAATATCTTGAGGGCTGATCAACTTTGAAAATGAATATGAAAGTTAAGTCCAACTGAAGAGGTAGAGAAAGAAAATTTTGAGTTAAACCTTCAAATATACTTTAAAAACACTTAAAAATTGTTTCTGATAACTTCTAAGTTAGTTGTTCCCAAACACACATCTAAATCAACTGGGAAACTTGTAAAATACAGATTTGGAAGCACATCCCTATCTTCTTGTATCTGAATCTTCATAGGTGGGCCTTAGAACTTACATTTTAACAACTGTTTCAATGATTCTGGGCCATAGTCAAGTTTGGAAGTTCCAAACTAAATAATGCTACCTATTAATGAAAAATATGTTTCAAGAAGAGATGTTTTGTAAGATCTACTTCTTAGTAAAGATGTAGTGAGCAACAAAAGATGATTTAGCTATAAGGTAATAATGGAACACATAAGTTAAAAAAAAAATACCCTAACTGGAGCTTTGGATATAATAGTTGTTATTAAAGCTTTAATTAATATCTGATTGGTGGTTAAGATATACAAAGGACTCATACAACTCAAAAACAAGCAAAAAATAAACAATCTGATTGTAACACCTCTGGAAAAAAATATGAAGTGTTTGCCCCAAGAAAATTAAAATAGAAATGCTATATGGTTCAGCAGTCCCATTTCTGCTTACCTACCCGAAGAAAATGAAAAGACTAACACGAAAATATATATGCAACCCTACACTCATTGCAGCATTATTTACAATTGCCAAGATATGAAAGCAACCAAAGTGTCCATCGATAAACGAATGGATAAAAAAGATGTAGTATATATGCACAATGTCGTATCTGTCATCAAAAAGAATGCAATCTTGTTATTTGTAACATGATGAATGGGCCTAGAGGGTATCACGCTGAGTAAAATAAGTGAGGCAGAGAAAAACAAATATTATACATTTCACATACATGTGGAAATTTAAAAAAACAAAACAAAACAGAATCAGATTCATAGATACAAAAAACAATCTGGTAGGTGCCAGAATGGAGGGTCTAGGGAGGATGGACAAAATTGGTGAAGGGCACTAAGAGGCACAGACTTCCATTTATAAAACAAATAAGTCATGGGAATGTAGTATACTATGTTTTATATGTACTATGTATAACATGTAATATATAATAGGGATATAGTCAATAATATTTAATAACTTTGTACAGTACAGATGGTAACTAGATTATCACGGTGATTATCTTGCAGCGTGTATAATGCTGAATCACTATGTGTACACCTGTAACTAATGTAACACTGTATGTCAATCATACTTTAACTTTTTAAAAAGTTGAAAAAATAAATAATTAGGTACCATTGAAATATGCAGAAATATCAAAAAACCATGGAAGAGAAAGAATTGATATAGAAGAAAGTTCAAGTTATGAAAGACAGGAATTAGGAGAGAAAATGCCCTTTCAATCGTGGATGTTCACATTATCTATGTTTTTATATGATCCAAATGAAAAAGTTAATCATACTTTACATATCAATGTGCATATTTTTACTTAACAATATGGTACTGCAATATTTCTATTTTAGTCACATAATTTTCCCATCCTCCTTAATGTTGAAATAATATTTCATTGTACTGAATTACTGTAATTTAACTAATTATAGTAGCCAATAAAAAAAACTGCAAAGCATAAAAGCAAGTAAATCACCCATTATGGCCAATAAACCCTCAAAAAATGATTTAGCCTCCATATGAATTTCTAATAATTATGGAAGCAACAATAAAATATCATTTCTCATCAAGCAGATTGGTCAAATATCAAATTACTTACAATACTCAGTTTGGTCCAGGATTTAGGAAATTGGGTGGGAATACTCAAATGATATTGGTTTAAATGTAAACTGAAACAAGCCTTTTTTTAAAAAAAGGAATTATGGAGTTGCTTTAAGTACTAAAAATATCAGTTCTAAAAATTTATCATATTTGTACACATGTATACAGATTTCTACAGATATTTATTATTTATTGTAGCTATGTTTAGATGCACAACTGCTTGTGGGACAAAGAAAGCCGGTTTGTGCAGTCAGGAAAAAGAAGTTTGACTTTAACTTCAAAGCCTCTGCTTATCTTGACCCTATGTAAACAGTTACCACTATCTCAAACCAATCCTCGGGTACCACATTTCTTACCCAATTTATATTTTAGTTACTACATTAAAAAACACAAGTTCATATTATAAACACAAGCATTGTACTTACTTATGTATAATTTGCTTAAATTTTTCTAATGGTTTCCCATTATATACAAGTATGCAAGTTCCTTATCCTAGTTTACAGAGCACTTCATAATCTACACCACCTCTCCCCCACCCCCCGCTTTTCTTTTTTGCTTTTTAGGGCCACGTCCACAGCATATGGAAGTTCCAAGGCTAGGGGTCGAATCAGAGCTACAGCTGCAGGCCTCCACCACAGCTCAGGTCAACATCATAGCTCACGGCAACACGGGATCCTTAACCCACTGAGTGAGGCCAGGGATCAAACCCACATCCTCACGGATACTAGTCAGATTTGTTTCTGCTGTGCCGAAACAGGAACACCCCCCCTCCTTTTTTGTTTTAAAGTTATCCGCCTCTCACACGCTCCACTTCATCCTCTCTGTTGCAGCCACATTGGCCTGCTTCATTACCTCCAAACCACCAGGTCTGTCCCTTCCTAAGAGCCTTTGGCTAGCCATACTCTCTGATGGCAATGCCATGTCCCCAGTTTTTGCCTGGCTTCTGCTTGTTAGTCAGACCTCAAGTAACCATCACCTTTACAGTAAGGTTCCCCCAACCAGCCAACTGGCTCATTATCACATTGCCTATGTTAAATATTTGCAATGCACACATCACTGCCTGATGTTTATGTTGCTTGGTTATTTTTTAGAAACTGATTCATTACCCACCGTCAGTGCTCCCCTACAAAAAAAACACAGGCAAATTCTATGAAAGCAAACACCTACCATGGTCACAACTATAAGGCCAGGGCTTACTTGCTACGTAGCGGGAAATAATTTGATATCTGTTGAACAAAGGAATGAAGACATAAAAGAATACATCTTCTAGTCCCTCCTTCTGACAACATGGCCTAAGAAGCCAGCATATCTTATCTTCTATTGACCACATCCCTGTTGGGTTGGGCTTTGCTTCACCATTTCCACTACCCTTCACTGTAGCTTTCATAACTCCAAGTTCAGTTTGATTTTGGGTGTCACACTCTTCTTTAAAGAGTCCATGATACAGAAAAATAATTCAGTTCAGCTCCAGTGATAAGGACTCCAAACATCATGTTCTCATTCTGTCTCATAAAGGAGGTAGCATGAAATGCAGAGGGGAAATGGTAGCTCTGGCTCTGGAATATTCTCCTCTGTCTGAGGTCCTATTTTAGGTCACTGTAGAAGAAGTGGACTCAGTTACTGGGAACCTCACACATTGCATCCTGCAGGAGAAGAAAGGGAAGAGCCACCTCTCCATCATCAGGATAATCCAAGAGTTTAACCTACATTAATCCAAATCCAGAGCCAAAGACTATCTTCCATACTGATCAAGCATCTCTGAATTTTTGGTGAATTTTCAGAACCAGGGAGTAATGCAAGGAGAATTGCCAGAGGAATTGCCGTAGGAATCCATGAGTCATGGAAGACTGAAAGAATATTAAAATGTGATAAGCTACCAAAATCAAGCTCTGGATATGATAGCATTTGAGCAAGACTTTCTCTTTCTCTTTTTTTTTTTTTTTTTTTTGTGTGTGTGTGTGTGTGCTTTTTAGGGCCACACCTGCAGTATATGGAAATTCTCAGGCTAGGGATCAAATTGAAGCTGCAGTTGCTACACCACAGAAAAGCAGGATCCAACCCACATCTGTAACCTACAACACAGCTCACGGCAACTGTGGATCCTTAGCCCACTGAGCAAGGCCGGGGATTGAACCTACATCCTCATGAATACTAGTCAGGTTCATAAACCGCTGGGCCACAAATGGAACTCCTGAGCAAGGCTTTCTAATCAGCAATAAATTTGAGACAACCATGAATCATGTTGCAATAAAGACTTAATTTATTTGGCAACAAACATATAATTTATTGCTGTTTCATTGGCTTACCAACTATTGCACAACATTAACATAGATGACTCGAGCAAAGTCTTTCAGGAAATAAACTAGACTGAACTTAAATGCATCCACATTTCTTATTATATTTATATATGATGATGTTAATTTGTAAATGCCTATATTCATGTCCATTTCACATTATCCTGTGGTCATTTATGTATAGGATAAATGACAAACTTTTGGATAGAAGTAAAAATTTAATATTCAAAGATCAAATCAAGATTCCAGGAGTTATGGCAGACTGAAAGAATATTAAAATGTGAAAGCTATTAAACATTAATAGCAATCCTTTCTCAAACTTAAATTTTATTATACTTTACAGTTTACAAAAGTAATTAACATTTTTCATGTTATTTTATTTAAGGCTCACTAAACTCTATGAGGCTTAATGAAATTTTTATTATGCACATTTTATGGATCATCAAAACTCTGACTTTTATAAGGGTTGAGCAATACAAGTTTAAGCTCTATATTTCAGTTAATTGTATATTTCCTAGGTGTTTCCATTGTGCCAGTCAGAATCAAAGATGAACATGACTGGATTCCTTATTAGATCTAATGAAGGAGATGGATGATCAAGTAGTTCAATTAAATACAATAAGTGCTGGAGGAGGAGTTCCCATGGGGGCTCAGCAGTTACAAACTCAACTAGTATCCATGAGGACTTGGGTTTGATCCCTGTCCCTGTTCAGTGGGCTAAGGATCTGGCATCGCCATGAGCTGTGGTGTAGGTCACAGACATGGCTCAGATCTGGCATTGCTGTGGCTGTGGTGCAGGCCGGCGACTACAGCTCTGATTCCGCCCCTATCCTGGGAACTTCTATATGCCAGAACTGCTGGAGGGGAAGTTATCATACCTGTTAATAAGGAAGGGATTGAAAACGTATCTTTGTATACAAGTCCTATGTCATTATGGAGACACTTAAACTTCATTATTATTTTGCCATGGATTTTGGATGAAAGTCTAATATAATCCATATTCTGAAAAATAAATGGACTCATATAGAAGGGATATTCTTTCCAAAGGAAGATCTCATATTAATAAGATATGATTAAAAACTATTTCTGAGAAAGATTCTTAGAATTGGAAAGTCAAGGTAGGGTCACTAGCCATCCTGGTTTTCTCAGAATTGAAGGGTTTACCAGGACACTGGACTTTCAGTGTTAAAATTCAGAAAATCCTGGACAAACTAGGATAGGTGGTCAACTTAAGATTAAGAAATCATAAAACAAATTTGTTATCCCAAGAACCAATTTCAGTTAGGCTCAACCCCGTGGTCTAGATCCATTTATTTCTGGATTGAGTTGGATTATAAAAACCAATAAGGAAGACAAAGCCAAATAATCACTTCTATTTGTAGAACATATAAGATTTATAAAAACTGGTCTCAATCTTCATAAATTACCCAGGTGCATTTCATGACACTGATAAGAACAAGAATTGTTATCTCTATTTTACAGATAAAGAAACAGACTCCGAGCTAAGAAATTTGATCAAGGACATAAAACTCATAAGTGCCCAGAAAAAAACCTAGAACCCAGGATTACTAAGGATCCCAGATTACGTCAATACCTGGTGGTAAAAAGTCCAATTAGATAATAGCCTAGCTCACCCAGTCTGAAAGGTTATTCATGAGTATTAGTAAATTTGGGTTGTACTTAAAATGTACTCAATCAACATGAGAACAAGAAGTGACATAAATTCAAACTTAAGTGGAAGTTTATAAATACTAGGAACACTCAACTCCTGGGGCACCTTAACCGAAAGATTTTGCATACCTAACTTCTCCTAAGTGAGTAACTTTATAACTGTCTGACTATTTTTATTGCTGTATTGCAACGGTGATAAATACCAATCCCAGATGGTGCTTTGGAAATCACAAAGCACTACACAGACGTAATATTTTGCCATTATTATTTAATTTATGTACATCAGGTCAGGATCTCAGCAACTGGCGCTTTATCACTCTTAGGCTGAAGTAAGACTTCCGGTTAGTTTTCCACCCTTGAATGGATGAGTCAGATATAATTCCTGCTTTTAATATTTCTGGGGCTAAAGTCACATTTGCCACTCACTCCAGTGCTAAGGTGGTACAGTGGGTAATAATTTCTTCGGCTTTAATACTTCTCCCACCTTATCTAATCCCTACAGCTCCTTTTAGGCAGACCAAACACACACGTTTGTAGTATTTTCCATTATAAATTTTATCACAAAAAAGTTCAGATGAACCAATGAGATTTTAAGAATGACAAAAATAAAATACCTCAAATTGAACCTTTAATATACTCATATTTGGGTTAGTTTTCTGTCATAAATGAAGAGGTCTGCAGGTAGAAAAAGAAATTATAAAGGCTTATTTAAGAAGTCCTCTTTTCTCACTTGCATTTGATTGTGGATCCAACCATAAAATTAGTTGCTCAAGGCTTGAGAGAAATTATCAAAGACCACGTTCCCAAAGAAGACAAGCCATTGTAACTAATTTCTCTCCACCTGCTAGGGAATGATTTTTTCCTTTTATAAAAATATCATAAAAATATCTTTCATCATGAAGATATGCATACCTCATTCCAAAATGCCAAATAGCATATGTTTACTTTCAAAATTAAAAATCAACATGTTTCTTTTCTCCAATGTTCATTGCAGCACTTGTTTCAAGACATGGAAACAACCTAAATGTCCATCGACAGAGGAGTGGATCAAGAAGATGTGGTACATATATGCAATGGAATATTACTCAGCCACTAAAAGGAACCAGCATTTTTAGCAACATGGATGGACCTAGAATTAGCATGCTAAGTGAAGTTGGTCACACAATGAGAAACCAACATCAAATGCTTTCACTGACATGTGGAATCTGAAGAAAGGACAGAATGAACTTCTTTGCAGAACAGATACTGACTCACAGACTTTGAAAAACTTATGATCTCCAAAGGAGACAGTTTGGGGGGTGGAGGGATGTGCTGGGGTTATGGGATGGAAATCCTATAAAATTGGATTGTGCCAATCATTGTACAACTACAAATGTAAGAAATTCATTGAGTAATAAAAAATCAACACGTTGTTTTGAAAATGTTACATAATTTCCCAGAGAGCGGTGAAATTCAAAGTTGGAGTATATTTGCATAACTAATCAGCAATTTGCATTCATTCAGTACGTGCGGTAAAGATGTTAGCTGTCCACACAGAAAATTATGTTCCCTATTCTAGAATACAGTAGGTATTTCCCAGAGGCATCTTCCCAGGCAATGAGTACATTCCCCAGAAGCCCTTTGCATAAAAGTCCAATCCCATGACTAATTCACACCAATAAATGTGTGTATTACTTCTGAGCCTGCATTTATAACAGAAGCAGTTGTACACTCTTTGCTGCCTCCCTCCACCTGTTGGAGCCTAGTAGATGGTGGAGCTGCAAGATGGAAGGTGCCTGAGTCCCTGAAACACCCCAAAGCCACCACCAAACAGTACATCCCAGTATACTTGTTCAGGAATAGAAAGAAAACTCTATTATGTTAAGCCACTGGAATTTTAATTTCCTTGTTTCGATAGCTAGCATTACCCTAATTGAATACTTCAGGCAAATAAATTCCCAACTCCAGCATCCATTTGTTGTTTTGTCCAGGAAAATATGATGTTTGAAAAAGTCAGATGAACAGTCACTCACATTCTGAATTGGGTATAGACACAAGAGGCCTCATCCACCCCTTATGTTTAACCACACTGCCTGCGGCCAGGTGGCAGTCACACAAGCTATTTTCTCAGGCTGGAAAATCTCCTTCCTATCTCCACTCTTCTGGCCTCAGGTATTACTACTTGCCTCTCAGATTTCAGTTTAAATACTATTTCTTGAGAGAAGTCTTTTCTACTCCCCATCTAAGTCAAATCCCTTCTTAGTGGCTACCACAGTACCATGCATCTGTTCTTAGCAGCTATTACAAGTATAATTTTACATTTACTTTTTTGGAATTATTCTATTGATATTTGTTTCTTTAGTAGAGTATAAGCTTTTTGACTTCAGAAATAATGTTTTTTCTGTTTTTCCCAGCATTCTGTTCACTAGATTTAGTACACAGCTCAACACACAGTAGTTCTCGAATACACATTTGTTAAACAGATATAAGGAATACGTAGTTCAATGTACTATCATGACAGATGAAGAAGAGAATATAAAGAACTTAATGAAGGTACTTTTATGGAATTCACACTTTTCTTTTTTCCTTCAAGTTAATTACTAGTCTTTTAATGTCTCAGTGGAGAAAACAATGAAATGACCACAAATAAATCGGCATTGAATTGAAGACAAACTGATTACAGCAACAAATTTAACCATCTGCTCCTGATCAAGGACCATGTCCATAATCTTATTCATCAAAAGCTTCATGTTTTTTTGCCCTGCCAAGAGCCCAAATCACTGGTGTCCAAATTATCACAGTTAACACTTGCTGATTTTATGACCTATAAAATGTCCTCAGGATGCTGATCATTGTAACAACACGTGGAAAAATACAACCTCACTAAGGCCCTATGTGGTCCATTGGTGGAGCTGTTTTCCCTTATCTGCCCCCTCTAGTGAAAAGGTATGTCACTCTTAAGGGTAAGATTGAGAAAAGAACTGAATATATACAATTCAGCCTTTTCTTCTCACTCTTTAGACTCTTCCTGCTAAGAAACAGGATGCATTGTGCACCTCCTGCTTCCAAAAAGCAAGCACACTGGGGTCAGTGCCTAGGTCAGCGTTCTGGAGATGATTTTAGTTCATCTTGCTTTTCTCCCTACTTACATTATGAAGCCTCACAGTCATGAGGCCAGAATTCTGGGTGAGTACATGCTACTCCTTAGGCTAAGACCCCTTTTACCTATTCACAAGTTCCTATTTCATCTAGTTAGCTCTTAGTATCATTTAGATCTGAGTTCACTTATTACTTCCTTAGAGAAGCCTTCCTAACACCGTCCTCGGTGAATTCAAGATTTCTTCCTCCTCCTCCCCCCAGTAAAGAGGCCTCAGCAGAGGCACCTGGAGATGACCTCAGATAAAGAGACCTCAGAATGCGGGTGCCCATCAAAACCAAGAAATCAAATATGTGAAGAATATGACTGGCCAGGAAACCTGAATGGCTGACTGCAGCTCTCTTCACAGGCTGTAATGCACTAGTTGTACACAGGTCTGGCCCAGAGAGGGCAGCTTTCTCCCATCAGACCTGCCAGTTAAAGCCTTGGTAATTACTCACGGGCTTTTAAATAAGAGCCAGAGTTCTCAGTGTTTGCTTCCAAGTTACTCGATCACACAGCTGTTGGCAGGAAGCCGCGTTACTCACCATGTGGACCTTGCTGTAGATTGGTTGAGTGTCCTCACGACATGGCAGCTGTCTTTCCCCAGAGTGAAAGGTCTAAAAGAAAGAACAAGGAGGGAATGACAATGCCTTTTATGACCGAGTGTCAGAAGTCACAGGCATCACATCTGCCATGTTTTCCTTT
Source organism: Sus scrofa (assembly GCF_054392235.1). Classification (NCBI taxonomy): domain Eukaryota; kingdom Metazoa; phylum Chordata; class Mammalia; order Artiodactyla; family Suidae; genus Sus; species Sus scrofa. The sequence goes on from NC_139398.1 coordinate 37,150,638, forward strand.
TTTGGAAGCAAGTCACTGAATCTCTCTACACTCAAGGGGAGAAGAATTACATTCTACTTTTTGAAGGGAGAAATGTCAAAGGATCTGTGTACCTACTTTTAAACAAACACACTTGTACTCATCTTAAGGTTTAGATTAAGATCCAGGGAAGAGGAATTCTGCTTGCAGTCACACACTGAAGTCACATAGCTTAGTTGCTACTTTGACCTCCATTTGTTCTACTCTGGTTCCAAACTTAAAACAGAGAAGAACATATAATTGAAGACCATCCTTAAGTCCAATAATTCAGTTTTTTACACTTTTAACTGATTTCATTTAATCAGTAAATTTACCCAGTCTATCAGTGGTAGAAAAACGATCCACTTATTCATATATCAGCTGCCTGATTGATTATCTAAGATCATGGCAAATTTAGAGGTCTGTTATAATTGTCCTACATGGGGTCATTTTCTCTTTTAAACAACAAATATGAAATATCCAATATATAGAAAGGCTACAAATACAAAATATCAACCTAAGAACACATGATGAGCATCAATATCTTTTTCAACTACCTTTTCAAATGTCAAGTCCAAAACTTGAAATGTTAGAATTTATTCTTCTTACTGGAATGCTAGCAAACAAGTGAACAGAGTTTAATTTATTTATTACTGAAGGAAAGACAGCCACAATATTTGAGGATTTGGAATTTTGTTTTATTTAGTGTCAGGAAGTGCTAGGGAGCTGTCGCTTCTTCTCTTCTCACAACTACTGTTGCAGTATATTTACTGGAAGAAAATTCAGTTTATAAACTCTGCTGAGGAAATAAAAGCCACTTTACATTGGTGGTGGCATTACTTTTAACATGAGATTTCCTGAAGAACATTGTGCAACACATTGTTACTTGAGATCTTCTTCCTGTATTAAGTAACTAATCCAAACAGAATGCACCAAAGCCCTTGCAAAGTTAGAAAAAACTACTTGCCTATGGGCATCTTGACTTTTTTTCCCAAAATGATTTTTTTCCCTTTAATTCTGTGGTTTATTGTTCGAGAGAGAATTTTCCTCTGTTGCTTTTAGTTGAGCAAAAACTAGAAATAGTAGACACTGAAATTGATTCTCAAGTAAGAAACACCATAGCTGTTGGTCTTCATGGATTCTCCATACAGATCACTCAGTGTTTTCCAACTCCTTTAGCAAAGAAAAACTATGGACCAACTTGTTCACCCTTGTCTTGCCAGGATCTTGTCCCATGCCTGGTTTATTAGAGTAAATAATGATGGGAGAAATTAGTGAAGGGTACATTTTAGAGCTAAACTACTGATTTGCCATGAAAAGATGTTTTTACTATAAACTCCCCCTTGGTAGGTGGAGGAATGTTCTCAAACTGAGCTCTGAGAAGAGGACAACTGTATCCTCACTGCAGTATGATTTTTAATTTCTTAAATGCTGAGGAGTGTTTTGATATTTATATAATTAATGACTTCAAAACTTTTTGAAAATGGAAAATTCTAGGTACACATAGAATTCTTGAAATTTAAGTAACAAAAAACTCTATGTATTCAGATACTTGGTAAGTACTGGGGAGATCAGTGAGGAACAAGATAGCTCCAGACCCTAAAAGCTTGCCTTCTAGCAATGGGTGGGTAGAGATAGTAAAAAGTTAACTGTACAACCATTAGCTTAATTATAATTGCAGTAGATGAAAATAGAGGAGGTCAGAGGGACTACAACAGTGTATAACAAGAGGATCTGATTTGATGTGGGGAGTGAGAGAAGATTTCCTTAACTAAATAATATTTGAGTTCAGTTTTTATTTTTTCGTTTCTTTTTTTCTTACTAAACTAGAGTTGATTTACAATGTTGTGCTAATTTCTGCTGTACAGCAAAGTGATCCAGTCATATTCCTTTTCTTATATTATCTTCCATCATGGTCTGTCCCAAGAGACTGGACATAAGTTCCCCGTGCTATATACAGTAGGACCTCATTGCTTATCTATTCTAAATGGAATAGTTTGCATCTATCTACTAACTCCAGACTCCCAATTCATCCCACTCTCTCCTCCATCCTCTTTGGCAACCTCAAGTCTGTTCTCCATGTCTATGAATCTATTTCTGTTTTGTAGATAGGTTCAATTTGTGCCACATTTTATTTATTTTTTTTATTTGTGCCATATTTTAGATTCCATATATAAGTGATAGCATATGGTATTTGTCTTTGTCTTTCTGACTTTCTTCACTTAGTATGAGAATCTCTAGTTGCATTCAAGTTGCTGGAAATGGCATTATTTAATTCTTTTTTATGGCTGAGGAGTATTCCATTGTATATATGTACTACATCTTCTTAGGCCATTTATCTATTGATGGACATTTAGGTTGTTTCCATGTCTTGGCTATTGTGAACAGTGCTGCAATGGACATAGGGGTGCATGTATCTTTTGAACTATAATTTTATGTGGATATATGCCTAGGAGTAGTATTACTGGATCATATGAGTTCTATATTAAGTTTTCTGAGGAACCTCCATACCGTTCTGCATAGTGCTTGTACCAATTTACATTCCTATCAACAGTATAGAAGGGCTACTTTTCTCTACACCCTCTCTAGCATTGTTATTTGTAGACTTATTAATGATGACCATTCTGACTGATATGAGGTGGTACATCACTGTAGTAATGACTTGCATTTTTTTTCTTTTTTGGTCTTTCTGTCTTTTCAGGGCCGCACCTGAGGCATATGGAGGTTCCCAGGCTAGGGGTCTAATCAGAGCTACAACTGCCGGCCTATGCCACAGCCACAGCAATGCCAGATCCAAGGCGCGTCTGTGACCTACACAGCTCACGGCAATGCCAGATTCTTAACCCACTGAGCAAGGCCAGGGATGAAACCCGCAATCTCATGGTTCCTAGCTGGATTCGTTTCTGCTGCACCACGACAGGAACTCCTGATTTGCATTTTTAAACTGAGTTCTTAAAAATAAATAGGAATTAATGGATGTGCAAGGGGTTCTTGAGAACAGAAGATGGGAGATTGTGAAGGGAGAAAAAAATGTACAGAAAAAAGATCAGTAGAGAAGTATCTGAAAAGAAATGGAGTATGGTGTATTCAGAATATTCAGAACTCTGAAAGAAGACCATTTGAGTGGAATTCAGAAAGCCTATCAATGATTTTAATGTCCAATAATCTGAACTCACTTATTTTCTTAAAAGATTATTTGGCTCCTGTTCCAGAGCCAATTTCTTCTGTGCTCCTTTATAAATACAACAAAAAAAATACCCCGGAAATTGTCCACTAGATAATGGCAAAAGAATTCTGGAAGTAAGCTGAAAGAGTGGCAACAGCACTGGCTAGAGGGGAAGAAAGAAGGCAGATGGCTAAGAACCTGAGGCCACTAAGACTGACCATATGGTGAAGTTCCCTCAGTTTCCTTTTCATCTCCCCTATGCTCCTAGACTGGGCACAAGAGAGCTGTCAAGCCCAGAACCACCAGCAGGCACAGGCAAAACAAAAATAACTCTAGAGAAAAGCTTGTCCTTTCTGGTCAAGGACTGGGGAAAGGAAAGCACGGCAGACACAGTGGAAAGTCTTAGCCCTTGTTCCATAATCCAAACCTGGCAGCAGTCTGATCCACTGCAGCATCAAGAGCAGAAAGCTCCAAGCACCCCAGTCATTACTGCACAACCCAGATTCTGGGCATTCCTGTTCTTGGCAGGGGCAGCAGCAGCAGAGGTTCATGTCTCCCCACCCTCCTCTCAGGATCACAGGAGGGCCAGGCCCAGTGGCTTCTACTCTCCTCTCCCCTTGCAGAAGCTGGTCCAGTGACACCAGATGGCCCAGGGAAGTACCTTTGATAGCTATAGATGACACCAGCAGGGACTGAGTTGGATTGGCCTAAACAACAGACATGTGTTCCACACAGTGAGGCAGGCTAAAAATCCAAGATCAAGGTGCCAACAGTATTCTGTGGGATTAGATACAGCAGAAGGGATGGGTATGGTTATAAAGGGGTAACATGGGGAGTCTTACATAATACAGTCTAGTGTTTGGATTGTGATGGAGGTGACACAAAGCTTACACATGTGTTAAAATTGCATAGAGCTACGCATACACACACAAGTGCATGAATAGCCGATGAAATAGCTGATGAAATCTGAATTAATTCTATTGATTATGTCATTGTCAACTTTTTGGTTTTGATATTGTACTGTAGTTGTGTAAGATATTAGTATGAAGAAAACTGAGGAGAAGACACATGGGACTTCCTTGTATGTTTCTCTATAAGTTCCTATGAACCTATACTCCTTTCTAAATAAGAAGCTGAAAATAAAAGGTATTTGGCTTTTATGAAAGTTGGACCCAAAAGAGCAAGAACAGGGAGAGGGAGACCTTGTGAGGGGAAGATGATATGTGATGGCGGTAGAGAAGGAAGTAGACGAATTGATAAAACATTTAAGAAGTATCAGTATAATATCAATAAGACATAATAATTATTTAGATATGAATTTGATGGAGAAGGATACACTGAGGTCTCTGACCTGTAAAGCTTGTGGATTTTGCTCCCATTTGCTGAGACAAGAAATAATGAATGAAAACACACTTAGAGCGGGTGCACACAAGTATCATTCGGAGCATATTCATTTTGAAATACCCAGAAGGTATATGAATGTAAATGTTATTGGTTGAATGTATGGGCAAATACTCAGAAGTTGGGGTTGAAATACACAAGCTTGAGTTGTCCATGGAGAGATGACTATGGGATGTGGCTCTCCTAGATTGCTTAGGGAAAAAAAAAAAAAAAAACATGGAGTGACAAGCTGAGAAGATCTAGAACAGAACTTTTAGAAACTGCACTGTTTCAAGTTCAGGAAATAAAGAAGGATGAAACTGCAAAAGCAGTGGGGGAAAGATAGATCAGTATGGTAAGATTTCAGAACATACACATTTAGGTCAGATGGAACCCAGCAAATGTAAGATCTCTGGATGATTGCATTATTCTTCAATCAGGTAGAACTGAGGGTGGGGATTAAGGAAAAGGTGGGAGACATGTCCTCTGTTGGAAATGGATTGTCTGTTCTCTTCTATTTTACCATGAGGCCGTTTAAAGAGGCGCCTCGTGATTCAGGGTGATTGTCCTGCGTTGTATTACATCCAGAAGAATGCTGCAGCTAGACAGGAGAAGGTCTGTGCTGCATCTCGAGGTTGGTTTGAACATTTTAAGTAGCAGGGCACTGACTCTTTATTGTTTTCCAGATCCCTCCATAGATTCCTACCTGACTTAAAAAAAAAAACAAGAGAAACAGGACCTTATTTAGCTATAACTCCCTTTTTTTTTTTTTTTTCCTAGACTTGACCTAAGTATTCTTGGGACTTTATTTTATAAATAAAAGAAGTATATAAAAACTCATATATAGAAATATGGTCATAAATATACACCAGTTCTTCAGAGAACTTAAAATACACCAGGCCATACTTAGTATTAAATATATTAATCAGGCTTCTCATTAGACTCAGCTATACGGGCACCACCCTCACTTTCATCGACATCATAATAGCTTACAAGTCTTGAGTGTTTACTATATTTCCATTTTCCAGTCATTTATAAAACATTTATTTAATACGCAAAGATGCCTGTTTGGTAGTGTAAATCTTTTCATCTCTATCTGACAGGTAGTGAAATGAAGACTTAGTGATTTGAAGTAACCTGTTGAGTTTCCATAACTGGTTAAATGGCAAAGTAAGGACCCATGTCCACACGCACAAGTTCTTAAACATTATACAATACTACCTTTCCAAGCACAGTGTTTTATTTCATTGCTCTTGTCTTGGTATATACATTATTACAACTCTGAAGTAAAGATAACCACATGAAGTATGTATCAACTGTGTACAGAGAGAGGGCACATCTCCAGTCTGCTGATGTTCACCTCCTTCTCAGAGGTGAACATATAAATCATAATATGAAATTCAAGGATTGCAGGAATGAAATGTGGAAATGAAGCCTCTCGTGGGTGTAGCTGAAAACTGAGGTGCGACATAGAGCATGTGGTCTGGAGCTGGAGTTTTCATTTTTCCAACTGTTGGAAAGGAGAGCCAAGGGCCAGGATAAAGCCCAGTCAGAATCAGGCTCAGCAAAGAGAGACCCTTCACAGATCTGCAAGGACTACACACAAAGAGAACAGAAGATACTGCCTAGACTGGTCTTTCTCTCTTTTAAGACAACATGGCATTCCATACGACTAGAAAGTGGTCATCTCCATCTCAAGTGTAATAAATCATGTCCATAGCTGCAATGGCACCTTTAGAGTAAGCAAGACTGGCTTGTTTATATAGAGCAAAACTACTTATTTAGAATCACATAGCATAAATCTTTCCATCCTCACTGTAACCACCCAGGGGAAAAAAAGTTAATCTTGAGTCCCTGTGAAAGTATTTCCTTAAATTTTGATTTTTACTGCAGATGACATCTTTGAACTTAAAAAAGTTACGATACGTCAAATCTCATTTTTCCCTCATGACAACAGCAAATCATATTTTGAAGTAAACACTCACAATAACTTTTTATGTCAGATCACAAAGAGAAAAACATAAGCTGATTTAATTACTCCTAATAGAGGATATTTAATGCAGGAAATGGGTTACACAAGCAATGGGATACTGAGGCCACCTAATGTCCCTAAGCTGGAGGTCCAATTCGAGAAGGTAATTTTTTTTTTTTTGTATAATGATTTTTATTTTTTTCCATTATAGCTGGTTTACACTGTTCTGTCATTTTCTACTGTACAGCTTGATGACCCAGTTAAACACACAGGTACACATTCTATTTTTTGCACATTATCATGCTCCATCATAAGTGACTAGACATAGTTCCCAGTGCTACACAGCAGGATCTCATTGCTAATCCATTCCAAAGGCAACAGTTTGCATCAATTAACCCCAAACTGCCAATCCATCTCACTCCCTCCCCCTCCCCCTTGGCAACCACAAGTCTGTTCTCCAAGTCCATGATTTTCTTTTCTGTGGAAAGGTTCATTTGTGCTATATATTAGATTTCAGATATAAGTGATATCATATGGTATTTATCTTTCTCTATCTGACTTACTTCACTCAGTATCAGAATTTCTAGTTCCATCCATGTGCTGCAAGTGGCATTATTTTGTTCTTTTTATTTGAATCCTAGAGCCAGAGTCACTTCGTAGAATCTGGAACCCAGTTTTGAACTTGATCAAAAGATGCTATAGTCTCAGAGCTGGATAGCAAAACACTGCACGGGCAAAAGGAGTATCCTGGGTTTTCCCTTCATTTACCCTCAAATATCTATGGATGCCTCCTCTTGGCCAATCCCAGGAGGAAGCCAGCTGTCATAGGAGCCTGGGAATTGCAGCCTGCAGGGGTCAGCTTTCCTGTGATACAGAAGAGAGCCAATGGTGGAAGGATTTGAGGGTAAAGAGGCCCAAGATAGGCACAAGTCACAGCAGCAAGCACTATATTTAACCAACCATATTGTCCCATGTCATGGTATATGTGATCAAAAATTAAGTCACAGAATTCAGAAGCACACACTTAAGAAGATTTCAGCAAGTATAAAGCAAGAGATAGAAGTATTAGAAAAAAGCCAGATCATTAGTTCATCTAACAAGTGTTTTAAGTAACGTTAGTGATTCTAATTTTAGAACTTGGGAATACAACAAATAGGTAAAGAATAAAGAGCAAACAGTAAACAAAAAGAAGAAACATGACAGAGAATAATGCTGTCTGGGGGACGGTAAAGCCTTTGAGGGTATTTCTTTTTTTACACTCTGGTTTAAATCATACATTACCCTGGAGCTGATTTCAGCTTCAACATTCAATTCATTGATTATTAGGTTCATGTTCAAAGATGTATTGCATCTAAATTGCTTCCGTGGCTTGCATTTACAAAGGCAGTGAGTAAGAGAGGAAGAAAAGCATTGTCCTCCTCTGCCTTCTCTACATTATTCAAAAGGTAAAGCTAACAGCCCAGGATTTCCCTGATTCTTCTCTCACCCATATGCCTTCCTTGCACAATGTTATGACTTCTCCTTCAGGTCTGTCTTTGATGCTTATTATAATGATTCTATTCCTATAAATATTCTTGATGCTCAGGGTGTATTCTTTTGATGAATATTTCATTTTGCTAAAATAGAATCACTTCTGTTATACCATTTTTTACTTACCAATATCTTTGGATATCCTTCCATGATACTTCTACATAGATAAAGACATATATATATAATTATATAAAAATATATGTAAATATATGCCATAAAAATTTTTAATAACTGCATAGTTTTCCACTGTATAGATGTGCTGTCATTTAATGAAATCGCTATTAAGTTTTGGTTCTTGTTTTTTGATATTTTTATAATAATGTGATGAGTATCTCTAACTTTTTATGTTTCTGTACCAGTGAAGTTATTGCTAAAAATGAATTCCTAGAGGCATAGCTGCTAAGTCAAAGGGTTTTTATTAGTCAGTTAGTCTACATTATTCTCAATAACAAACAACCCAAAAAATGTCATCAGCTTACAACAGTTTTATCTCATATTCTTGCAGAATGAGGATAGCCTCCATCTGTGATTTGTAGAGGGAAAAAAGAATGATAACTACCAGCTGATTTGGAAAACTTTTGGTCAGAAATATCCCATCTAGTCATTTATGATGGAACACAATGGAGGATAATGTGAGAAAAAGAATGTAAATGTGTGTGTTTGTGTGTGTGTGTGTGTGTCAGCCTGGGTCACCTTGCTCTACAGTAGAAAATTGACAGAACACTGTAAACCAACTATAATGGAAAAAATAAAAATCATTATGGAAAAAATAAAAATCATTATAAAAAAAAATACTACTCACAATTCACTATCCAGAGCAAGCCTTCTACCACATAAATTCAAAAGGACAGAAAAGCAAAAAACTCCTGCAGAAAAGAGCTCTAAAGTGTAATTCTTGGCATTCCTGTCATAGCTCAATAGTTAACGAATCCGACTAGGAACCATGAAGTTTTGGGTTCGATCCCTGGCCTTGCTCAGTGGGTTAAGGATCCGGCATTGCCATGAGCTGTGGTGTAGGTTGCAGACACGGCTCAGAACCCACGTTGCTGTGGCTCTGGTGTAGGCGGCGGCTATAGCTCCGATTAGATCCCTAGCCTGGGAACCTCCATATGCTGCAGAGTGGCCCGAGAAATGGCAAAAAAGACCAAAAAAAAAAAAAAAGTGTAATTCTTCCAGAGAAAAGAAGCAAGTATTTTTAATAACAATATAGCAAAGGTGTCCAGAACAATAGATACTGCTATGATCACTACAACTGTTGTAATAAAAAGGGCATGGATAACTGTTAATCTAGCAAAAACAAAGATTCTGAAGGAGAAAGGATATCAGATGTCCCAAACAATTCCTAGCAGATAATTTAAAGCCTCATTTTGGAGAAATAACACAGGTGAAAAACCTTGTAGACAGAAATAACATAAGATAGGAGTTCCTGTTGTGGCTCAGCAGTAATGAACCCGACTAGTATCCATGAAGACTTCCTGGCCCCGCTCAGTGGGTTTTGCCATGAGCTGTGGTATAGGTTGCAGATCTAGCATTGCTAGATACGAGGCCCCGATCTAGCATTGCTGTGGCTATTAGTGTAGGCCGGCAGCTGCAGTCCAATTAGACCCCTAGCCTGGGAACTTCCATATGCCATGGGTGTGGCCCTAAAAAAACAAAAAGAAAGAAAAACAAATAACACAAGATAATCATGTCCATTTCCACTTGGCAAACAGACTTAGCCAAAATCTGACCACCACATATTTTCAATCCCCACCATTGGATGACCACAAGCCATAGTCATCGGGTTATGGCCTAAATTTGTTCAGAAGAGATTTGACTGTGTGCAATAAAATTTAACCATGAAATGAGAGGCTTCGTATAAGATAAAACAAACCAACAATCTACTTATACGTTTGGATTTATAGCTTCAATTTACTTTAATTTTTCTCCTGTAAAGATATGGAGATAGCATCAGAGTAAACTAGGTAAGATTTTTAAAATAACTGACAATTGACAGCCACACCTAAATGTTGGTAGAGACATTTGATCAGCAGAAGAGAACTGAATTGCTCAAGGTATAAAGCTAACCACTCTAGGAAAAACAATTTTTCCTGACTTAATGTTTTTCAAAGGCTAATGCAGGATGCACAGAGAACGCAGGAGTGAAAAATAAAGAGAGACGTGGGTATTTTAGACATATATTAACACCTTAGTCATTAATCCAATAGTGCCCCACTTGTACCTGACAATAGAAGGCCACATAAGTTTTGGTTAAGAAGAGATTACATACTTTCACATTAAAATAACCAAGAGGAAGTCTCTCTTCAAGTCTGTGAAGCTTTATGCTGAGAAAGAAGTGCTTATCCAAGAACACTGTTTTGAGGACATACTCAGGGACATTCTTTTGATTGATTGATTGATTGATTGATGTTAGCTTATAAACCATATCTAAACCCTTTACTCTGAGGGCAGATTAATTCATGGCTCCAAAATCATTCTCTAGGTCACCACTTCCAAGTATATTGCTTCCTACAGTCCAGAGGTTAGTGAAGCCTTATTTTTCACCCCTTCTCCCCTACTTCCAACTGCTAAAGGGCACATCCAAGAGTCTAAGTGAGGATTGTCTAAAGGTAGCGGGAACCATGTTTTCTTATAAAGTTGGAATACAAAATACAGTGGGATTCTACCTCCCACCCCAAGTACAACTAGCTCTCCAGTTGTAGCCATAGAAGACTGAGACACCCATGCACCTTCCAAATGGATGGATTTAGATGGGTTAGGTATCTAAAGATGCCTGTGTGGTGTTCTGTTTAATAACTAGAAACAGAGGAAAGCAGTAGAGTCTTCTTGAGAGCATGCTGGATGTGTGTGTGTGTGTGTGTGTGTGCGTGTGTGTGTGTAAGAGAGAGATAGAAAGAAAGAGAGAGAGAGAAGGATAAGGAGTGAGAGGGAGAGACAAGAGATGATAAGAAAGGGAAGAAAAGTTTTCCACTCCTGAGTGAATGATGAAGATGAGGGGAAAGATTAGAATTTTACCCAGTACAGTTCTTCATGAGAATGGAAAGGAAGTTCCCTTATGGACAGAGGAGAACAGGATTTTCCAAAGTAAAAGTTTCACTATCCAGAACCTCTTTATTCTTGAAAGAGGGGAGATGTTCTAGAAAAAAACAGTCAGTAAGAATTTAATGGTGTCACTTGTGAAAAAGTTACTTATATCACAGTAATATATATGAATGGCACCAGATCACACTTTCATTTCTGTAGCTAGATACAAAGAGAGCTGTTTTCACAAATGTGAGAAATTAGTATTCCAGCCAGTTCTCCCTTTCAGACCACATCTAACAGAGTGTTGAAAGCTCTTTGAGACAAGGAAAGGCTGAAAATCTGAAAACATAATTTGAAGACAGGAGTAGTTACAGAGTGATTTACTACTTCCAAATTACAATTAAAATATTTTGTGAGGTAAAAGCAACACCCTACCTTCCTTGATGATTAACTACTTTGCACACCTGTTAGTTCTTTGACATTTTTATTAGGAGATCCACAAACTACTGTTACCCTGGATACAACAATTTTGGGCAGAACCAGCTAAGAAAACAAAAAGTCACCACCACGGCATCATCTAAGCTGATGCTTCCAGTTTGCAAGCTGTGGCTAGAGACTGGAATGAGGTAGGAATGGGGAGCCACCACTAAGTGTGTCCCTTCTAAGTGCATACTTAGCCCAGACCTCAGTAAAACCACAGTGAACTGTTAAAACGCTCTGCTAATGCCATTGAACTATTTGTGCGTGTGTGTGGCTTTTTAGGGCTGCACCTGCAGCATACGGAAGTTCCCAGACCACAGTTCAAATCAGAGCTGCATTTGCAGGCCTCTACCACAGTCCTCCACCTCAGCAACACAACGCAGGATCCCAGGCACGTCTTCTGCCTACACCACAGCTCATGGCAATGACGGATTCTTAGCTCACTGAGTGAGGCCAGGGACAGAACCCACATCCTCATGGATCCTAGTCAGGCTCGTAACACACTGAGCCACAGTGGGAACTTGCATTGAACCATTTTTCTAGCTGTTACTTACAATTTCCCCCATAGTGACATTACTGGTCCATTTGGCGGTATACTGGGAAATTACTTTGTACAAATCCACCAACTTTTCTTCTGTTATCTCACACTTACTAAAACTATATGATAAACAGTCAATATAATTTGACGTGAATTTATTGAATGCTGCTGAATATTTATTACTGCCAGGTCTTCTGGTGAATAGAAAGAGAAATAAAGAATATGCCAACAGAATAAAAGACCTCTCATGGCATCAGTTATTTCAAGAAAAACTATAATTTAGGCAGAAGGATCAAGATTGTGAAAATGAGAATTAAACAGTCAGCTTCTTAGATGCCACAAGACCATTCTTAAATGTTCTCACAAAAGTTACAGAAGAAACTAGAGGAAATACCTGTGTTATTACCAAATATGCAGGAGTTCTGCTATCATTGGTGAATCTGTAAGCTGCATTATAAAAGAACAATTTATTACCATCTCTAATTATTAATTTTCACATCTAAGTTAAGGGGAGATGCAGAGAGCTGTTTCTAGTAGGATGCAATGCCTCCAAACTGTTGTTTGTCTTAGATCCTGAAGGAGGACAACCCACATAATGAAGTCATAAGAGAACTTCCACAAATGCTAACACCCAAGAGGAAGGCATCAGAAAAGACAAAACCATGTAGAAAAGCGTGAGTATGCCTAGGAGAAAATAATTGAACAGCACTTAGAAAAGGAGAATGCTCATACCTAAAAATTATTACAGAGTATTCTATCGAATAATCACTGCATCATATGCAGTGTTTGATAGCTCAAGCTCTGGAATCAGACAGCAAGAATTTAGGTCTAAGCGCTATCTCCCACTATGTGCATAGTCTTAAGTTAATATTTTCTTTTGGTTCTCTTCTCTCTAAAGTTGGAATAAACAATATCAAACTAGAAGAGTGGCAGTAGAAATTAAAAGAGCGAATCCATAGCCTGGCTATGGAAATATAATAGCAGTTAAAAATTGAATGAAATGATGATACATATATCTTCTTGTCTAGATTACTGACTGCTCAATAAAAGGAACACACTCTTTGTGTTTTCGTGTCCCAGGGCCAAACATCATGTTCACAGAGCACAGTTGGTGCTCTATAGATATTTTTTTAAAATAATGAATGATGTATTTACACAATTATATGCAATACAAGAGACAAAATACAATGCATTCAGTGAAAATGAAAAGAAATCCAACTTTATTTTTTTCCATAGTAATTAACATCCTAGGATCAATCCAAGTTTTTACTTTTTATGAAATGCAGTTTATTTGACTTACACAGAAATTTGAAGAGAAATATAGTCATTCAGACTCTCTGGGTAGGATAACTGGTCATAAGAGTGACTGTGGTTGGCTGAAAAAAAATGACTTCTTAAAAATACACGCACTTTCCAATCCCTGAAATCTATGAATATTATGTGACAAAAGAGTGAATATTACCTTATCTAGCAAAAGATGTGATTAAATGAAAGCTCTTGAGGTAAGGAATTTATCCAGGATTACCTAGGTGGGTCAACTGTCCTTAAAAGATAGGCACAGAGTTAAAAACACACATAGGAGAGGCCATACATACAAAGGAGATGGAGGAGGGATTGGAGTGATATGACCACAAGCCAAGAAATCCTGAGCATCCACCAAGCTAGGAGAAGGGTCTCCCACCATCACCACCACCACTGGCGAGTCTATAGAGGGTAGAGCCTTGAAAACACCCTGATTTCAGACTTCTGGCTTTTAGAACATAGAATAGGTTTACGTTGTTTTAAGTCATCATTTGCTACTCCAGCCCTAGTAAACTAATACACACACACACACACACACACACACACACACACACACACACACATGTCCCTGGGTTCATGAGTACAGAAATGGCTTTGAAAACACACTATCTCTACATCTGTTATGCAGATAAAAGGGATTCTCCAGGACTCAATTGTTCGTGAAACACTCACTAGGAGCTGAGAAATTCTGGATATAAAGTCTGTTCATAATTTATCCCCATCCTGTTCAACTCTTGGGAAGGCAGTCCATGGTGAACACACAGTTTTGGGAATAATGCGAAGAAAAACACAAATTTTTATGGATTTTAAAATTTTCCTTAGAATTTTAGAGAGGCATGGATCACAAATCTGGAGCTGATTTTCTTAGCCAGAGGTTCTTGTCACTTAACCAAATCAATAGTAGAGATTTTCTAAATCATGCACTTAATGAATCAGAATCTCTGGGAAATGGGTCTAGACCTTTGTGGTTCTAGAGGCAGGAGGTGGGTAAAAGAACAAGAGCTATTTATTTGACTGTTGAAAATAATTACCTTTATATATCCTTAGCTATAGAAAGTCAACTCAAAAGTGTTGTTGAGAAATATAGTGAATATAGAAAGTGAGAGCCCTAGAGAAAAAGGATGGAAAAGGATAAACTGTACATGCCCTTTCAATGACATACCATCTTCCTTTACTTGAAAACCAAGTATAGGCTAAAGGACAGAATATTGCATTAATCATCTCAAAGCTATGAGCCTTATTAATTTCCCATTTCCCATATAACCTTCTAACCAGAGAATATTAAAAGTTATGGTTAATTGAGAAAAAAATAGAAGTGCTCTTAATTCGTAACATGAGTCTCTTATCATTGACCAGACTGAATAAATACTTCACCTTCCTTTTATTCATTAGTACAAATGTTGGGGGAAAAAAAACCTTTTGTTCATTGCCTGGTTCTATTTCAAATCAACAGATATGCTGTTGAGACTCTTTTTTGTCTTTGTTGGTATTAAACAAACTAACAAATTGGATCCTCACTGATCTGCTCTAGCAATGAATTGAACAATTTAACAAGTATCTTGAGAAAAATTTCATTTACTAAACATCTGCCTTGTGCACAGTAATCTTACACCGTTAACTATGGGCTTGGGCTTTGAAATAGAACAGAAATGGGTATAAATTCTGGCTCATCCATTACAGCTACGTGACTTTGAGCAAGCAACTAAGATATCAATACCTCAGTTTCTCCTCCATAAAATGAGATTATTAAATTTCCTTTATTAAATAAATTATGGGTATGAAGCCCCTAGTACATAGTAAGAACTCAGTCAATTTAAGCTTTTGTTCTTATTATGAGCTAAATAAACAGAAGTCCAGTCACTCACCCAAAAGGTTAGTGGTAAGATCCGACAGTCACTGGAAAATAATGAGATACACTCAGGGAAAACCTATCCAGGCTGAGGATACTATTATTATTAGCATCCTGGAGTTCCCGTCGTGGCGCAGTGGTTAACGAATCCGACTAGGAACCATGAGGTTGCGGGTTCGGTCCCTGCCCTTGCTCAGTGGGTTAACGATCTGGCGTTGCCGTGAACTGTGGTGTAGGTTGCAGACGCGGCTCGGATCCTGAGTTGCTGTGGCTCTGGCGTAGGCCGGTGGCTACAGCTCCGATTCAACCCCTAGCCTGGGAACCTCCATATGCTGCGGGAGCGGCCCAAGAAATAGCAACAACAACAACAACAACAAAACAACAACAACAAAAAAAAGACAAAAAGATAAAAAGGAGGAGATATGCTGGTGTTGGCTTAGGTACTATCTGTATCATGGAGAATTTAATTCTATGGGTGGGTCTCTATTCTTTTATAATTTCTTAGCAATTGCAAAGATCCATGAAGAAGTCCAAGAAGGAAAGGGAACAGGACTCAAAATTTTGAGAAAAAGCCCAATGTTTTAGAGACACATGAAAATCCTAACAAGAGAAGACATTCTGTAGTATGAAATATGAAATATTTTAATTATAGCTTTTATTAATATAGGTAACATAATAAGGATTGTTTGACAAAACTACCTAGTAAGTCTTGTATTAATGTTATATCTTTACAATATCTTTAGACTTTAAACAACACAATGTGCTATATAGGCACAGGAAGTTAAGAAACCATAGCATCGCCTAGATTTTTATCATAATATCAGTCATTCATCTGTGAACATGTCTCAAAATAAAAGATAAGCTATTCTATGCCATTACTCTCACCAGAGACAAATAAATTTGTTATGAGTAAGCATGAATATTTTTTTTCTTTTTTTAAAATTAGAGTTGATTTACAATGCTGTGTCAATTTCTTCTGTATGGCACAGTGACCCAGTCATAAATATATATACTTTTTTTTCTCATATTATTTTTCATCATGTTCTATCCCAAGAGACTGGATACAGTTCCCTGTGCTATACACAGGGCTTCATTGCTCATCCATCCTAAATGTAATAGTTTGCATCTACTAATGCCAAACTCCCAGTACATCCCATTCCCTCCTCTCTGGCATCCACAAATCTGTTCTCTATGTCTGCGAATCTGTTTCTTTTTTGTAGATAGGTTTATTTGTGCCATATTTTAGATTCCACATATAAGTGATATTATATGGTGAGCTAGAGTTCAAAAAGATACATGCACCCCATGTTCATTCCAGCACTATTCACAGTAGCCAAGACATGGAAGCATCCTAAATGTCCTCAATAGATAAATGGATTAAAGTAGTACATATATACAATGGAATACTACTCAGCCATAAAAAAGAATGAAATAATGCCATTTTTAGCAACATGGATGCAACTAGAGAGTCTCATACTAAGTGAAGTAAGTCAGAAAGAGAAAGACAAATACCATATGATGTCACTCATATATGGAATCTAGAATACAACATAAATGATCCTATCTAAAAAAAAAAATTAGCTCATGGACATGGAGAACAGACTTGTGGTTGCCAGGGGTGAGTGAGGGGGTAGGAGGGAGGGAGTGGGGTGGATGGGGAGTTTGGGATTGGTGGATGCAAACTGTAAGTAACATTTGGAATGGATGGGCAATGGGCTCCTACTATTCAGCACAGGGAACTATATGTGATTGTGTCACTTTGTTGTACAACAGAAACTGAAGGCAGAGAGATGAGTTCGTAATTTTTCTGGCCATAGAAAATGAGAGTCTACATTATGATGATGACAGTGGGATTGTAAATGAGAGCACAGATACAAGAAAACAGGAGACTTGTGGACTCAGCAATGGATTGAATAGAATGAGAAAAAGAAATAAAGGAAGCAAAATTTCTCAAGATTTTTCATTATGGCTTGATTGAGATGAGGGTGACTCAATGATGTGACATAAGGAAGTAAAGGAAGAGGATCTGAATAGGGTAAGGAGTGGCAGGGCTAAACTTGAACTGTTAGGTTTCGTAATATCATCCTATTATCGAAACAATAATAGGCTGGAACAGCCTATAAGTATTTTATTAGGATCTCAGATGGCTAACCATAATCTAGGTCTCTTAGAAGCTGAAATTATTTTTACAGTCAAAAATATCTAGAGAGGAGTTTCCGTCATGGCTCAGCAGTTAACAAATCTGACTAGCAACCGTGAGGTTGCAGGTTCAATCCCTGGCCTCACTCAGTGGGTTAAGGATCTGGCATTGCCATGAACTGTGGTGTAGGTCACAGACATGGCTCGGATCCTGTTTGGCTGTGGCTGTGGCTGTGGCTTTGGCTGTGGCTGTGGCATAGGCCAGTGGCTACACCTCTGATTAAACCCCTAGCCTGGGAACCTCCACATGCTGCGGGTATAGTCCTAGAAAAGAGGGAGAGAGAGAGAGAGAGAGAGAGAGAGAGAGAGAGAGAGAGAGAGAGAGAGAGAGAGAGAGAGGCATAGCACATAAGTAATTTTTGATCAAGTCTTCAGGTAAAAAATACATAAATAAACAGAAGATCACTTGGAAATTGCTATCAGCCTTTCTGGTCCCGATGATGTTAGAGGTTGTTACATAAAAGTTTCTCCTGCAGAACTTGACTTGATAAGTAGATACCTCTTAGGAAATAATGTTCAAGAACTTACCTTTCAAAGATGGATAAAAAAAAAAGTAAAGAAGGAAAAAGCCAAGACATCTGAAAATCAGTAGAAGAATTAAATTTACCTAAAATGTTGTTTGGGCAGCAAGGGCACCATCCGGGTAGCTGGTAAGGAAAACCAACAGAGGGAAATTGGTAAAATGAAATGTCCAAAGAAAATTTCTCTCAATGGCTCTGTGACTCAGCTATTCCCTAAACCTTATTGCCAGCACTATAAATAGATTTTTTTAATGGATAGGCTTAGTTATAATTACTTCTGTTTCTAAAAACAAGGGAATGCTGTTAGCAATGAAATTCCATGATAAGGGACAAGGGCAGGTGAAGAGAGACTAAAGAGAAGAAAAGACCCATCAGGCCATGCCTGGGGGAGGAATTAAATTGACACAGTCATATCATTATCTGCACTGTGTATGGAGAAGAAAGAAAAGGTAATTTAAGATGTAAGATGCATTTTAAAGTATATTCATATCATTTGGAAGAAATAAATTTGAAGTCCATGTGGTAAAAAATTACTCAAAAGGTTAAACACTAAATTAAAATCTACAAATAAAAAAGTGAATTTTCAGCTGGATTTTTTTCCTTGGCTTTCCTTTCTTTTCATTAAAGTAAATTTAACTGGAGCATTTACACTACCATCTATAAGCACAATTCAAGGTCAGCCTTAGAAACATGTGGAACAAATCAAGGAGCTTTGTGAAAATTCATATCAAAAGAAAGTCCTCTATCTGCTTGTCACTAAAAAATTTCTTTTTAAAAAACATTCTAGGAGTTCCCGTCGTGGCTCAGTGGTTAGCGAATCCGACTGGGAACCCTGAGGTTGAGGGTTCGATCCCTGGCCTTGCTCAGTGGGTTAAGGATCTGGCGTTGCCATGAGCTGTGGCGTAGGGTGCAGACGCGGCTTGGATCCTGCATTGCTGTGGCTCTGGCATAGGCTGGCGGCTACAGTTCTGATTGGACCCCTAGCCTGGGAACCTCCATATGCTGCGGGAGCAGCCCTAGAAAAGGCAAGAAGACAAAAAAAAAAAAATTTTATTCAAGTATAATTGATTTACAATCTTGTGTCAGTTTTTGCTGTACAGCAAGTGACCCAGTCATACACATATATATATATATATATATATATATATATATATATTCTTCTTTTCAAGATTTCCTTTTGAAATGTGAATTTTCCTGAAGATGATTCATATATTACCTTTCCATTAGTCAGTCAAACTACAGAGAGAAAAAAGATCCTATGAAACAGCTACACAAAGGGAATGAAGCATAGTAAATGTGGAAGAATTGGGGGACAGTATAAATGGAAAGGGGGAAGCGCTGCGGCTTCAACAAGATGAGGAAAAATCTTGCAAACTCTGATCAGGACGTGATTTCCTGATCATTTCTTTAAAGTTAATCCCCAATTTTTTTTTTCTGGAGTTTTCTAGGATTAGCTTGCCTAATACTCTTCTTTTCTCTCCCCCCCCCCCCTTTTCTGGGCCACACCTGCAGCATATGGATGTTCCCAGGCGAGGGGTCTAATGAGAGCTGCAGCTGCCGGCCTACACCACAGCCACAGCAATGCCAGATTGCAGCCACATCTGTGACATATACCACAGCTCACAGAAACAGCAGATCCTTAACCCACTGAGCAGGGCCAGGGATGGAACCTGCAGCCTCATGGATACTAGTTGCGAGTAACCCTCTGAACCACAACAGAAACTCCAATATTCTTCTTTTCCACAACAAAACTTTCTTCCCTAGAAGTCCATGTACTTGAGAAATGAGCCTCTGAAGCATTAATCTTCTCTAGTTCCTTGTGTCCTATGATAATTTATAAGTCCTATTTGCATTTGCTAAGATTTTTACCTTAGATAGCTACTGGGGAAAAGGTAGGTTCGGACAATATACCATGAGGAAGTTACAGAAATGTAAGAGCTATATTAGTTACAGGTAGCTTTATCTTCACGGGATATGACTGGGGCTAGACCACACCGTTTTTTTAAGACTAAGAGTCAGGCCTGCCCAGAACTTCAACTGATCTAGGTAAACCCCAAGCAACTATTACTCAACTTTGTACCAGTAAGACCCCTCCTTCAACACTTTCCATAAAGATAACTCATTGTCAACTGTAGAATCAAGGGGAAATTCCAGACCAGTACCAAGTCTCCCTTTTTCCAAACAGAATTTCACATTTAGCCACTTCCTACCACCTTCTACTTTGCATAAATAAATGAGAAACAAAATCGGTCTTGGAATTAAAATGATTGCAAACTTTCTACACAAAGTTGTTCTCATCCTTTTTTGCACCCTCATAAACTGCATTTAAAAAATAATTTAAAGTTGTTTTGGTCTGTTTTTCATTTCAAGTAAAAATTAGCACACCCTGACTAGTACTGGGGACCTGGAATTTAGGAGTTGATTTGGGATATGATTCCTGTGCTCTTCGTGCTTAGTTCTATCATCTTATAAAATAATTAGACAGCACCCCTGCTGTTTCAGGTAAGCAGGTCTGAAGCATTTACCAAGTGCCCCATCCTTTGGCACAGGTCTGCCTTTTGTTCCCTAATCAGCTCCTGTGAAGAAACCAGCCTGAACCTCAGACACACATAGAAAAAGAATGGCCACCACAGCCAACCCTTACTGCCTTTAGCTTTCTTATTTTCCTATTTCTTGGGGACTTGAAGAGAATTTTTAAGTGAAAAAAATACATGCGTGCATCTAAAAAGTTTATAAATTGGAAGTTTTTGTCATGAGAATGTCATTAATATCATGACTGGACTTAGTCAAACAAAGGTGAGATTGAAAGAAAAGGTTCTGTCTGGAAGCTTCACATTATACTGGTGTCCACTCCCCCATTCCCATCTCCAACTGGTTCAACCAAATCTTTCTATTTTAGGCCCTAGACTGAGAAAATTTTATAAATTAGGGATATTAGACATGCCCCAAAAAACAATCTATATATACCCTCTACTTTCTGGCATTGAACAGAACGTATGTTGGGGTTTTCTGGAACAAAGATCAATGAAGGGAGGAGAAGAATAAAGACAGAGGGTAGATAAGAAAGGGAAATTCCACAGGCAAAGGAAGACTATCTGAGTTTCACCATCCATCATAGCTTCTTTGCCAATAAAAGATGTCCACAATTACATGTACCAGATGGGTGGTATGCTGGATCTGCCTCCAACCTGCTTCCAAGAGACATGAATGTAGGCATCTATTCCCAATTCCTAGTTCTTTGGTGTCACATTTGTAGTTTGAAATAAGGTATGGTGAGAGTATTCACACCATGGACATCAACAAATGCTTCAAATCAGGTCTTTTTTTTTTTAATTTTCTTTGTCTTTTTGCCATTTCTTGGGCTGCTCCCACGGTATATGGAGGTTCCCAGGCTAGGGGTCCAATCGGAGCTGTAGCCGGTGGTCTATGCCAGAGCCACAGCAACACAGGATCTGAACCGCGTATGCGACCTACACCACAGCTCACGGCAATGCCGGATCCTTAGCCCACTGAGCAAGGCCAGGGATCAAACCCGCAACCTCATGGTCCCTAGTCAGAGTCGTTAACCACTGAGCCACGACGGGAACTCCAGGCCATTTTACTTTTGAACAGCTAAATTAGCAGCATACTACCAATTATAATTTACCTTAGGAAAAAAGAATTTCAAAGAAGTCCTATCCAACAAACATAGGGTGCTCTTCCTGAAAAGAGGTCTGATGAATATTATTTTTCTAATTTACAGTGATGTCTCGTTGTGCCTTATTCCCTGGTGACTCTTGATCACCCAAATCACCATCACCTGAAAATTCATGGATCGAAAATACTTGGTTGGGATGCAACATTAAAACCCTCCAGAGAATTTTGAGAGCCTCAGCCTTGTGCTCTGCATCTGGAAAATCCCCTTAATCTATTTATGTGTGTGGGGGGGGGGGGGGTGTGCGCGCTTGCGCGCGCGCGCATGCACGCATGCACACACGTGCATGTATATTTGCATATGTTGAGAGGACAGCAGATGTCAAGGTATATTATTTAGAGTTTTACTTTAAGGTAGAAGAGATAAGAGTATACATCAAGGATGATTTGTGGTCTGTTTTTAAGATAGAAAAGATGTAAGCTAATGAAAAAGAAACAGTATTGGGGGAAAAAAGAGAAGGTGTAAGAAAAGGAAAGAGTAATTCAACCAACTTCCTTGAAAGGCAGGAGATGGGACCTAACACACAAATAATAAAATTAACCATGGAAAAAAAAAACAAGGACAAATTTTTCACCAAGACATTAGTCTCATCTTTTAAAGATTTGTCCCACTCCCACCCTCACTCATCTTTTTAAGGGGAGGATGCCTACACCTTCATCTCTTTAAAGTAAAACTGCTTTTTTTTTAAGCAGCTGCAAATCTACTTAGGTCTATGAATAACTGGTCTATTAAATGCTTGGATAGCACAAAAAGTCAGTTGGATTTGCATGAAAGCTAAATTAAGGCTTCTTGTGATAGTCACTACCAAGCAAATTATTGTGATGAGTCATTTCTAAGATTGATATTATTGGCAGAATTTGGCAGTTTTAAGGAAATGCTTAAAAAGCAAATTTTGTAATAAGCTTATAGAATAGAGTCAATTTAGGAAAGTCTACACAAGACCCATATACAATAATTTTCCATGGAAATAATTACGAAAACCTTGATCCTCCCTAACACATTACAGAGAATAACAATGAATCATAATTGATGAAAATGGTTTCATATTCACATTGCTCAGGACCAAAAAGTTATAGAAATGAATATATTACCAGAATTTTTGTTACCCTTTGGTTTGGAGACCAGCACTTAGTAATACAAATTTGTCAGAGAATTTTGCAAGCTTTAGGCTAACTCAATCCCTTGATATGGGCACAAATCAGACTTCTCAATAACTCCTCAAGTAAAATATTTTCAGCAATCCTAGGTTTAACTTCATGGCTTTGGTTTTTGGTTGTTTGCCTGTTTTGTTGTTGTTACTGTCCATTTGGATTTTGATCAAATTATGAGGAAGAGCTATTAATAATCACAAGGCAAATGCAAAGCCATTGCTTCAGCCACCTGAGTGTGACATTAACCATAGATTTACCCTTGCTTTTCCCATGTCAGCACGTGGTTTACAAATAGAGCAACACCAGACTAACCAGATCATATATCTTCTCTGGATCACAGCTCTGCCAACCATCCAGGAAGCATATTTTTCCCCTCACTTTGGGAAGACTGATTTTCTATCCTATGACCATACTTGATTTTAAAGGAATTATAACCTAGTCAAGCGACTGTGACCCTGGCACCATGAATACTTTCCATTCAATACAGTAGAACAAGGCAGAACCACTCCATTGCATTATTATTAAAAATGTATTCTTTTAGGAAGTTCCCATTGTGCCAATAACAAACCCAACTGTATCCATGAGGTTGCAGGTTCTATCCCTGGCCTTTCTCAGTGGGTTAAGTATCCGGCATTGCTGTGAGCTGTTGTAGGTCACAGACATGGCTTGGATCCTTTGTTGCTGTGGCTGTGGCACAGGCCAGCAGATGCAGCTCCGATTCGACCTCTAGCCTGGGAATTTTCATATACTGCACGTGAAGCCCTTAAAAAAAAGTATTTTTTAAAATCTATTATTTTTATCTTGGTATATTTCAATACATAAGGAGTAGATGGTTTTTCATCTACCTGTGATTTACCTTTTGTCATATGAATTAAACATGAACTGATACCCTAGGGCTCACTGAAACTGACAGTGAAATCTAAATTATTACAAGATATTTGCTCATTCTTTCCCCTGTTACTGGGCTATAGTCTAAAGCAGTTTTCCCTTTTTAAAATATCCCATCCAATTAATCACTTCTAAGGAGTAAAAAAGAAACAGGCACCAATACTACAACAATAAATTCTACCTATTTCCTTCCCCTGGTTTGAAATCATTTGAATTTTGTTAGCAATCTAAAAAGGGCAGTGCTGTAAATTCTTTTCTTTACACAGGAAAAATTACATATTAAATATATATGTGTATATATAAATTACATATTAAATATATATTTGTGTGTGTGTCTATACTGATAAAAGATGGAAACTCATAAGAACTAGGGCTACAAATATTGTCTAGCTTTGGCTAATCAATTGTCTGTATGTGAGGAAGAGAGAAGGGTTTTTTTTAGTATTATAGTATTTAGTATTATATTTATATTTTGGTATTATAATCCCTTGGCATTGTTTCCTAAGATGACATTGCATGCTAAGTCTTTTCTAAGCACTTCAAGAGAATATTGCAAAAGGAATGTTCTTTTTAAATACAGTTTTCTCTCATTATAAGTGGAACATTCCTATAAATCCTGTTCTAAGCTAAAATCATGGAAAGAATATTACCAGTTTCTGAAAAATTCTTGTTAGGCCAATTTTCTTCTACAAAAGACCTACATTAGTAGAATAACAAGGGTTTTTGGTAAAAGCAAAAATACTGTGTGCCCTACCCAAGCATTTCCCTAAGGACCAACCCTGCCCAGTTTGCTCATCCCAGCAAGCTCCTCTTGCCCTGCTCTACCTGGCAGACTGCCACAGCAGTCACTAGTATCCCCCCCAAAATGGCTCTTGCCTGTCCCATTTAAAGGGCCACTGTGTCTGGCACTGGTGCCCTCCCAAAGTGGCTTCTGCTCTGGGGGACCTGCCTTGCATACTAGCATACCACAAAAAGTCCTGGCCAGCTCTCTTAGACAGTTGTGCTATAGGCCATCTCCAAATATCAGCATGTCCACAGAAGTAGCAGCCAAGCCACATAGCCAGCTGGCCTGGGACCAACCCAACCCACCAGGATGCCCACAGAAATTGCAGCCCAACCACAGCAAGCAGGAACACACAATCCACAGAGGGGATACCCCTGGAGCACCTGGCTCTGGTGAGTGGTGGAGTGCACCACTGGGCCCCACAGGACTCTTCAACATAAAGTCACTCTTTCAAGACTGGGAGACATAGCTGATATACTTAATACATAGAAACAAACACAGAAATTTACACAAGATGAGGAGACAAAGGAATACCTTCCAAACAAAAGAACAAGACAAACCCCTGAAAAAGAACTGGCAGTAGCAATTTATGAGACAAAGCGTTCAAAGAAATAATTATCAAGATGTTCACTAAACTTAGGAGAAGAATGAATGAATTCAGTGACAACTACAAAAGAGAGAGGAAAAAAAAAGTATAAAAAAAAACCAATCAGAACAGAAGAATAAATAACAGAAATAGAAAAATATGCTAAAGGGAATCAACAGCAGATGAGAGGATGCAGACAATAAGGCAATCCAGAAGACATGAGACATGGTGCTGGAAATCACCCAATCAGAGCAGGAAAAAAAAAAAAAAAAAAGAATTTTAAAAATGAGGAAAATTTAAGAGACCCCTGGGACAACATCAAGCAAACTAACATTCAACTTACAGGGATCACAGAAGGAGAATAGAGAAAGTAAAGGACAGAAAACATATGTGAATAAATAAGGCTGAAAAAAAATCCGTAACCTGCAAAGGAAACATACATCCAAGTCCAGGAAGCACAGAGAGTCCAAAACAAATGAATCTAGAGAGACCCACACCAAAACACATTACAAGTAAAATGACAAAAGCTAGAGACAAGAAAAAAATCATAAAGCAACTAGAGAAAAACTAGTCACATACAAGGAAATCCCTATTAAGCATATTTTTTAGCAGAACCTTCACAAACCAGAAGACACAGGCACAATACATTCAAAACACTAAAAGGTAAAAACTTACAACCAAGGATTCTCTGTTTGGAAAGGTTATCATTCAGAATTGAAGGAAAGGTGAAGAGTTTCACAGACAAGCAAAAGCTAAAGGTGATCATCACCACTAAACCAGCCTTACCAGAGATGTTAAAGGGATTTCTCTAAAAGAGGAAAAAAAAAAGGCCAAAACTAGAAAAAAGAAAATAAAAAATAAAAAAAACCTCATTACTGAAAGCAAACATACAGGAAAGGTAGTGGATCTACTAGATGATTTTATTAGTTTTGTCTTTATCCTTCATACTATCTTAATATAGAAAATAATTAGTTAGGTGATACAAAAGATAAAAAGATGTAAAATATGCCAAAACATAAAATTTTGTGGGAGGGCAATAAAACGGTAGAGCTTTTAGAATGCACTTGAACTTAAATGACCATCAACTTAAAACAGACTAGCATAAACATGTTATATTTAACCTCAGAATAAACCACAAACCAAAATCCCTCAAAATAAAGGAAAAAAATAGAGAAAGTAATACAAACATAAAATTAAAAACAGCTATCAAATCACAAGAGAAGAAAACAAGAGAAGAAACAGAGAAGAATTACACATACAACTGGAAAACAATTAATAAAATGGCAGTAAGACATCATTATCAATAATTACTTTAAATTTGAATGAACTAAATGCTCTAATCAAAAGACACTGAATGGATAAAAAAAATCAAGACTCATATAATGTGTCTTCAGATTTAAAGACACAAACCATGTAAAAGAATAGTAAAACATATTCCATGCAAATTGAAAAGAAAGCTGAAGTAGCAATACTTATAGAAGATAAAATAAACTTCAAAACAAAAGAAAAAAAAAGAAGGTTATTGCATAATGATAAAGAGATCAATCCAGGAGTTCCCATTATGGCTCAGTGGTTCACAAACCCGACTAGCAACCACAAGGACTCAGGCTCTATCCCTGGCCTTGCTCAGTGGGTTAAGGATCCAGCATTGCCATGAGCAGTGGTATAGGTCGCAGACACAGCTCAGATCCCTTGTTGCTGTGGCTGGGTGTAGGCTGGCAGTTATAGCTCCGATTCAACCCCTAGCCTGGGAACTTCCATATGCCATGGGTGTGGTCCTAAAAAGACAAATAAAAATAAAAACATAAACCTTTGTGGTGGATGATAAGAACCTTAGGGCATGAAAAGGCTTGAGGCAAAAGAGATTATCAGGATGCAATCAATAAGAATTTAAAAGTTTGGGAGTTCCTGTCATGGCGCAGCGGAAACAAATTCAACTAGGAACCATGAGGTTGCGGGTTCGATCCCTGGCCCCACTCAGTGGGTTAAGGATCCAGCATTGCCATGAGCTGTGGTATAGGTCACAGATGTGGCTCAGATCCCACTTTGCTGTGGCTCTGGCATAGGCCGGCAGCTACAGCTCTGATTAGACCCCTAGTCTGGGAACCTCCATATGCCACGGGTGCAGCCCTAGAAAAGACAAAAAGACGACAGAAAAAAAAAAAAGGACAGATCAATCCAACAAGATACAACACATGTAATGTCTATGCACCAACACAAGAGCGCCTAAATATGTAAACAATTATTAACAGATAAAGGGAGAAATTCATAGAAACTTAATAATAGCAGGGGACTTTAACACCCCACTTGCATTAATAAACAGATGATCCAAAAAGAAAATCAGCAAGGAAGAACTGGCATTAAATAACATATTAGGCCAGATGAAGAGATATTCATACAGGACATTCCATCTCAAAACAGCAGAATACAATTCTTTTCAAGTGGACATGGACTATTCTCCACGAAAGATCACATGTTAGGTCACAAAATATGGCTCAATAAATTTAAAAAGATGGAAATCATATAAAACATCTTTTCCAACCACAATGATATAAAACAAAAAATAAACTATAAGAATAAAACTGAAAAAGAAAAACAACCAAACACACGAAGGTCAAATAAAATGCTACTATAAAAACAAGGGTGAATGAAGAAATAGAGAAGAGAAAAAATACCTTGATAGAAATAAAAAATGGAAACACAATGCTCCAAAATCTATAGGGCAAAGCAAGAGCAGGTCTAAGAGGAAACTGGCAACAAATTATGCCTAGATCAGGAACAAAAAAAATTCTCAAACAATCTAACAAACTTCCACTTACAGGAACTAGAAAAATAAGAATAAACAAAGCCCAAAGTTAATAGAAGGAAGTAAACTATAAAGAACAGAACAGAGAAAGTAAAATAGAGATGAAAAACAATTTAAAAGATCAATAAAACTAAGAATTGGCTCTTTAAAAAGGTAAACAAAATTGATATAGCTTTAGCCACACTTAGCAAGAAAAAAAGAAATGGCTCAAATAAATAAAATCATAAGTGAAAGAGAAGTTACGACAGACAGCACAGAACTGAAAGGATCATAATAGATTACCACAAACAATTACTTACCAAAAAGTTGGACAATCTAGAAGAAATGGATAAATTCCCAAAAGTGTAATGTTTCTAAGACTGAATCAGGAAGAAATGGAAAATCAGAGCAGATAAATCATTATCAATGAATTTGAATCAGTAAATTAAAAAACCTCCCAACAAACAAAAGTCCAGAACCAGATGGCTCCACAGTTGAATACCACAAAATATTTTAAAAAATGTTTATCCTTTTCAAACTAGGCAAAAAAAATGGATGAAGAAATCCTTTTAAATTCACTTTACAAAGCCAGCATTACTTTCACACACATGCGCACACACACACACACACACACACACACACGATAAAGACACCTTAAAAGAAAAAAAGAAATTACAGGACAATATTCCTGATAAACACAGGAAAACTCTTTAACAAAATGTTAGCAAATTGAATTCAATATTACATTAAAAGGAGCATACACCATGATCAACTGGTATTTATTCCAGGGATGTAAGGATGTCATCAATATGATACATCACATTAACATCTCAATAAATGCAGAAAAAGCTTTTGACAAAATTCAACATCCATTTATAACAAAAATCCTCAACAAAGTGCGTATAGAGAGTATATACCTTGACATAATAAAGGCTATATATGATGAACCCACAGCTAACCTAGCACTCAATAGTGAAAAGCAAAAAGCTTTTCCTCTAAGATTGGGAATAAGACAAAGATGCCCAATATTACCACTTTTATTGAACAAAGTATTAGGAGTTCTAGCCACAAGAATTAGACAAGAAAAATAAATAAAGTCTGCCAACTTGAAAAGAAGTAAAACTCACCATTTTCAGATGACATGACATTATATATAAAAAGCTTAAGGAGTTCCTGTCATAGCTCAGCGGTAACAAACCTGACTAGTATCCATGAGGATGCAGGTTCGATCCCTGGCCTCACTCAGTGGGTCAAAGATTGGGCATTGCCATGGGCTGTGGTGTAGTTCAAAGATATGGCTCAGATCCCAAGTTGCTGTGGCTGTGGCTATGACGTAGGCCAGCAGCTGCAGCTCCAATTCAACCTCTAGCCTGGGAACCTCCACATGCTACAGGTGCAGCCCTAAAAATTTTTTAATTAAAAAAATAAAAACCTTAAAAAAATTTACCAAAAACTATTAGAACTAGTAAATGAATTCAGTGAGGTTGAAGGATATAAAATCAATATACAGAAATCTGTTGTATTTCTATATGCGAATAAGGAACGACCAGAAAAAGAAATTAAGAAAACAACTCCTTTTACAATTGCATCATAGAGAATAAAATGCCTAGGAGAAAATATAATAAGGAGGTGAAAGACCTGACTTTAAATGCTCTAAAACACTGATGAAAGAAATTGAAAAATATACAAATATATGGAAAGATATGCCATGTTTATGGACTGGAAGAATTAATATTATCAAAATGTCTGTATTACATAAAGGAATCTCCTAATTCACTGCAATCCCTATAAAAATATCAATGATACTTTCACAGGAATGGAAATACTGTAAAATTTGTATGAAACCAAAAAAGACCACAAATAGCCAAAGCAATCTTAAGAAAGAACAAAGGTGAATGTGTCACTCTCCTTGATACCAAATTTTACTTCAAAATTGAAGTAATTAAAACAGTATGATACTAGCACAAAAACAGACACATAGATCAATGGAACAGAAGAAAGAGCTCAGAAATAAATCCATGTTTATATGGCTAATTACTGACAAAGGAGGTAAGAATGTACAATGAGGAAAAGACAGTCTTCAATAAATGGTACTGGGAAAACTGAACAGCTTCCTGCAAAAGAATCAAACTGGACCGTTTTCTCACAAAATGCATAAAAATAAAATCAAAATGGATCAAAGACCTAAATGTAAGACCTGAAACCATTGCTATTGTTTCTCAGAATCCTTCGCGTGCTAAAGATTTTGCCTTCAAGTTGATGGTGACTTTGTAGTTTACTAGTACAAGTACAGCTGCACACCTATCCTTCCATACTCCAACTTATATTGGAGCTGAAGACTGAAACCAAATTTCCAAGAATCCTTTTTTTAAAATTTGGCTTCCTGCTCATGGGAGGGTCCTGCTAATAGGAAGCACTGGTAGGAGAAGAGAAGGTGAGAGGAAGAGAGAATATTCCAGTTTCTGATTCTAATAACAAAGACAGTAGTTAGAGGTTGCTTAGCAGCAGTGGTGCTGGAAGATGCAGACTCTTGGTGCCCAGGTACCAGCGACATTTCCTGTTGTTGCAGCATTCCCAGCAGCGCAGTGGTAGGAAGAGCCCCAGGAGCTCCAGTCTAAGGGAACTTGTTTCTTCAGCTCAGGGTATCATCCCTTCTTCTTTTCACTCCACCTTTTCTCTCTTTTTTTCCTCTAGCCTTTACAGAACTTTGTTAGAAAGTTCCTATACAAAGTTGCCTCTTTTTGAAATACTTAGCACCCTTTCTATTTCCTTTACTGTGCCCTCACTGATATGGTATACAAAGTGCCTTGTTTTCTTCCTCTCTTTTGAATGACAACAATTTTTCTGCCCCCCACACACATACACATACTCTTAGCAGAGTAAGAAAATACTCTGGAAATGTATAAATAAGAATTGCAAAATAAATAATTGAACATAACAACAATAATAAAGTGAGTAAACAAACAGCACTGTAACTATACCTAGGCAGCTTGTCATTATTCAATAATGGCTGGAAATGCCTTCTGTCTTCTATATGGTTAATGGCCCCTGTACTCAACATGACACTCCTGTCTTTCGGCTTTTAGGTCAACACGAAGAATTAAGGAACCTAGATGCTTTCACTCCCCTATGCTTTCTGCACTACTTGGCTATTCTGAGCACATTTCCTGTCTTCAATGACAAATACAAGTTTGATATTTTGAAAATCATTTCTCACAGTCCCCATTTACCTAGAAATTTTTTTCCATTGATCTTTGTTCCCAAAAAGCATTTGGGGATAAAGAAAATCATTATTAAAGCTCAAAATTACTATGATATAAAGATAAAAAATGAACTATACTTCACTATATTCCACATTATATATTTATATAATTAGGCTATATAATGTCCACATTATATAATTAAATAATTAGGCTAAAAATAAGGTACGCATTTCTTTGCAGTATTTTTTCTTCTGTATAACCAGTGCATCATTCTACCTCCAACCATATATTAAAGATTTGCTTGGCTAGTCTTTAAACCTCCCTAGTTTTGAAATTTAAAAGCCACAGCTCTTCTTAGATTCAGTACAGTTTATACTTAAACTCATCAGTAATTCTCTGCTGAAAAAGATGGGGGATGCTTTTACCATCACAACTTGATTCAAAGTGAGGGACTCTACACAATGTGGTAACATACTCCTAATAAAAAGCTAACAACTCCAGGGCTGTAAGTCATAATGGAATCTGTTATTTGCATTTTGGTTTTTTATTGCATGATGCTATTTCCCCTGTGAAATACTAGAATGTAGCATTATTCACTAAAAAAACATGCACTTAAAGCTATTCATCATTTCCACGCCCTTCTTCTTGCTGCATTCAATTAGACTTTGCACATTTATATGTTGGGCATCTGTTCTCTAGATCCAGGTTGAAATGAACACATTGAAACCCTTACTGTGCACACTCTCCACTGTGTGACTTTGAGTAGGTAACAGAGCACCTCAGAGCCCATTTCTGTGTCAGCACAATGGAGGTAAGAAAATCCTTAACTGAATCCTTAATTTCAGTGCCTGGAATGCTGTAAGCTTTGTGTAACTAGTACTAGGTTTATTATTTGAAAACTTAATCTTTTCAGAAACGAAGAATAAGAAAATCAGGTGAAGTCTGTAGTCCAGTAGAAAGAGCATCAGGCTGCATAAGGGGAACCTAGGTCTAACCTGACCTCTAGGACACTGAGCTAAGTCCTTGCTGTTTACGCCTGCAAGACAAAAGTTGAGTAAAATCCTACACTCTTTCAGGTGTAAAATGCATTGACTATGGCTAATTTCAAATAGAGAAACATATTTGCCTCTTGGCCATTAACTGTAACCATGCTTAATTCTCCTCTAATTCTAATTCTCTTCTTAAATCTCTACACAGATATCATTTCTGCCTCTTCCGATTTTCAAGCTTGAAGTCCTAAAGAATCAATTTTTGACCAAATTCCCCAATGATTCGTGTGTGACTCTTTCATCTCAATATTTTACCCTCTTTTTTCATCTAATAACCAAAACAGAGTATTAATATTAAGAGCTTGCAATACCTGTGATCAAATTACCCATCTCTCTAATGGACTTACTATAAGCACATGCATTTATTTCCAGGAAAACATCCACTTCACATCTTCAGAGCAGAATGTTTTTAAGGTATGTTAATGAGTCATAGCTTATTACAGGGTTCAGTATATAGCTCTGGCCTGGAGGAGTGCCAGTATTACTAATCCACATGCAGATCTACCTGTGAATGGGGAATAAAAATGCAGAAAGACCTAAAGCCATGTGAAGTTACCTACCATTCTGGGGAATCCCGACACTTTAGCCATTTTAAATTCTACTAGTTAATAAACCCCACTGTTAGAAACATTCTGAAACTAAAATAACAATGGATTTTACCTGATGGCTCAATTTAATTCAGTTCCCTGCTCCCCATCCTTTAAAATGTTCCAAAGCTCCCTTATTTCTTATTTAAGATATGAAGACTGGGCTCAAGACACTGCTCACCTTACTCTGCCAAGACATGTGGATTCTATTGATAAGCCCATCTAGGTTTTCTGAAACCAGCCACTCACTAGGTGTTCAGGTCTTTAATCCCATGGGGCACCAGCACGTTCACCTTAGTAGTACCATGCCTACATATTTGACATTCAAATTATGCCCTCCTGGTCTCAATAGCCATGACTGATTGACCTAAATGAGACTGAACAAGACTTCCTGTCTGGCTTGGTTCTCACCGATTTAATTTGATTCGGTATTTAATCAAGGCTGCAGAGACTAAGACAATTTTGTGATTCTGTAGCCTAATGTCTGTGGGATAATTTTGTTGTTCTTTTGGTCTGAAATATTGCCAAATCAGATGCCTTCTCATCACCACCAACCTTGATCTCCACTAGTCATTCCTCTGAGTCTTAGAGCCTCGTAGAGTTGAGAGTTTATAATATAGTGGATTTTAATTGGCTTTTTGACAGGCCCCAAAGAGGGAATGAGACAGCTGGCTGTGGCCAGCTATTCTCAAAACTATGACATTGTCAGCTGATGCCTCAAATGAAATGGACTGGGACCACTCTGCTTGCAGAGCCCTGAATCCTGGATGTGTACTTGTACTTGACCCTAGTAGATTCAACAGATCCAACTTAATTTTGCTCATATTACATTACTTGTTTCACAAATCCTTATGTCTGTGTCACTGTCTGTTCTCACATTTAACCCATTAGAACCCATTTGTCTCTGCTCTGCTCTAGCTCATGGTCTAGCTTTTACACTATTCATGCAACTACTAGTTATGAGGTATGTTTGTCATAATCCATAAACTCAGATCAGCAAAAATGTGATTTTCCTTACTTTTCTATCTTATAAATTCATTTATATCTGAGAGGGGAAAAAAAATGTTCTAGGAACTTTCCAGGTAAACTCAGTAACTGAAGAGATTTTTCAGTCATTTCAGCTTTAAACTCAGTCAAAAATTAATAATTTCCTCTCTGACCCTCCTTTATCTCTATATTAGAGCCCAAAGCTCTGGGGTTTTTACCAGTCTGAAGCACTGACAAGAGAATAGTCCACTTTGTAGTCTCTGCATATTATATGCTGGTGCTCCTGAGATGCTAAATAATTCTGTCATAGACTTTGCTCGATGGCACATCTGGGCCAGTGCTGTTCAACAGGAATGCAATATAAGCCTCACTTGTAATTTTAAATTTCCCAGGAGACACATTAGAAAAGATACTAAGTCTTTAAATCTGGTGTATATTTTATACATATGGCATATCTCAATTTAAACTAGCCACATTTCAAACACAGTTCTAGAGTGAAGCCACTCCTCCAAGTGGCATCTGTTGGAACATTCGTTTACAGGGTTTGCTGACACCATCATCCAAGACTAGGGAGCATGGACCAGTTCTGGTGATTGAAGGGCTTGGGAGATTCTGTCATACTTCACACTACATAGGGTACCTACATTTCTAGGCAGGCGACATACCAGTATCAGGATTCAGATTTTTTTTTTTTTTTTTTTTTTGCTTTTTAGGGCTGCACCCCATGGCATATGGAAGTTCCCAGGCTAGGGGTCAAAACGGAGCTACAGCTGCTGGCCACAGCCACGGCCACAGCAACATGGGATCCGAGCCATGTCCGAGACCTACACCACAGCTCACCGCAACTCCAAATCCTTAACCACAGAGCGAGGCCAGGGATCAAACCTGCATCCTCACGGATCCTAGTCTACTACAGAGCCACGAAGGGAACTCCAGGATTCAGATTTTAAGATAGTTATTGTAGGACATCTTTTTGTGGTTTTAAGGACTCCAATTACCAGGGCTATACTTCTAAGGTAAAGAAAATCAACATGAGAGGCTAGGCACCTCACTCTGCCAGCTTCTCTTGGAACCCTGAGGCTATCACTGGGCCTTTTCTATCTTGGTTCTGCCTATAGCCTCTATGGTTGTGGCAAAGAGCAAATGCTGTCTCTTCCAGAACTATACTCAGAGGTACTACACCCATGTCCTCTACTCTTAGGCACCTACATTTAACAATTGATGTTTGGCCTCCACCCCCCATAGAAAACTCAGGCGCAAGAAGAAAAGAGCACCTGCCTTCACTCAGGTTCCTTTTTCTCCCACTTCCAAGCTCAGATTTTCATGTATGGAGCTGGAGAGAGACAGAGAGGCAGAATATGTGGACAACTCTACTTGATCAAATATTCTTCTCATCTTTCCCTCCTGAAAAACTGCTTTCATGGTTCAAATCTAAGGCGTTTGAAGTTTTTCTCTTATAGTCTTCTATGATTCTCCCCCAGGTGGCAACCCAGCATTGCACCTCCAAACAAAAAGTCTATTATATGTATGAGAGGGTGGAATTTTGGAAACAGAATTCATACCCATTACTACTTCACATACAATCCTGTCATGTGTATGTCATGCTGGTTTCTCTTTCCAGGCTATGCTTCGACTTTCCTCAAGGTGAGTCCTTCACCAAGTCTCTCATGCCTCCACCCATACTGGCTTCCTGAGGTCTCCCCATACACCACAGGAGTCCATTTCTGGGTCCTCTGCTCCAGAGCCTCTGCTGTGATCACCTAGGAGCCTGTGGCAGAGTGTTCTTACTCACCAGAGGCTTAATTTTTCCAGTGAGAATGATGCCCTGGGCTTAACATTTCCGGGCCTCTAGTGCACATTTACATGTCTTCTCACTCAACGGTACACTCCTCAGGGTCCATAGTTGTCAGGCACTAAGACTGAAATGAGGCTGAACAGTTGCCTCCAGTGAGGCACCTCACTGGAGGGAGAGAGAGGGACACTGAAGAGAATGGATATTTTGAAGGGCACAAGAGGTCAAGTACTATGGTAGCAGATGTTAAGATGTTTGAGGTACAGATATTTACTGGGGATCAAGGCCAGTAAGAAAAAAGAAGAGGAAGGAAGACTGGGCAGAGGGAAAAAGTGAACTGTCATGCAGACCCTACAATTTTCAGACAACTGCATGGGGAGCTCTGGAGCAAATGTTGCTCATCAGCGTTATCCCATTATCAGGCCAAAATGATCAGATGGTCACATCTCTACCTCATGGCACACAGAATGACCCAGGAAGGACAAGGCCTTGGATGAAGCAGGTCTGCACAGCTGAGGCTGACCTTGAAGGAGATGGCAGCTGGAGGAGGCTACAACCCACACTCCCTGAAAATGAGTAGTGGGTCCTTTCTTAAAGGGGGTTCTGGGAGGAGCATATCCTTGCTTATCAGAGTTCTAGCCACAATTCAACCAATTTTTGGCACCAGCAGTGCTAATTGGATAGCAAGGTACCATGATAGAAGATTCAGACCTTGAGGGTCAGGTTAATATTATAGAAAGATTGTTCTTAGAGCTCAGGATCCCAGCTACCAGGATGACATTTTTGAGAAGGAAAACTAACAAAAATAAGGGAGAGTAGTAGAGTGTCTGGCTGTGGGGCTGGGCTCCAGGGTATGGCTCTCATTCTAGACAAAGACTAGAGAATAAGGGAAACTAGAACTTAAGGCAGGGACCTGTGCAAGGTTCAGTCAAGTGGAGAAAACCAACAGCACAGGCAGGAGAGAGCGGCAGCGAGTAGAGAAGAAGACCCGGTGGTGAAAAAGACTGCACAGAAAAGGAGTTAATGAAGGACAGGGGTCTAGGCGACCACACTGTTAACATAAACAACAACACTTTAAAAAATTAAAAACAAAGAGAAAACAGTGCTAAAGTAGGGCAAGAAATTCGTCTTAAGGCATCAGGAAGTGTCCAGTTGAGTAGACTGTTCTATGACTTCAATACTAAAAGGATATAAAGTTACTATGAAAACAAGTTTCATCAACTATTTAGCAAATACTTGTGTTTTTTTCCAATAACCTCTCAATAAACAGGTATGCTATCTCTCAATAAATACATGTAATTCACAAAATTTTCACATTTCATGAGTGTTTTAATGGCATAGGAAGATTGTCATCTTTCAAAGCATCAAATTAATACTTTGGAAAATAGATGTGTGTCCTGCTGCTTTAACTTAAAGTAATTCTACGAACCTTGACATAATTTCCAAAATAGCAAAATTGGATCTGCTTTAGGAAATACACCCAGGCATGCTTAGTCAATTGGCTTGGCCAGTCATATGGAGTCAAAACAACATCCTGACAATTTGATTAAAATGCTTATTTCCACTCTTACTTTGCTGGGGAAAAAAAAATAGATGATAGCACTTTATTTTCAATTTTAGAGAAAACTGAACTGATACCAAACATTGAAAGCTAAAGCAATTTTTAAAAAAGATATATCTGTTCATGCCTGAAGAAAAAAAAAAAAGATTAACAACAAGATTGCTGTTACTGGTAGTATGTATTTTATGACCATGTGAGGGGAAAGATAGGATTTTCCTCTGCCTAGAGTACTGAGATCCCACCTCTCATGGAATAAGCAAATGGTCGCTGCTTTTTCACTGAAAAGAAAAAGAAAAAAGCCAGTTGATTTTCCACGTTGTCCACCAGATTACTTACGCATTCATCTTTTAGGGAAAAGATGCTAGAGTAGGCTCTTTAAAAATATGAAGCAAATACATTTTCTTCTTGGTTAAATGAAATCTCACACACAAGAGTTTTATTCTAAAAAGCTATTAAAGTAAAAACCAGGAGCAAACATCACCAGATGGTTAGAAAATAAGGACATTAATATTTTAGAGATTAAATGGCTTAAGAAATCTTGATTTTATGGATGGATGATGAACGCTCTATGACAATGACTACATGAATAACTCATTTTATTCTCTTTGGCAGATATTGAATTTCTTATAAATTGATGATTTGCGGCAACCCTGCATTGAGAAAGTCTATCAGCATCATTTTTCCAATAGCATTTGCTTACTTCATGTATCTGAGTAACATTTCAGTAATTCTTGCAGTATTTCAAACTTTTTCATTTTTTTATATTTGTTATGATAACTTATGATCAGTGACATCTTTGATGTTACCACTGTAATTTGGAAGAGGACCATGAACCATGCCCATCTAAGACAGCAAACTTAACTGACAAATGTACCTGTTCTGACCTCTCCGACAACCAGCTGTTCCATCAATTCTCTTCCTCTCCGTGGGCCCCCCTATGCTCTGAGACACAAAATATTATAATTAGAAAAATTAATAACCTTAGAATGTCATCTAAGTACTCAAGTAAAAGGAAGAGTTGCACGTCTCACTTTAAATCAAAAGCTAGAAATGATTAAGCTTAGGAAGAAAGGAATGTCAAAAGCTGAAATAGGTCAAAAACTAGGCCTCTTATATAAAACAAGTAGCCAAGATGTGGATGCAAAAGAAAAGTTCTGAAAGGAAATTAAAAGTCCTACTCCAGTGAACACACAAATAGTAAGAAAGCCAAACAGCCTCATTGCTGATATGGAGAAAGTCATAGTGGTCTGGATAGAAGATCAAAGCAGCCACACCCTTGAGTCAAAGCCTAATTCAGAGTAAGGCTTTAACTCTCTTAAATTCTGCGATGGCTGAGGGAGGTGAGGAAGCTGCAGAAGAAAAATCTGAGGCTAGCAGATGTTGGTTCATGAGGTTAAAGGAAAGAAGACATCCAAAACATCAAAGTACAAGATGAAGCAGCTGATATAGTAGCTACAGCAAGTTATCTAGCTATCTAGTTAACTAGCATAGAAGATCTAGCTATGATAATGAATGAAAGTGGCTATACTACAGATTTTCAGTGTAGATAAAACAGACTGATATTGTAAGAAGATGCCATCCAGGGCTTTCATAGCTAGAAAGAAATCAATGACTCACTTCAAAGCTTCAAAGAACAAGCTAAAGCCCTTGTTAGGGGCTAACACAGCTAGAGACTTTAAGTTGAAGCCAATACTCATTTACCATTCTTGAAATCCTAGGGCCCATAAGAATTAATGCTGAGTCTATTTTGTCTATGCTATAGAAATGGAAACCACAAAGCCTGAATGACAGTACATGTGTTGACATCATGGTTTACTGAATATTTTAAGCTCACCATTGAGAACTACTGCTCAGAAAAAAAGATTACTTTCAAAATATTACTGCTTTTGACAATGCTCCTGGTTACCCAAGAACTCTGATAGAGATGTAAAATATTATAATGTTTTCAGGCCTGTTAAAACAACATGCATTCTGCAGTCCATGGATCAAGGAGTAATTTCAACTTTCAAGTCTTACTATTTAAGAAATACATTTTGTGAGGCTATACCTGCCATGGATAATGATTCCTCCAATGGAACTGGGCAAAATCAATTGAAAACCAACTGATTCACCATTCTAGATGCCATTAAGAACATTTGTGATTCATGGGAAGAGATCAAAATATCAACATTAACAAGAGTTTGCAAAAAGTTGATTCTAACCCTCATGGATGACTTCGAGAGATTCAAGACTTCAGTGGATGTAGTGACTGCAGATGTGGTGGAAATCACAAAAGAACTAGAATTAGAAGCAGAGTCTAAAGATGTGACTGAATTGCAGTAATCTCATGATGAAATTTTAATGGATGAGCAGTTACTTATTATGGATGGGCAAAAAAAGCAGTTTCTTGAGATGGAATCTACTTCTGGTAAAGATGCTGTGAAGACTGTTGAAAAGACAACAAAGAATTTTTAATATTATATAAACTTAATTGATAAATCAATGGCAGGGTTTGAGAAGACTGACTTCAATTCTGAAAGAAATTCTACTGTGGGTAAAATGCTATCAAACAGCACTGCATGGTACAGAGAGAAAGATCTGTGAGCTGCCATCAACATCAAGGCCAGACCCTACAGTGTCAAAAAGATTATAACTCACTGAAGGCTCAGATGATGGTTAGCATTTTTCTAGCAATAAAGTATTTTCAAACTAAGGAACCTACATTGTTTTTTTAAGACATAATGCTATTGTACACTTAAAAGAATATAGTATAAACTAGCTTTTATATGCACTGGAAAACAAAAATTCATGTGACTTGCTTTATTGTGGTATTTCCTTTATTGCAGTGGTCTGGAACCAAACCCATCATATCTCCAAGATATTCCTATATTTGTTTAAGATGACTAGACTTATTGGTTGACAGATTTATTATAAGTTACTTAATACCTTTAAGTACAATGTCTTTAGAAGTGATGAGACCAAATATAAACTTCATTTGCTTTTTCTAGTGTGCTTAAATAAGTATATGTGTACACTGTGTGTGTGTGTGTGTGTGTGTGTGTGTGCATGCACATGTGTATGCACAAGTACAATCAAAGTTTATTTGGAATTCTTAGAAGTCTACTGAAATTGATGTTTCCCTACATATAGTATAACGACAAATAACATCCTTGGCAGTATCAGGAAGATTGGTAAGAGACCAGAGTATTGTCTGAATAATTGAAATTAATTCATGTTCAGTAGACTTGTAGTGTGCTAAGTATGTTCTTGCATAAAATTTTTAATTCTTTACATATGTAATATGTAAATTCTATGTATATCTAAAAATCTTTATTAAAATATCCCATCTCCAAACTCATATATGTTTATTATTTGTTACTTATAACAAATAATATGTATGAATAATAAGAATGGATTCACTTAATAGTCCAAATACATAAAACAAGAGAAATTTAGAAAAACATATTTTCCCATTTTAGGCTAAATTTCCTGGAGTCTCATGAAGTTAACAAAAAAGTATTTGCACAATTCAGGCTAAAATCTACACATGCATATTTGATTTTCAAAGGCATACACCTTGGGCCAGAAAAAAGAATCTCTTGACATAAGCCGTAAATATATCTTTAGGAAAATGGAAATTTTATATTCGTTCTTCTTTTATTAAATTCTGTTAGAATAGAATAAAACTATACCTGAGGTGGAGAGTTTATGGGTAAAGATGAAACATAACATCTTCAGACCAAAAAAAAAAAAAAAATGGAATCGATATTCATTGGATGCAAAAATGGCCAATGTGCTAATTATTTTTGCTACCTTGAATATGATTAATGGACAACTGAATTCAGTTTTAAATTTAAAACTGTAGTGCTGTGGTCATCCTAGTATTATGCAATATAATCACTAGTTCCATTTAACACTTATTTTTAATAATACAGTCTAGCTTTCATCATCAAATCATATTTCCAGGCTTTACCTCTACAAGTTACTATAGAACAGTCAAAATGGACACTTGTTTCTTCAATTTCTTTTGACCCAATAACACACAGTTCCCTGTCCATAGAGTAGGACCCCACTGTCTATCCATTTCAAAAAGAAAAAGTTGTGACCCATAATATCTTCATATCTCGATATGTGCACAAAAAGCCTACATACATATAATTAAAATAAAATTTCTTACATTAAAAAAGGACACTTGTATTTTCCAAGCCTTCTTTTTTTTTTTTTCTGTCTTTTTGTCTTTTTAGGGCCACACCCACGGCACATTGGAGGTTCCCAGGCTAGGGGTCTAATTGGAGCTGTAGTCACCAGCCTTCGCCACAGCCACAGCAACGCCAGATCTGAACCAAGTCTGCGAACTATACCATAGTTCACAACAATGCCAGATCCTTGACCCAATGAGCAAGGCCAGGGATCGAACCCACAACCTCATGGTTTCTAGTTGGATTCATTTCTGCTGCGCCATAATGGGAACTGCCCTTTTCCAAGTCTTAATGTCAAAACCTGTCTTCTGAATAAGACTTAAGGGATCTTAGAAGTCACAGTTCTCTCAGGAAATTATCTTTGTAAAATAGCAACTTTATTTTATGCTTTTCCTTTTTATGATATTCCATGAAATAAAAACTCAGTCAAAAGATATCCTGTATAAAGAACAATCGAAAACCAGTTAAAAGTACCAACTTCTCCAGTGGGATCAAGATTGCAGAGGAGTAAGACATGGCACTCACCTTCTCCCACAAACATATCAAAAAAAAAAAAATCTACACTAGAATGATTTACACAGAACATCTATTGAACAATGGCAGAAGGCCTTAGACCTCCACAAAGGGCAAGAAACCCTTACATAAGTGGGTAGAACAAAAGGGAAAAAAAAGAGCGAGAAAAGAAAAAAAAGAGAGAGAGAAAAGAAAAAAAAAAAAGGAATCAAGATGAGACCAGCACTTCTTAGAGGGAGCTGTGAAAGAGGAAAGGAATATGCACCCCAGAAGGCCACCTACCTGACAGGGAGATCAGCCAGGATGGAGGGGGAACCTCAAAGCCTTGGAGAAAAGCACAGCAGCCAGACCGAAGAGGGCAAAGCAAAGACAGAGCTGCATATACTACCTGTACCATGGCCCAGGACCACAGCCTGAGACACTCTGGCAGAGGCTGGGCACTGAGACTCAGGCCTCAGAGCTCAGTTCCAGGGAAAGACTAGGGTTGGCCGTATGGAGACAGCCTGAGGGGGCTAGGGAGCCATGTGCCACGAGCTGGGGAAGAGTGCCACAGCCAAGAGAGTGTGGAAGAAGTCCTGGGCCTGAAAGAGAAGCAAGACACCCTTGTTGGGGAGGGCAGAAGGAGAGGGAGAGGCTCTGTCATAGGAACATCTCTTTCTGTGCACACATAGGCTCTCAAGTGCTGAGGTGCCTCTTTCTTAGTGTATGGTAGGTGCAAACCGCTGTAGCCATCTGTCCAGAGGTGGGTGCAGCCTGCAAACGCTAGGAGTCCCATGAACAGGAACAACTTGTGGCCCCAGTCATCTCACAGGGCGCAACAGAGGGCACTGCAAACGAGTGCCACCTGTTGCCCAAACTCCCCTGGGAACACACACGCCCTGCCAATGCTGCCGCCAAAGGCTCTAGGCACTACTTCTACCTCCCTGAGAGTCACTGACATTGCCCAGGGCCCTGCAACCAGAAGCAGCCTGCCCTCCCCCCGCCCCTGCCCCATGGGTCCTTGGCCACTGTCAAGGGCCTAGCAGCCAGACATTGGCTATAGGCCCTGCCCACTGCCTCTATTTCCCTGGAAGAATGCACAGGCCATGAACCAGCACACCCCCTATCAAGGGGACAACAATCTACACACACTGAGGAATCATATGCAAGCATCCAAACCAAAGCAGCCCTCACACCAAAAAAAAAAGGAAGCCCTCATAATCTACTCAGGAGCATTCCCATATATAAATAGCCCTCCAAAAAATTTTAAATCATTAAATGCAAGAATCTAAAAAAAAAAAAAAAAAAGGTACCAACTTCTCTCCACTATCGCTTGTAAGTGATCTACGGAAGGATGAAAAGAATGTACATCTGACTGAGGAAATGGTGACTAATTATATTAATAGCAAGTAATAGAGCCAAGTCTCATCACTTCACGACTAAACACCTTGACTTACTAATCAAGGTTGTTGGGCTATAAGAAAATAGTGGTTTCCCCTTAAATGGACTGAAAAAAAAAAGATAAGCAAAAAAAAGATTATACTTACAATCTATTTTTTTTTCTTCCGAGAAATGCTCCCCACTTCAGTGAATCATTTTTATAAATATTCAAGTAAAAAATGAGTACACTATTTGGTTTTATGCAAATTTTTTTCCATATGCTATAAGCATATTCCAAAAAATGTAGGGTAACAGTCCACAGCCATTATGTAAAATATATTCCCAAAAAATGAGAGCAAAGAGGTCCAAAAATGAGATAACAAAAGGATAACGACAATGGTAAAGACAGTTGGTCCCTAGTTTCAGCATCTTCAACATGTCAGATGAGATAGAATTATTATGATTCCCTATAAAAGAATTTTCTGTCACTCTGAATTTTATCACACTTTTATAGTTTTTATTTAGTGTCTATTAGTCTAGGCTAAAGAACATAAATTAATAAAATTAACTGAGTAAAACTAGTATTATATGTTGTGATCCATAAGCGAGTTGGAAAAAGGATTTCCAGGCTCAGAGCAAGGTGAAAAGTAAGATAAGTTTATTGAGATAAGAAACACTACTGGCACAGAGGGAAGACTTCCTGATAATCAGAGAGGGCTGACCCTGAGTGAGTGGGTATGTCTGTTCTTATAGCCCAGGGACAAAGGAGAGAGGAGAGATCCTAGGACACACTTACTGGTTGACTCGGGGAGTATACTGCCTCTGTAGATAGGGGCAGGGTGAGAAGTGGGCCAAATATCTTTCCTAGTAGGAGGCAGGAAGGAGTAGGCCAGGTTGTTCAGAAGGGGCTGGAGAACTCTGTAACAACTGCAGTGAAACTGAAGGGGCAATAGGGTCTGGTAATTTTATCCCCATCAGATGCTCTTGGAGTCGATCTCAGTGGAGAGGCTTTGAAGTCCCACATTACAGATAATGAACTTTATTCAATTTCGATAGCTCCTTAGAAAATTCCAATTCTAACGTCCTAAGATCAACACCTAATCTGATCAGGCATCTTGTAGATGTAGTCTTCACCCAGGTACCTGTCAGAATGGAGTTCTATATCATGGAGGTAAATTCCTACTGGTGGCAAATGTGACTGGGAGACAAGAACTGGAATGATTCATTACAACCTGTCACCTTCCTAAGGAGAAGAACACTCACAACTGCCTTTTAAAAATAGCTTATAGAAGAGGGAATGCATTGCAGGCTTTGAATGAGGGCCTTTTCAAGGCAGAAGCAGGAAGTGTGATTTTCAACTACCAACCCTCTCCCATCCCCACCTCAGTTGAAGCTTAATTTTCTTTTTTGTTTTTTTTCCAGATGGAATTAGAATAGAAGGGAAAGAGGGTGGTTGTTAAGGATTATCCTAAGTCAAAACATGTAGGCTTCAGAAGGCTCTGCCTGTTGGTCAAAATACAGTCC
Source organism: Sus scrofa (assembly GCF_054392235.1). Lineage (NCBI taxonomy): Eukaryota > Metazoa > Chordata > Mammalia > Artiodactyla > Suidae > Sus > Sus scrofa. The sequence goes on from NC_139398.1 coordinate 37,195,237, forward strand.
TTGCCTGGTCACAATCTATTTGTTTATTCAATAAACTTTTATGGGGTGGCCTATAGTACCAGTTACTGTGCCAAGTAATGGAAATACAAAGATGAATAAAACACAGTTTTATCCTTAAGGAACTTTCTATTCAAGTCAGGGAACCAGATAAGAAAGAGAGGACAACACAACGAAATGAGTGCTATGATTCATTCAAACCGAGGGCAAAGTGGGTCAAGAAAGACTTCACTGAAGGGTATCATAGGAGCCAAATTTGGGGAGATGGGGGAAAAAAGTGCATGTGAGGGAAGTGCTCCAGATGAATGAAGGAGATAAAGTTTGTAAAGAAAACCTAGAACTGGGGGGCCTTTATTCAGTTCATGGTGACTGGATTGTGAAGTTAGTCAAGGGCTATAGTGTGAGAGTTCTCATAAACCACACTAGTTTAGAGGAAGTCTTTGAGGAGCAACTGAAGGAGGTCAAGCAGGAAATGTTTTTGAAAGTTTATTCTATATTAGAGTAGAGATAACCATAAAAGAAAAATATCTTAGGAAATAAGCAAAAGTCTAGTCATGATAGGGGAAAAAAGTCTTGGGTGGAAAAAATATTAATGATGTCTAATTAAAATTCTGCTGCAAAAAATAAAAAAATAAAAAAAATTCCTGCTGCACATGGGTATCCTGTGTTTCTCTCCTGGTTTCCAAAAGGGAAGCAGCTCTTACTATTTATGACCTCTTTAAGACTTCCTAAAATGACTTTTTCCTGCTTGCTTGGTAGTGTTCCCAGAGCATGAGTAAGCCCTGAACGCAAGTGATACTTCTCTCTTAAGCCTTAATGAGCCACAATTAATCTAAACATATAAATTATGCTAAATAACAGATTTATCTTCAGCAATGTGTGACACAATTAAATATTTTATTAGATACATTGTTCACATCAGGTTGTAGACTCAGAAATATAAATGATTTCCTCACAACACTTCAACATTCAAAATATCAATGAGCTTTGACCACATAGAATTTTTTTTGCAAAAAGGGCAAAACAAAAAACAAACAGAACAAGGAGTTCCCATCGTGGCTCAGTGGTTAATGAACCCAGCTAATAACCATGAGGTTTCGGGTTCAATCCCTGGCCTCGCTCAGTGGGTTAAGGGTCTGGCATTGCCATGAGCTGTGTTGTAGGTCACAGATGCGGCTCAGATCCCATGTTGCTGTGGCTGCGGCGTAGGCCAGCAGCTACAGCTCCAACTCAACCCCTAGCCTGGGAACCTCCATATGCTGCGGTGTGGCCCTAAAAAGACAAAAAAAAAGAATTTTTTTCCTCTCATTTTTTACCTACTTACTACTGTATTCCAGATAAACAAACTTTAAAAAAAATTCTGGAGTGTAGTTGACTTACAATGTTGTGTCAGTTTCAGTTTTGTACACAGTAGTGTATATATGTTAACCCCAACCTCCTAATTTATCTCTTTCCCCATGTTTCCTCTTTGATAAACACAAGTTTGATTTCAAAATCTGAGTCTATTTCTGTTTTGTAAATAAGGGTTTTTTTGTATCATTTTTTATTATATTTCACATAAAAGTGATGAAGATGTGGTACATATATACAATGGAATATTACTCAGCCATAAAAGGAATGAAATAATGCCATTTGCAGCAACATGGATGGACCTAGAAATTACCATACTAAGTGAAGTTTGTCAGACAAACAAGCATATCATTGAATGCTCTGATATTTATTATGCCTTATTTTAATTTTTTCTTCATAGTAAAAGTTTATTCTTAAATTATCTCATCCTGATTCCCTTTCAGCTTTTGTTTACCCATTTCTTGCCTGTTATTGATACCCAAACTCCATATCTGTCCAGTTCTCTCCAACTCATCTCCTCAATCACCATCATCTGTACTTACCCTAAATCATGATATGTACATGTGTATCAGCGTATGCATGTGTGTGCGTAAAACTAGTCTTTTCATTTGCTAGCACAATATGGGACTCTTAAGTGGTCCTGATATTAAAATCGCCACCCAAGATACTAAAGATTCTATTCAAAGAGAGAAATTGGTATTCGACTATGTTTGATATTTTGCTAACCATGGAATGAAAGAGAAAAATTATACTCAAAATAGTTACCACATAGGGGTAAGGATAAATTAGGCAGACATATGAACACTACTACATATAAAATAGATCGTTAACAAGGACCTACTGTATAGCAAAGGGTACCCTACTTGATAAAGTATAATAACCCATATGGGAAAAGAATCTGAAAAGGAATGGATATATGTGATGTATAACTGATCCATTTTGCTGTACACCTGGAACCAACATCACCTGTAAGTCAACTATATTTCAATAAAATTTATTTTTTAAAAATTAGTCACCACACGTAGTACAAAAGACATCTTCATAGGATGCCCTATATCCATGTACAACAATGCTATCAGTAAAGACTCAATCCTTTACTGGCATCTGATCTTCCTTGTATGATGCCCTATATGTTCCCTGTCCCTTGGCTTTGTACCTGGCTACTTTTCACTTTCACCTCATCATCACTCATCCACTTCCTTATGGTGTCTTGCTACCAAGATTGTTTTCCTGATTTTCCTTCCAATTTCATGCAATGTTTCTCTCAGCTTAGTTAGCACTGAATTCTACTAGACATTCCTTCTGGTTAACCCTTCAGATCTCTTCATTCCCTCATTCTGAGAATAAAACTGACTTTCCCCTCATAGCCTTGTGTTATTCCTCAGGAACTGACACACCTTGGCAATGCAGCCATTTGTATATATAACTCATAAAGCAAAAATCAGTATGAACTGCTGCAATTTTCACCCCATAAGTGGGGAAAACCTCAAGCATTGGTCATGGTGATGATTTATAGAGTTTTTGTTTGTTTGTTTTATTTGGATTGCTTTTTATTTATTTTTTTTAATCAGTCTTCAAGGTCTTTGACTTCTGCTATTTGTCAACTGTATAATTAGTTCTAGTTTGTGTCAAGCTCTTAAACTAATGTTGGAAAAATCATCTCCATAAATATAATTCATTATTTTTCTAGTAAATTAGAAGCTAAATAATGAAGATTTTTCAATTTTTCTTCATTTTCTTAAAGTTTTATTGAAGTACAGTTGATTTACAATGTTGTGATAATTTCTACTGCACAACAAAGTGATTCAGTTATACATATACACACACATCTTTTCTTTTTCAGATTCTTTTCCCATATAGCTTATCAGGGAATATTGGGTAGGGTTCCCTGTGCTCTACAGCAGGTCCCCATTTCTGCATAATGAAGAATGTTTATCTCAGAAACTATATTCTACAAAAAAGGAAATTTTCTACTCAAACAAAATATTTTGTCATTTTGATATTCCTGGAAAATATTTTCATACCTTTCAAGTCAAAGACAAAAGACATGAATGCCTGAGTTTAGGCAGATGAGCTGGTTGTTTCTGTAGTAGACTGTGTCTTCTAGGCAGTCACAGTTTCAGTCATGGTTACACATTCATATATGGAATCAATTGCTACACCTAAACCCTGTTTGATTAGTACATGCATGTTTATATTTTACAAGTCTCTTTTTTTCCCCTCAACAAGGCAAACTCAACCAGGACTATCATCTGGTGGCAACTGTGATAAAAGGTATAGGAGACTTAATCCAGTAATAATTACTTGGGCAATTTATATTCCAAAGGAGAAATAAATTACCCTTTTCCTTTTCTTATGGCCACACCCAGATATGGAAGTTCTCAGGCCAGAGGCTGCATTTGAGCCACAATTGTGGCAACATCAGATAGTTTAACCCCGGCTAGGGATCAAATCCACACCTCCACAGCAACCAGAGATGTTGTAGTCAGATTCTTAAAACACTGCACTCAGTGGGAACTCCAAATTGTCCTTTTCTTTTTCTTCTAATGCAATTTGGTAATCCCTCCATTTGCTTATTAATATAGTCACTAATCCCAACATTATCAGTACAGACGAGAAATTAATAATTCCATGTAACTACAAATTGTAAGCAATTCAAAGTAGCTGTGTCTTGAAGAAGTTATTTTAATGTTCTTCCTTTATTGTCCCAATCCCAATTCTTAGAGCACAATCCCTTCCAACTCTACCCATTTCTGAATAACAAAGACTTGATCACATCAATTAGTCAAGTAAATGACACTAGGCAAAGTCTATCTTAAAATCATGTATGTTGAAAAAAATGTATTCACTAAGATTATTTTAAGAATAACTATTTTACTGGAGTTCCTGTCATGGCTCAGTGGTTAATGAATCCGACTAGGAACCATGAGGTTGCAGGTTCAATCCCTGGCTTTCTCAGTTGGTTAAGGATCCAGCATTGCCATGAGCTGTGGTGTAGGTTGCAGACGCAGCTCAGATCTGGCGTTGCTATGGCTCTGGCATAGGCTGGCGGCTACAGCTCTGATTAGACCCCTAGCCTGGGAACCTCCATGTGCCACAGGAGCAGCCCTAGAAAAGACAAAAAGACAAAAAATAAATAAATAAATAACTACTTTACTTTTAAAAGATCAGAATTTAAATTAAATATGACATTTAGCTAGCATCCCATGAAAAGTTAGCCTCTCCTAATTTCCCATTAAATACTCATGAAAAAATAGGGAGGAAAAACTGCAGTTATAATTAATTGTGACTACAAGAAAGTGATCAAGCCAGCAAAACATACAATAAATAGAGATAAAGCCATCCCTATACTCTCTGTTGACAATCCACATATCTATAAAGGGGTCTCTTCACATATGGATAAAGAAAGCAATTTCATTTTCCATGGTTTGTTGCTATAAATCAGATAATTGATTTTTGTACATTAAACTTGAATTTTGAAATTTTTGCTAAATTCACTTATTAAATCCAGTAGTTTTTTCATAGATTACTTGAGATATTCTACATATTTGATTATGTCATCTATGAAGACAGTTTTATTACTTCCTTTCCAACTTATATGCCTTTTTTGTCTTGTATAATTGCTCTAGCTAGGTCCTCCAGCACAATGTCAAATGGAAGTGATAAGAGGACACCTTTACCTTGCTCCCCATCTTAAGGAGAAAGCATTCAATGTTTCAAAGTTAAATCTGATGTTAGCTATAGACTTGTCACAGATACCTCTTCTAAGGTTAAGAAAATGTCCTTCTATTCCTAATTTGCAGAGTTTTTCTTATGAATGAATGTTGAAAATTACGAGATTTTTTTCTTTATCTATTGATAGGCTCCCCATGGGTTTTGTGGGTTTTTTTTTTTAAAGTCTATTGATATGGTAAATGATATTAATTGGTTTTTTAACAGTAAAACAAAACTTATATTCTTGAAATAAACTTCACATGGTCAAATGTTAAATCAATCTTGCATTCTTAAAATAAACCTCAATTAGCCAAGATATATTATGATTTTTATATATTGTTGAACTTGATGTGTTATTTTTTTAAATAATTTTAAATTTTGTGTTCATAAGGGATATGTTCTGTAGTTTTCTTTTCTTGCAATGTCTTTATCTGGTTTTCGTATTGGGATAATCTGGTCATATAAAATAAGTTATTAACCTCCTCCTATATATTTTGAAAGAGTTCATATAGGATTAACATTGTTTCTTCCTTAAGTGTTGGGTAGATTTTACCAATAAAACTATTTGGACCTAGACTTGTTTCTCTTGCAGAAATTTTCAATATACAGATTCAAGTTTTAAAAAGGATATAGGCCTATCTCGACTGTTTTCACACCAGGCTTGGTAATTTGAGTCAATAAATATCTCCATTTCATCCAAGCAATGAAATTTATTGGCATAGAGTTTTTTTGTATTCATTTTCTATTGCTGCAAAACCAATTACCAACACTTAGTGACTTAAAACAACAAGCATGTATTGCCTCACAGATTCCGTGAGCAGGAGACTACGCAGGACCTAACTGGGTCAAGGTCTTACAAGACTAGAGTCTAGGTATCTGGGAAACTGCATACCTTTCTGGAGTTTGAGGTCTTGTGATTATTGGCAGAATTCAGTTCCTGACTTCCTCATTCCTGCTTCCTATCAGCTGGAGGGTCTCTCCCAACTCCTGGAAGCCACCAATTGTTCTTTGACATGTGGCTCTCTCACACCCTCTCAAAACATGGCAGTTTACACATCTTCAAGGGTAGCAGAAGAATCTCTCACTCCAGTCTGATAAGATAGTTTTATATAATGTACAGTATTCATAAATTCTGTCCACATTTGAGGTAAGAGGATTATATGGTGCAGATACACTTCGGTTGGAAATTTTGGAGGCCATCTTAGAATTCTGCCTACCACGAAGTTGTTCATAAATTTGCTTATTAACTTAATTTCTATAGAATCTTTAATTACTTCTCTTTTATTGGTAATCTGTGCATAACTTTTCTACCTTGGTTGATATAGCTAAAATTTTATTAATTGTTTATTCTCTTGGTTTAATCCATTTTTACTGATTTTTGTCTACTGATTTTCACTCATTCTTTCTTTCAATGTATTTTGGATTTGCCCTTTTCTTTCTAGTGCCTTAAGACTGATTTTTGTAATGTATTTTAGACCTTTCCTCTTTTCTAATATAAGCATTTAAAGCTACTTGTTTAATCACTGCTTTAGTCATACTCCATAAATTTTGATTTGCAGTTTCCATTTTGATTGAGTTCAAAATATTAACTAACTTTTCTTGTCATTTCTTCTTTAACTCATAGGTGATTTAGAATTTTATTATTTAATTTCCAAATATTTAAGGATTTCTAAGATAGCATTCCATTATTAATTTTTAATGTATTCAATTTTTTTTTTTTTTGGTCTTTTTGTCTTTTTGCTATTTCTTGGGCCACTCCCATGGCATATGGAGGTTCCCGGGCTAGGGGCTGAATCAGAGCTGTAGCCGCTGGCCTATGCCAGAGCCACAGCAACGCGGGATCCGAGCCACGTCTGCAAACTACACCACAGCTCACAGCAACGCCGGATCGTTAACCCACTGAGCAAGGGCAGGGACCGAACCTACAACCTCATGGTTCCTAGTCGGATTCGTTAACCATTGTGCCATGATGGGAACTCCTCAATTTTGATCAAAAAACTTACTCTGTAGAATTATGGAATGTTTTTAAATGTAGTGATTTTATTTATTTAAAATTACTCGAGACTAGCTTCTACCCTAGAATGTGCTCTATCTTGATAACTGTTCCACATGTACTTGAAAAGAATGACGATTCTGCTGCTATTGGTTAAAATATTCCAAAATTATCAATTAGGACAAGGTGGTGAATAATTTTGTTCATGTCCTCCACATGTTTTCTGAGAACTTGATCTATTAATTGCTAAGAGAAGAGTACTGAAATCTAGATATCTATAATTAAAGATGTCTTTTTGTCCTTTCAGTCAGCAGTTTTGTTTCATATGTTTTGAAGTTCTATTATTTGATATGCGTGTACTTGTAGAATAATTTTATCTTTTGAATGAATCGACTATCATTATTGATCATCTGTCTTTATGCCTGATAGTATTCTTTCAATGCTTTGATATTAACATTGCCATTCCAGGTTTTCCATGATTAATATTTGAAAATATTTTTCATCATGTTTCTTTATATATACCTTCATATTTAAAGTGTCTTCATATTTAATGTGGATTTCTTTTAGACTACAGATAGGTGGATCATAATCTTTTTATACCAATCTAACATTCTCAAATTTTTGGAGTATTTGGAACATTTACATTTGATGTGATTATCAGTACAATTAAGTTTGAATCTATCAGCTTGCTATTTGTTTTCTATTTTCCCACATTTTTGCTATTCTTTTTTCCACTTCCTTTTTGTAGCTTTAGTTTAGTTCAGGTTTGTTTCACTAGTTGTTTGTTAGGTACATCTCTTTATTTTACAAAGTTATTGGATGCGCTAAAGTAGCCCTGTCCAAGAGACATATGATGTAAGTCAGGTACATAATTTAAATGATCTAAAAACCATGCTAAAATACAATGAAACAGGTAAAATTAATGTTAGCATTTTTTTGGCTTATTTTAGGGCTGCAACCACGGCACATGAAAGTTCCCAGGCTAGGGTTCAAATCAGAGCTATGGCTGCCAGCCTACACCACAGCCACAGCAGCACAAGATCCAAGCTGCATCTGCAACCTATACCACAGATCATGGCAACGCCAGATCCTTAACCCACTGAGTGAGGCCAGGGATCGAACCTACATCTCCATGGATACTAGTTGGATTGGATTCAGCTGTGTCACAATGGGAATTCCTTGCAATATATTTTTAATCCAATATATCCAAGACAATATATATATACATGTAATTGGAGTTCCCGTCGTGGTGCAGTGGTTAACAAATGAGGTTGCAGGTTTCGATCCCTGGCCTTGCTCAGTGGGTTAAGGATCTGGTGTTGCCATGAGCTGTGGTGTAAGTTGCAGGCGCAGCTCAGATTCCGTGTTGCTGTGGCTCTGGCATAGACCGGTGGCTACAGCTCTGATTAGACCCCTAGCCTGGGAACGCTATATGCCGCAGGAGCTGCCCTAGAGAAAGGTTAAAAAAAAAATGTAATTAATATAATCAATAAAGAGACAAACTAGCATCCTATTTCACCTACTGTGATGCACTGAAAAGATTACATAATCTATGTGGTTTTCTACTACAAGTTAATAATAATCATAGGAAGTATTTAAACAAAAATTGAGAACTATTCACAAAACAACTGGCTTGTACTCCTCTAAAATTCCATTGTTATGAAAGGCAAAGAAGGGCTAATGGACAGTTACAGGTCAGAGGAGACAAAGGAGACATTACAACTGGATACAAAGTCTGATCCTTGACTAGATCCAGGATCAGGAAAAATAAAATTGTTGAAAAGAACATTACAGAGATAATTTATGAAATTTGATAATACACTGTAGATTAGATAATAGTATTATATTAAAATTAAATTTAGTGAAATTTATAATTTTACCCTTTTTACGTAAGAAAGTGACCTTATTTTTAAGAGATAAACACAAGACTAAGAGGTAAATAGTCCTAATGTCTGCAGTTTATTTCTAAGTAATTCAGTAATAATAATAATAGATGTTATAATTTCATATATGTATAAATGATAAAACAAATGTGGCAAAATATTAATACCTAGTGGATATTTAGGAGTACTTTTTACTGTTCTTGAAGAACTTTTTTCAAAATACAATTAAAAAATAGTAAATTTAGAAGGGTTACTAGTTACATGATCAATCAAGATGCCCAAATCCACTGCCTTCCATGAATTAGCCATAACTATGTACAAAACTAAATTTTAAACATGATGCCATCAGCAATAATATTAAAATATAAAATACATAGGAACATATTTAAATGGAAATTTACAGGATCTCTATGTAGAAAACTACAAAACATTAAAGAGAGAAATGAAAAAAGAGCAAAATAAACAAGGGATGTATCATTTCATGGATTAGAAGTCTCAGTACTAGGAAGACAATTCTCAAAAAAATTCAATACTTTCAATGTAATTCTAATAAACATCACAGTTGTCTCTTTTTAAACTGACGACCTGATTTAAAAAAATACATACTTAAAAGCAAAGGGCAAACGATAGCTAAGGCATTTTGGAAGAACAAAGCTAAAAGTTTTATTTAGCAAATATCCAGACCTATGATAAAGCTATATAGTAAATAAGTAGTAAGTGACATAGTAAATAACACACTATTGTTTTGGCCCAATGTTGGACAAAGTGACCAATGGAACAGTAGAGTCTAAAAACAAATGCAGGAGTTTCCCTGTAAGACAGCAGGTTAAGGATCCAGTGTTGTCCCTGCAGCAGCTTGGGCTGCTGCTGTGGCCAGGGTTTAGTCTCTAGCCTGGGAATTTTCACGTACTGCAGGCACAGCCAAAAATAACCCCAGCAGATGTATATTTATGAGAAATTAATTTAAAAAAATGTTTGAAAAAGGTTAACAGTGAATTGCAGCAAGGTCATTTACAAAGATCTTGTAAATAAATGTTGCCCTGTCAGTAGACACATATTAAAAAATAAACTGGCCAACAACTCACAAAATACGTAAAAAAAATCAGTTTTATGTGGTCTGCAGGTCTAAAAATGTTAACACTAAAGCAAACTTTGCAGAGGGAAACAGAGAACATTGTCCTAACCTTTGAGTCAGAAAAGGTTTGTTACACTAAAAGAATCATAAAGATTCAGTAATTTCACCCCCAGGATTTTATTCACAGTATTATATATAATCACAAAAGAAATGGAATAATCCGAAATGTACTATATAAATAAGGGTATAGTGAAGTAAATTGTGATAATGTTTTGAAATATTAAGCAATTATTTAGAAGTCTTGTAAAAAAAAAACAAAAAAAAACAGTGAGGAGTTCCCACCATGGCTCAGTGATTAACGAATCCTACTAGGAACCCTGAGGTTTCGGGTTCGATCCCTGGTCTTGCTCAGTGGGTTGGGGATCCGGCACTGCCGTGACCTGTGGTGTATGTCACAGATGCAGCTTGGATCCTGTGTTGCTGTGGCTGTGGTGTAGGCCAGCGGCTACAGCTCCGATTCGACCCCTAGCCGAGGAACATCCATATGCCACGGGTGCGGCCCTAGAAAAGGCAAAAAGACAATAGACAAAAAAAAAAAAAAAACAGTAATAGTTTCATAGTACCATAAATATTGTCAAAAGCAGAATATATGATAATAAAATATCTGTGTATTCACATGTTAATATTCATGTATGAACTGATTACAAAAATTATTAGAATGAGTCAAAATACTAGCAATCTGTTTTTATGGATTATGACAGGCAAATATTTTCTTTATCTTTTACTATTATCTACCCTTCCTACAAATGAGAATATATTAATTTTGTAATGAGCAAAATAATAATATTTTGTATGATTGGTATTTCACTTTAAAAATATAATTTACAGGTATTATTTTAGGCCACATATATGCTGGTCTGCTTCATTCTGTCTCTGAGTATCATAAGCATATGAAATTGGTGGCTTGTAGATCCAGATAAGAGCTAGACGAAATCAGTATGAGTAGCTCCAGCTAAAAGCTTAAAAATTAATAGATTTAGTGGGCTTTGTTTATGACATTGTGGGATGAATCCCTGGGATGATCATTATTTCTTTACATTCTATCTTCTCGAGTTGTGTTATATTCTAGAATAGTGATCCAGTATGTGTGGGTTAGTAGTTACACAAAAGGTGAGATCTGAGGGTTGCCAAGAAAAAAAACCCAACCAAAATATTTACCCTATTCATGTCTAAAATGTAACAATCAGTTATTTGTAATTGTAGGTTCCTTGAGGCCAAGGACCATTTTTATTCACCTTGGCATGTTCAACACTGGACACAGCTGGGTGAATGAAAGGGTGAAGGAAATACTAGGAAATCCCTAATATTCATCGAACCTATAACTGCAAATGTTTTCCAAGGGATAACACATTATTGCCTAATATCTAAGACTAAACAGTTCATTGGATTAACTTCCTATGTGTTGAGAGACCCTGAAAATATACCCTCTGGTCATACCAGATGCAAACCTGGCATCTACTCCAGAAATCTTGACACACATTCCTCAAGAGCTATGGAGCAAGTGAGAGAGCTAGGTCTATGAGACAATGTATTTAATACTAAACTTATTTATTTATTTATTTATTTATTGTCTTTTAGGGTCCTACCCGTGGCATATGGGAGTTCCCAGGCCAGGGGTCAAATTGGAGCTGTAGCTGCCGGCCTATACCACACCCACAGCAATGCGGGATCCAAGCTGCATCTGTGACCTCCACCACAGCTCACGGCAACAACAGATCCTTAACCCACTGAGCAAGACCAGGGATTAAAGCCGAGTCCTCATGGATACTAGCCAGGTTCCTTACCACTGAGCCATGATGGGAAACTCCTGAACTTATTTTTAAGTCAGAAAACTACAGGAAGTATATCATTATGACAGGAATGGTGCTTCTCACTCCAGATCTTCCATCACAACTGCCAAACGCTTTATGTGCCCCAAAGTCTGGGAGGTCACATTTTTACATCTGGAGTTAAGTTTTCACAACACCAAAAATACCTAATTAATCCACTGCAGTGCTTAGCCAATAAGCAAAGTGTCAGTCAGCTATGGCTGCCTATAATTTGGTAGTTCTCTATACTCACTTACTTATACACCCATGTGCTTAAAAACACTGAGTATTCATTATCAGCTAAAACTTGCAAGGATATAAATGTGTAAGACATGATCTCTGCTTTTCAATATCTCCAAAGACCTCCGATAAAAGAAGATAATTTCTCCTTGTTTCTCTCTTTCCTCTTCCTCCTCCTCCTTCTCACACTAATAGTAAAGATTTATTGACTGCCTATAATTCAGCTGTACTGTTTGAATATTTTATGTGTATGGGCTCATTGAATCCTCACTATTCCCCATCTTAATAACAGAAGAAAAAAATGAATCACAAAGAGGTTAAAGAACTTGTCAAGGATTAACAGCCCCTCAGACAGAACTTGAATCCAAGAACTAAGTCTTTGGAGCTTGATCTTCTAAACATAATATGTGTGTGTATCATATTTATATATAAATGTATAAAAACAACTATATATTTATACATAATTTGTACATAAGCTATATATGTATATAATTCATATCTATCTACCTAAAATTAGAGGCTTTCCAAATTTAAGTGTTCTCTTCTTGGTTACATTATTATATTATAAGCACAATAAAATAGAAATCTCAGCAAATTAATTTTTTTTTATTTTTTTATTACTCAAATGAATTTATCACATCTGTAGTTGTATAATGATCATGACAATCTGATTTCACAGAATTTCCATCCCACAGCCCAAGCACATCCCCCCACCCCCCAAACTGTCTCCTCCGGAGACCATAAGTTTTTCAATGTCTGTGAGTCAGTATCTGTTCTGCAAAGAAGTTCCGTCTGTCCTTTTTTCAGATTCCACATGTCAGTGAAAGCATTTGATGTTGGTGTCTCATTGTATGGCTGACTTCACTTAGCATGATAGTTTCTAGGTCCATCCATGTTGCAAAAAATGCTGGTATTTCGTTCTTTTTGATGGCTGAGTAATATTCCATTGTGTATATGTACCACATCTTCTTTATCCACTCCTCTGTTGATGGACATTTAGGTGGTTTCCATGTCTTGGCTATTGCTAATTGTGCTGCAATGAACATTGGAGTACATGTGTCTTTGCGAGTCATGATTTTTGCTGGATAGATGCCCAGGAGTGGGATTGATGGGTCAAATGGTAGTTCTATGTTTAGTTTTCTGAGGAATCTCCATACTGCTTTCCACAGCGGTTGCACCAATTGACAATCCCACCAACAGTGTACTAGGGTTCCTTTTTCTCCACACCCTCTCCGGCACTTATTGTTTGTAGACTTTGGGATGATGGCCATTCTGGCTGGTGTAAGGTGGTACCTCATCGTGGTTTTGATTTGCATTTCTCTAATAATGAGTGACGCTGAACATCGTTTCATGTGTTTCTTGGCCATCTCTATGTCTCTTTTGGAGAACTGTCTGTTTAGATCTTCTGCCCATTTTTTGATGGGCTTGTTTGTTTTTTTGGTATGGAGCTGCAGAAGGTGTTTATAAATTTTGGAGATTAATCCCTTGTCAGTCGATTCATTTGCAAAGATTTTCTCCCATTCTGTGGGTTGTCTTTTTGTGTTGTTTAGGGTTTCCTTTGCTGTGCAGAAACTTTGAAGTTTGAGTAGGTCCCATTTGTTTATTTTTGTTTTTATTGTCAATACTCTAAGAGGTGGATCTGAGAAGATGTGGCTGTCGTTTATGTCAGAGAGTGTTTGGCCTATGTTTTCCTCTAGGAGTTTGATAGTGTCTGTTCTTATATCTAGGTCTTTAATCCATTTGGAGTTTATTTTTGTGTATGGTGTTAGGGAGTGTTCTAATTTCATTCTTTTCCATGTGGCTGTCCAGTTTTCCCAGCACCACTTATTGAACAAGCTGTCCTTTCTCTATTGTATAGTCTTGCTTCCTTTGTCATAGATTAGTTGGCTGTAAGTGCATGGGTTTCATAGACTGGCTGAATGGATACAAAAACAAGACCCATATATATGCTGTCTTCAAGAGACCCACTTCACTTCTAGGGACACATACACATTGAAAGTGAGAGGATGGAAGAAAATATTTCATGCAAACAGGGATCAAAAGAAAGCTGGAGTAGCAATACTCATATCAGACAAAATAGACTTTAAAATGAAGAATATTTTAAGGGACAAAGAAGGACATTACATAATGATCAAAGGATCAATCCAAGAAGATGTTATAACAATTTTGAATATCTACGCACCCAACACAGGTTCACCACAATCTATAAGGCAACTGCCAACAACCTTAAAAGGAGAAATTGACAATAACACAATCATAGTGGGGGAATTTAACACCCCACTCACAGCAATGGACAGATCAACCAGACAGAAAATCAATAAGGAAACACTGGCCCTGAATGAAGCATTAAACCAGATGGACTTAATAGATATTTATAGGACATTTCATCCAAAGGCAACAGAATACACATTCTTCTCAGCTGCACATGGAACATTCTCTAAGACTGACCATATCCTGGGCTACAAATCCAACCTCAGTAACTTTTAAGAAAATTGAAATCATATCAAGCATCTTTTCTGACCACAATGCTATATGACTAGAAATCAACAACAAGAAAAAAACTGCAAAAAACACAAACACGTGGAGACTGAACAACATGCTACTAAACAACCAATGGATCACTGAAGAAATCAAAGAGGAAATTAAAAAATACCTAGCAGCAAATGACAACGAAGATACGACACTCCAAAACCTATGGGATGCAGCAAAAGCTGTTCTAAGAGGAAAGTTTATAGCAATACAAGCCCATCTCAGAAAACAAGAAAAAGCCCAAATAAACAAGCTAACTTTACATCTAAAGAAGATTGAGAGAGAAGAACATACAAGACCTAAAGTTAGTAGAAGGAAATTAATTAAGAGAACTTATTTTCTTTTTGGTTTTTTTGTTGCCACACCTGTAGCCTATGGAAGTTCCATGGTTAGGAGTCAAAATCAGAGCAGTAGCTGCAGGCCTACACCACAGCAACAGTAACTCAGGATCTGAGCCACGTCTGCAACCTACACCACAGTTCACAGCAATGCCAGATCCTTTAACCCACTGAGAGAGGCCAGGGTTTCGAACCTGCATCCTCAGGGATACTAGTTGTGTTTGTTACTGCTGAGCCAGAACAGAATTCCAATTAACAGATTTTAATAAAGGGAAACCTCACTAAAAATGAAGTTAGGAGGCCAGAAGGGGGAGCTCTCACAAATGCACCACCCTATGCAACACAGAACCCAACAGGAAGAGACAGGCTTTGTAACTCTGGCAGAAGTGACACTACTTTACTACCACCAGCAGGAGAAAGTTTCTCCTTGCCTGGAAAAAACTCAGCCAATGAAAAGCCACTTTGAACTCATTTCCTCCAATGGACTTTCTGTTTATACTAGCCCTTCCCAACTTCCCTTTCTCCTCCATAAAATAATTTTTACTTTTATAGAAATTTATTTCTCCTTTCCTTTACATGACATACATGTGATTCATCCATAGTTGCATGTCCTGAATTGCAATTCTTTACTGCTCCCAAATAAACCCTTTTCGCTGGTAAAGTAACTGACTGTTTTACTGTTTTAGTTAACACTAGTCAAAGGGTTTCACATCCCCTTTACTCCTCACTACCCTATTACTCACTGCTTTCAGCCCTCAGCTTGAAGAGTCCATCCTTCAGAAGGGTCCAGGGTCCCAGTGTGGCATTGCTCATTTCTGTGACTGTGGATCAAAGACAGCAATGGAGGCTGGGAACTTGATGATGATGGTGATGATGCCTGGGCACTTGCAGAAGAGACAAAGGGCTTGATTCATCACCCATCCTAGCAAGGGAGAAGAGGGTACTTTCCTAGTTAGAGAAGCTTTCTTGGGCCAAGAGTAACTAAAAATGAAATCTGAGCACAGTCTCCGAACATTAATCTCAGAAGAAATTGCCCAGGGAAATTCCCAGTCCTTGCCCAGAGAAATCCCACCAGACTTTGAACAAAGGGAACAACTTCTCTCTAACTAAATTAAAGAAGCATGCATTCAAGGAGAGTATTTGCATACATTATTCATCATCCCTCTTGTGGCTACTTTACTTTACACAGAAGATGGCCACAATTTAATGCTTCTATTCAAGGTTTTCCCTGTGTTTTCCCAAGAATTCCCTATAATACCATACTTTATGGGGAAAACAAAACAAAAAAAAAAAATTAGGGAAGATGAGAGCTAAGCATTATAGAGCAGACCTACTGATCCAGTAAGTCCCTCTGGTTGAGAATAATTTGAGTTAGAAATACAGGGTAAGAAAGAATCGGCTACCACAAACTAAGGGAGCGTTGTGATGGTGACCTGTGGTAAAGGTGAAATGACACAACTCAGGCTGGGTCTTAAACCCATATGCTGGGACTTTAACCCAGCCAAGACCCACCGTGGACTTGAATACATTGTTTGTTAATAAAAATCATACACCTGGTCTCAGGACTTACTGGAGTTTAGGTTTTTTATGTCTCAGTGCATAAGGAATTCAGCAAGAGGCAAAGTGACAGGTAAAAAGTAGATTTATCGAGATAGACAAAGTGTGCACTGTCTCAGAAGACGAGACGCCCAGAAATATGGGGTGGAAAGTTTTTATTGGCTAGGTAATTTCATAGGCTAATGAGTGGGAGGCATATTGTAACTATTTCAGGGAAGGGGTGGGGATCTCCAGGAATTGAGCCACCACCCACTTTCTGGCCTTTTGTGGTTGGCCCAGGTACTGTCATGGTGCCTGTGGGCGTGTCATTTGGCTAATGTATGACAATAAGCGTAGAATGAGGTTCAGGGCCTATTGGAAGTCTAATTGTCTGTAGTCTTGGACTTGGTTGTAACGAGTTTTTGTCATATTCTTAAGGGCTATGTCATTCCTTTTTTTTTTTTTTTTTTTTTTTTTTTTTTTTTTTGTCTTTTTAGGGCCGCACTCACAGCATATGGAAGTTCCCAGGCTAGGGGTCTAATTGGAGCTGTAGCTGCCAGCCTACACCACAGCCACAGCAACTCTGGATCCTTAACTCACTGAGCAAGGCCAGGGACCGAACCCACGTCCTCATGGATATTAGTCGGGTTCATTAACTGCTGAGTCATGGCAGGAACTCCCTATGTCATTCTTTAAGGGTTATGTCCTGCCCCCTTCCCTCCTGTTTCAGAGGGTGGTGCATGTGGCATATGGAAGGTGAGTTTTTATGGGCTAGGTAATTTCATTGGGGATTGAAACAGAGAAAGACCCTGTGAGGCTCTCCTAGGTCCAGCACCGTCTCTGAGCCCCACTTCTTGTTGGACCTTCCCTGAGTTCCGAAGAGCAGACTCAAGTGGTTAATGATTAGAACAGACAGCTACAGGACCCCAAGTACCTCCCAAACGGATATAGATAAAAATCTGAGACATATTTCGTGTTGTTCTGATGAAACTAAATTCCCCCTGCCTGATGGAGGATGGTGCTACCTGCTGACCACAAGCACATAGACACAGACTGGCTGGAACCGAAAGGTTGATGGTAAGATTGTTTTCTTTTCTTTTTTCTTTTTCTTTTCTTTTTTGGGCCACACCTGCAGCATATAGAAGTTTGCAGGCTAGGGGCAGAAATGGAGCTGCAGCTGTCAGCTTCTGCCACAGCCACAGCCACAACGCCAGATCCTAGCCACGTCTGTGACCTACACCACAGCTCATGTCAATGCCAGACCCTTAACCCACTGATCAAACCTATGGGACCAGGGATCAAAACCTGCATCTTTATAAATACTAGTGGGGTTCAGAATTTGCTGAGTCACAATGGAAACTCCTGATGAAATAACATGGTGATGTTTCAGAAACCTTATCATCAGGAGGGCTTTACAGGGTCTTTCTCAGTTTCAATCCCCTCCCCTCTTTTATTTGATACTCCTCAATCCTGAAGGCAACAGGAGTGGGACTAGGAAGAGAATAAAGTCTTGGATAGAGTGGTTAATCACAAACTCAGCAGGGAAACTTGGTTTCAGGGGGAATTAGTTTCAACTGGTAACATGACCAACACAGCCATCATGAAAACAATAGCAACCAAACACCAAAACTGAGGCGATAATAGTTATAGTAACTACATAAAAGAAATTATACACATTTTACATAACTTTTAGTTGGAAAAATGGATTATTTCAACATTTTTTGTCCATCGAAATACACTTTTTACAACTTTTAGCTTTTAAATTGTTTCCTAATACTAAATCATTTTATTTTTAAATCATTTTATCTTCGTATCTTTACTTGCATATATGTACAATAAAACAAAAGATCATTTCACCCTCAATAACCAGTGATCATATTGAATCAGTGTTCAATTCTCTATGTATCTCTTCAGCCATATAGTTTTCATGTAATAAAATATTACACATACCTTGGAGTTCCCGTCGTGGCGCAGTGGTTAAGGAATCCGACTAGGAACCATGAGGTTGCGGGTTTGGTCCCTGCCCTTGCTCAGTGGGTTAATGATCCGGCGTTGCCGTGAGCTGTGGTGTAGGTTGCAGATGCAGCTCGGATCCCTCGTTGCTGTGGCTCTGGCGTAGGCCGATGGCTACAGCTCCGA
The DNA here is from genome assembly GCF_054392235.1 of Sus scrofa. Taxonomy (NCBI): domain Eukaryota; kingdom Metazoa; phylum Chordata; class Mammalia; order Artiodactyla; family Suidae; genus Sus; species Sus scrofa. The sequence continues at coordinate 37,213,899 of NC_139398.1, forward strand.
TTGGACCCCTAGCCTGGGAATCTCCATATGCCACGGAAGCGGCCCAAGAAATAGCAAAAAGACAAAAAAATAAATAAATAAATAAATAAATAAAAATAAAATATTACACATACCAGTACATGAAGAGGTTTTTTTTTTCATATAATAATGTATTTCAATACAGAGAATTTTCTGTAGGCAAATCTGGCCTGCTGCCTATGTTTGTAAATAAAGTTTAATCAGAACAAAGTCATGTTCGTTTATGTATTGTCATGGTTATTTTTTGGCTACACTAGTAGAGCTGAGTAGTTGAACAGCGACCATATGGCCTGCAAAGCCTAAAATATTTACCATTTGACTTCTAACCAAAATAAGTTTACCAAACCTGATATGTAGTGTACATTTTTCATAATGTTTCTATTTGTAGTATAGTATTTAAAATCCTACAGTAATCAATTACAAGTTGTATTATAGTTTCAGCTTTCAAATACTAATTTTCAAATCATAATCTTAGCTTCATGATTCTTAGAAATAAACTTTTTCAATTTGATTTTAGACCATGAGGTTTTGCAGAAGTCTGAAAAGGCTACTTCTTAAATAATAGAATTATTTTAGTATCGTAAACTTAAAATTGTAATTAAAAAGTAAAATATTGATTCTGTGTATTAGGACTTAAAATCCCTTGCATTTTCAGAGGATACAGAATGATAGCACAGGCAATACTGAACATAAAGTGGAGAAGCCATTTCTACACACGCAAGCCTTCAAAATTCCCACATTCTGCCTGGGGCCAAAAGGTATTCTCTCCTCTAGATTGTTACCTATTTAAAGGAAGCTGTATAGCATGACAGTAGGTCCTAAACTCTGCTATAAAGTCCCCTCACATTGTTGGCCAATTTAAAATAACAGAACACGTTTAAGAATGAGGAGGACGGGAGTTCCCGTCATGGCGCAGTGGTTAACGAATCCGACTAGGAACCATGAGGTTGTGGGTTCGGTCCCTGCCCTTGCTCAGTGGGTTAACAATCCGGCGTTGCCGTGAGCTGTGGTGTAGGTTGCAGACTCGGCTCGGATCCCTCGTTGCTGTGACTGTGGCCTGGGCCGGTGGCTACAGCTCCGATTGGACCCCTAGCCTGGGAATCTCCATATGCTGTGGGAGAGGCCCAAGAAATGGCAAAAAAGACAAAAAAAAAAAAAAAAAAAGTAATGAGGAGGACAAGGAGACTAGTACTCTGTGTGCTAGATAATTCTTCCTCAAAATATTCATCAATAACTAAATATGTGAGATGGTTAAGGGGAAGACTGGCACTCTCACTCAGCTCCCAAGTTCATTCGAAATTGAACTCTCATCTCAGCTCTACAGAATGAAAACAAGAATGTTAAAGATAAAACACAATGATGGGATGTACACCAAGAAGATATTTATACTATGATAATAGCAATAAATATTGGGGATTATGCTTATTTTTAAAATAAACTACAGGTTATAAATATTGAGATTAAATCTGCCATATTAGATAAACTGACTTAACCGTGGAGACTTCCTAACTCACGTAAAATAACTACAGGCTGATAAAAGTAATTTTATTATAAAACAAAGTTTATCTATCCATCTATATCAAACTACACTATGTTTAAACAAAGTACTGCATATGTGCTTTTCTCTCACATTCATACTTGGATGAGATCCCTTGGCTTTATAATTTCTCATAAGCCTTATATATTGTTTTTTCATGAAATTAACAGTGGAAGAGTAATATGATAAGGGCAAAGAAGGGAGTCAACACTGTCACACGTGGGCTGGGCAGAACAGATAATCAAGGTCACTGATCTGACAAGACAAGGTGTGAGAGATTTTAAACTGTCATCATGTCATTAGAGGTAAGATTATGGAACCATTTATAATCAGCAGGTTGATTAACTTAACCTTGAGAATAAGTGGGTCATTTCTCATAGTTGGTATTCTCTATTTTGAAACCATAGCTTCCCAATATTGATAAATGCAAAGATAAGTACACGTTAGATGTATTTGTTAAGTAAAGTTAAATAAATGTAATCAATAAATGAATCAATATGAAAGAGGAGAACTAGAGCTCTCCTTTTTCCTTTCTCTGCCTCTTCACATTTTTTCCTTAATCTTTTTTTTTAAACATCATTAACCTTTAGGAGGCAAGGTAAATTCAGGGTGGGAGTGATCCTATAAAACCGTGCTTTTAGTTTATATTATCAGACATACTTTTTTAATCTGTCATAAGATGTGCTTCAAACTGACGCAGAAAGCATTACCAAAGAGGACAGCTGAGGTTACACTGTTCATAAATAATTATAAACAAATGAATCGTTTACTTAGTCTGAAATGTTTGGGGACCCATTTATGCTCCAATTTTCAAAGCCCTGCAACCCCCCAACCCGTCTGCCACCAGATTCTTTTCCCATTGAAGATCACAAGTTCTGTCTGCATCATGCTCACATTTCACAACTAAAGCTTTCTGTTCTACATATGTTATGCTCCACTCATTTGCGAGCACGCACAGCAGTAATGAACCTATCAGTAAATCGTGGTAATATCAGATTCCAGTTGTGTAGTAATGCCCTAGAGAAAGATATCCAGGGCTTAGTAAATGGGTCTAGCTTGTCATTATTTCAGACGCCATTTACACACAGGACATAGATGAGAGGCAGATTTCTCTTCCTTTACGTGATGTATTCCCTAATACGTAAAAAGGAGCATTACTCTTATAGGTTATTTCGTGTCACTTAAAAACTCTTGCGAGCTGAAAGAAACACAAGTCCATTTTTCCTTAAGGATGGGAGTGAGTGAGCTTCCAAAATCAGCTGGGAGATATTGTGGGTAACAGCTAACATTAAAGTTCTTCTTTATTACCAAGGAGCTCCTGCAGTCACTACCATTTCACTTCTAACTCCCCATAACTTTACCTTATTTACTACTGCATCCTTTTTTACCCCAGATCTTACTAGATTTATGCTATTTTAAAAATATTTTTACTTTAAATAACAAAAAAATTAACATATTTTCTGCTAGCTGAAAAATAATTCAAACATTACAGAAATGAATAAAGGAAAGTAAGCTTTTCCCGTGGCTCCCCCCTGCCACTGTCTGTCCCTGCCACAATGCTAGTCCCCTGGAGAAACCCCTCAACAGACTGGTGTTAAAACAAAAGACCACTGGGGCATACACATGTGAAATATGTATTTTTAAATATTTCATCCTGCTGCACCTTTAAATAATATTTCTTTAACCATATATCGTGGATGGAAGCTATGGATCTATTCATATTCTTTAACCGCAATATGTTCCTTTCTATGGCTATCATGTAGACTATTTAACTAGCCCCTCATGAAGGAACTTTTTAATTCTTTACAATTCTTTAATTCTATAAATATGCTTCAATGAACATCTTTGCACATATATGTCCGCAGAGTATTTATTAGCAATCAAATCATACAGTGTTTACTATCTTCCCAGCACAAGCGTTTCACTTAATCCTCATAACAAGCATTTGGATTCAGGATTATTATTACCTTGTGTTTGGAGTTAGGAAAAAAAAAGGGGGGGAATCAGAAAAAGCAATTTTCACACATTGCCACTGAGTGAGAGAGCCAGAATCCAAATTTAGGCTATCTGTTTCCAATCCAAAAGCCTTAACCACTATGCTGCACTGCTGATAAGTGCCTTTGATTACCAGTCTATTGTCAGGATAAATTCTCCTCCTGCTACAAGCTTAGATGGATGAACCTTAATTACCAGTCTATTGTCAGGATAAACTCTCTTCCTTGTTACCAAGCTTAGATGGATGAATCTACCCTCTTGACTATATCCCTACTCTTTATTCTCAGCCTGATCCTTGTCCTCCCACTCCAGAATTCCAACCCTGCTAAAGTGATTCAAGCCCATTTATAGCCTTTATTTGGAAACAAAAGAAAAACTGTATCACAGTCATCAGTGTAAAGATCTGTGACCAGCTCATGTCAGTTATGGGAAAAACCATGAATATTTAGGACACTATATAATACCTTTGCCACAGAAACATTGACCTGAGCTTAGTATGTGGGTTTGTGACCTTGGGGCTCAATTTCCTCACAAATATAATGAAGGGATTTACCTAAATTCCCCCTGAGATCTCTTTCAGTATGAAAATTCAGTGATAAGTCTCTAAGTTTCCCCATTCAGATAGCAGTTTTCAGTTTGTAGATTTCTGCTGAGCCTATGACTCTGAGTCTCCTAACTATCTTGGCCATCCTAAATATCAAAACGAGATATTAAACAAGCCATCTTTTCTAACTTTTACTGATCTGGCTGAGCTGATGGAGCAGTGTAAATGCACCAGTCTTCTCTGTCCTCTACTTATAAGAATGTCACCCAAGAACATTCCCATGAAATAAGAAAAAAAGAATCCATAATATGCATTTTAGGGTTATTTGCAATGAGCTTTAGGGGAAGATGCATTTGGTGTAGAATTTGAAAGTGTCTTCTGTATCTATGCAAGAGAGATTGAGCCCTTGAGCCAAGACTCAACACTGAGGTGGAAGCCAACCAGGTCTTCAGATTACGAAGTATGAAAGTAAGGGAGCTGTGAAAGTTGTAGAGGAGGAAGGAAAGAGCTGAGAACTAAATAAACAGTCCACACATGATGTCATTCCAAAAGAAACAGGGTTTGGATCAAGGGCAGAGACCAGAGGCTGAACAAGTAGGTTTGGGTGCTGGCAAGTGATAGAAAACCATAGCCAAGATATTTGGTGAGAGACATTTATAGCTTTGCCCAAGGTTCAAGATTGTGTATTGGTCAATATGGACTGAAACTAGTCCTTAAAAGTGAACTTCTAAGTATTATATGGCAGATGCATTCTAAGAAAAAAAATTAAAGTTGAAAAGGATATCTTATTTAAAGTCATTTTTATTTTTTTAATTTCTTTTAAATTTTTTTCAGATTGTCTTCTATCTCTCTTCTATCACAAGTAGGACCTCATTGCTTATCCATTCTAAATGTAATAGTTTCCATCTACTAACCCCAAACTCCCAGTTCATCCCACTTCCTCCCTCCTCCCAACTCAATTATTTGTGTGAGCTCAGAAAATCACTTAACTTCTAGGAGTCTCCATATCAAGGAAGAGATTGGTTTCTGCCTCATAGATCTTTTTGTGGGTATTAGCAGAGTTAAAATGTTGTCAAGGATTTGTCAGCTATTACTATCACGCAAATGCCAGAATGATTACTCTTATTATCATCACTGCATTGCAAGTTCTCAAAGTAGAACTCCAACTGCATGAAAACCTATGACTGGGTTGCTTTACTGCAGTCCTTGCTTGGTCTTTCCTTTGCTCGCCGTGTACAAGGGACATGCTACTGCTGGCCTGTAAGTAGCCACCAGAGAAAATAATACCACAAATTTTTTTTGTTCCTAGGTATTCTCACCCAGATGTTCTTCCAGATTTCAAGACCTAGCTCTTTCAGTTTTCCTAATCCATTCATTGAATGACTGGAATATGATTCTTATCTTTGAACCTCCGTGATATTCATTTTCTTGGAATTTTTTTCCACAGGCTCTGCCATAAATAATTACAGAATGAAGGGAGGGTGGATCCCTTTAAGTTGTAGAGAAATAAAATCCAACAATTAGCAATCTAGAATTTTTTTCTCAAGAATTGTGCAACCATTGAATGTTACTGGCCTACACAGCAGCATTCATAGAGATTAATTAGAACCAATTTGGGCTCTAGAAACAAAAATATAAGCAATGCATTTTTTGAGTAAAGGAGGACAATCACAACAATACAACAATATACACATCAAGACTACTTTTATCTCATTTAATCTAAGAGATTTCAACAAGATGAGTGGTCCCCTGTTGCCTTTCCTGGAACCAGTACTAGGTCAATTGCATCAGAATCATCTTGGGAGCTTTGGAAAAAATGACTAAATTCCTCAGCCCTGATCATGACATACTGAATCATAACCTCTGGATATGGAACTCAGGAATCTAAGCAGTGTAAAGTTTTTCAGGTTATTCTAATAACAGGCCAATTTAGGGTAGCATCTTTGAGTACCAGATTTGATGATGGACAAATAGCTATGGCTTTGATCCCCTCATTCTAAGCATTCCAATTTCTTCATATTAAGTAGCTGTGAAGGATTAATTGTTTTGGCCACATAGGTCCATCATATAGCACAATGTGTGGTAGGTACATGGTACTTACTTAATGAAGCATTCAATGCACAAAGATTGAATTCTACTGAATTTTATCCAAATGCTATATGAGAACAAAACTCTAGAGTAAGGTAAGAAAAGAGAAGGGAAATGAGTGACACCACTAAAGCAAGTGCATTTTCCACTGCTGTTACCTGAACAACTGAATTTCCGCAGCTACTCAAACCTACCTGCTCTTCTTTTCCAGTGAAATAAAAAAGCAGATAAGAAGGAAAATATCAAGATCTGTGGAAAATCATGTACAACTCTGGAGATCAAAAAGAACAAAACTTTCAGACAATGTGAGAAAGGATATGGTCTGTGGCTAAAGTCACTCAAAAATACGAGAAAAAGTCAAATTCTTTAGTCCATATAAAACCAAGTCCACTATTAGCCAGAGAGATTGTCATAAAGTTAAATAATTTCACTTAAGAAATGATGCTTTGGAAACAAATTTTCTCAAAATTTTTTCTTTCTGGTGTTCTTGGCCATAAAAAAGGTATTAGGGCGAATAATTTCTAGTTTTAGGTGACTTAATTCCTCTTTCCCAATACTGGAACAATTTAAAGAGGTTTCATAAATTACTGAAGACAGGATAGAGTCCAAAGTACTCATGGCTCAGAATATGAAATATACACTGGTTTTACTCATTTAAAGTACTAATTTGTGAAGTTCCCATTGTGGCTCAGTGGTAACAAGCCTGACTAGTATCCATGAGGACATGGGTTCGATCCCTGGCCTCACTCAGTGGGTTAAGGATACAGCATTGCCACATGAGCTATGGTGTAGGTCACAGACGTATCTTGGATCCTGCATTGCTGTGGCTGTGGCGTAGGCTGGTGGCTACAGCTCTGATTCAGCCCCTAGCCTAGGAACTTCCATGTGCCATGGGTGTAGCCCTCAAAAGACAAATTTTTTTTAATTAAAAAAATAAAAAAAACACTAATTTGTTAAATATCCTATTCTTCCCCCTGTTACCTAATAGGCTAAGAAACACATATACATATTTCTAGATTATTAGAGCAATTTCATTGCTTTTCTTTTTGGAAAGAGTTCAGCATCTATCACTTCTCCAAGGCTTAACCCATTCTCTCTTTTCTTTTCCACTTCCTTTTTGTCCACATTCATGACCTATGGAAGCCCCAGGGCCGGGGATCGGATCTGAGCTGCAGCTGAGGCCTACACCACAGATGCAACAATGCTGGATTCTTAACCCACTGCACCCAGCCAGCGATCAAACCCATGCCTCAGCAGTGATCTAAGCCACTGCAGCGAAAACACCAGAATCTTAACCTACTATAAACTCCCATTCTCTTTCCTTAAAGAATATGTTAGGTTTTGAAAGTACTAATTTTGTTCATGATAGGCACAAAATATAGAATATGCTTGGTTTCAGAATAAGTTAATAATAGTTTAGGGGTTTGAACAAGCAGAGCTCCAAGAAAAAAATTTTTCAGTTAAAATTTATTCTAGAACCTCAGTTTGCAAGCACCAAATCATGAAGGCAGAAAGATTACCCACTACTCGAATAACAATGAATAATACTATCTCCAAGACATATAAAAGTCAATAGTCTCTCCTTATGAAGTATATTTTTAAATTATCCAGGGAAAATCCTATTATAAGACTACTGCTAGATTCTACCAGAGGATTAAAATGGATCTACCTGTGCAATAGTAGACAGAAAAGAACTGCATTCTTCAGCTTGTTTTCAGTAGTGTGTAAGATTGTAAAAATGACCACAAATCTTCCCCTTCCTCCAACCACCCTTGTTATGTGACACTGCAGCATCTCCCATCAAAAGGTGAAATCTGTTTCTTAAGTCCGCGTTGACCAAGAAACCTCCTTTGTCCAAAGAGATACTGGCAAGCCTGTTGCAAACAGAGGCATCATAAATGCTGTACAATGAGCTACACTTTCTCTTGCTGATCTTGGAAACCCTGAAACTGCCACCATGTGGACAAACCTGGATGGTCCAGCAGGGGATGAGAGACTAGTCTAGTTCCCCTCATACCAGCTGTCCTCCCAGCAACAGAGACAGCTACTAGACTAAAGGCCATAAATTGCCACCTGAGTGCAGAAGCAGGAAGCAATCACAGATAAAGAACACCCCCACTAAACTCAGCCCAAATTGCTGCTACACAGAATTGTGAGTTAAATAAATGGTTGTTGCTTCAAGCCATTGAGTTTTGGAGCAGTTTGTTAAGGAGCAAAAACTGACACAAGGCTCTAAAGTCAGATTTATTAGTAAGAAAAAGGCAAAGAAAAAAAAAAAAAAAGCTCTGCTGTTGTTTGACTACTCCAAGAGATCCTTCAAAGTCTAGCAAACAGAGAGGTTATTCTAGCACACTAGACCCTGTATGACTCTGGTTCTTTACAAAAGAATAATGAAGGACACTAAGATTTGATGCATATATTCTATGTATTAGACATGACTATAGTTTTATGTCCATTATCTCATTTAATCTTTGAAGCAACCTATGAATTAAGATTCAGTATTACTATTTAGAAGATGAGAAAATCACTGCTTAGAGTAACTGCCCCAAAGCGACATTCTAAGAAAGTGGCGTAACTGAAATTCTAATGCAGTTCTGCCCAACTCCAAAGCCTATTAAATCATGTCATAAATGTAACCTCATCAGGAGAAACAAAATGATTTTTTAAACTGGGGATTGAAGGCCTGCCACAAATTCAGTAAAGGTTTGACTTGGTGTTAGTCTCTCTAGCCACAAAGAGTTTAGTTTCTGAAAGACAGACCTGGTCTCATTGCCTTTATAGGAAAGACTATCACTACCTTAAAGTATATCCCTCTTATCTTCTCTTGTATCCAAACCTCTGGGAATTAAAAACTGAATCCAGCTTTCATAACACCTCAAGTTCTGTTTTCTTTAAGAAAAAAAGCAGACCAAAAAAAAAAAAAAGAAAGAAAAGAAAATACCTAGTGAAATATTTCAGACAGCACAGAAAATTAAAGAACAATGACATAAGGAAAATTTATGTACCAAGCATTGGGATTTGTCAAGTCATAACATTTTATGTATTTTATTTAGAGGTTTTATTTTTTATGAGCTATATCATACATATAGAAGAATGTTAAAAGATAGATATAAATCTAAGTATATATATACATATGGGATTTTTAAAATATTTTAAAACAAACATTTATTAAATATCAGAAAGGTACAGGGCTACAGAGACTAGAATTAAGCCCTGGCGGGGAAAAAAAAAAGTTAAATTGGATCCCCCAACAAGGATGGACCTGATAAATGTAGTTACAAGATGACTGCTACTGACACATGCAACAGTCTGGAGTCACTTCTGGTGGCAGGCCAAAACCCACTTCTGGATTACTACTCTAGTAATTTGTATCTCTAAAAAGTTTTAGAAGTTGGCCCAGGTTTACAATATACAATTTTCATTAATTGCAGTCTACCTTCAAATAATTTTATACTGTTTCACATATAACAAAAACATTCTAGCAGTAGACTCCCGATTCCTCTTTCCATTTGTCTTGCTACCGAAGTTGTATATTCCTCCACTCACATCCGTCATAAACATACCATATACATATAGTCCAACTATTTTCACTTTAGAAAGTTGGTTATCTTATAGGAAAATTAAAAATAATAAATTTTTGTTTTCTTTTTACACCATTTATAATATTCCTAATTTCTTTGTATAAATTCAAGTTTCTAGTATCATGTCTTCTACTTGAATAACTTTATTTTATACATCTTACAGTTCAGATCTGCTGATAATGAATGTTCTATGTTATATTGCTCGCTACCTAATTTTTCAAAGATAACTTTGCTATGAATAAAATCATCAATTTAAAGATGTCAGTACCTTGTTTTCTAGCTTGTAAAATTTCCAAGAAACCTACTATAGTTCTTACCTTCGTTCCTCTGTTATGTAATGTGACCTATTTCCACTGACTTCAAGATTTTCTTTTTATCTTTGGTTTGAGTAGTTTGAAAATAATATGACTAGTTGTGTTTTTAATTAATTAATTAATTAGGCATTTAGCCTGTTTAATGATGTCTTACATCTTGGATTTAGTGTTTGGTGCTTTGATTACTTTTAGAAAATTCTTTACCATTGTGCTTGCAAATATTTCTTCTGAGGTTTACCTTCTTTTCCTAGAAGGATGTCAATTAAATATATGTTAGACCATTTGATATTGTCCCACAGCTCCTAGATGCTATGCTATGTTTTCTTCATTTTTTTTTTCTCTTTGTGTATCTATTTGAATATGGTCTAATGATCTTTATTCAAGTTTATTGATCCCTTTCCTCAGCAGTGTTCATTCTACTGATGAGCCCAATGGAATATATTCCTCACTTTTGTTACCATGTTTTTCATTCCTAGCCTTTTTGATTCTTCTTAAACTTTCCATAGCTTTTCTAAAAATTCCCCATCTACTCTTATATTGTACAACCTTTAGAGTAGAGGCTTTTCCATATTAATTATGAGAATTTTTAATTCCCCATCTATAGTTCCAACATCTGAGTCATAACTAAATTTGGTTAGGTTGGTAGCTTTGGCAAATACACATTATGCTGTATTTTTCTTGCTTCTTTATGATTTGTAGGTTTTGGTTCAAAGCTAGATATTTTGTGTAGTACAGAAGAGCCTAAGGAAGACAGTATTTATGCCTAGAAAGGGGTATACTTCCTTTTGCTTAGCCCTTAGCTTCAGGAGTTAATTCAATCTAGATAGAAGATGAGCTGGATCTTGGTCTTGCTGTTTCTATAGTTACTCTCAGTGCACTACCAGGTTGAGATTCCTTTAGCAAGACCAGTAGGTAAGGGCTGGTTTCCAAAGCATTTTCCTCACTATTACTCTATCAGTTTCAGTCTTTTCCTAAGAGCATGTATCTCAGAGAAGTTTTTTTTTTTTTTTTTTTTTCTCCTGCCTTCGACCCTCTCCTAGCAGTAGAAGACTGCGTTATTTGCTACTCAATGTTTGCTATGCTTACAGTTAGGAGTGAGGGGAACGGGAGTATTCCCTGTTGTCTTATTTCAGCCTAGTCCTGGACAGACACTGAGTCTAAGTCTTGGTGGTGGGCCTTCTTAGTGATTCTGCTCTTCCAGTAGTAGGTGATTTCTAGCGGTTTAGGCCTATGACGTAATTCTACCCTGCCCCCAGAAAAAGAGTTTCTGGTACAGTTTGGTTTTCCTATTCCCTTTCCCCAGAAGCTGTAGTCTCTGTGCTCTGAGACCCACTGTGTTTGCTAACCTCCCCTTAGTGGTTTAAGGCTTCTGCTTCATAAAGGAGATAACAGAAGAAAGGTAATGTGTGGAGTTTTTGTAACTGCTGCTCCACACCCCTAGGCCTGTACCACAAGGAACATTTTTTGCTGCACTCCCCTCTGGCACCCATCTCAAATCTTTCTTGTGATCCATTCAGTGAGCATTCCTGGAGAATTCCCTTGAATTTGCAGCCCCAGGATTTCTATTCTCTCACAGGAGCTCACATTCAACTTTTAATGATTCTTAAAAATTTTAGCTGACTTAATGTGTTTGTATGGTGTCTGGTGTCTTTTCCTCCTATGCCATGCTTTAGGTAAGCAATTGCTCGCATCCCTGTCTTCCCTTAAATTATTTTGTACATTATCTGGCTTTTTTCATATCATAAAATGGGGAATTAAACTCTCTGCAGCCTTCTACATTTCAAGTTAATTCTACCTCACTAACTTTTACTAGTATTTCCTATTTTTGCCTTCCCTGTCCAAATAATGCAAATCTGCAAGTCTCCTATCATCTAGAAACTTTAATAGAAAATACCAAATTATTTTCCAAAGTGGTTGTGCTAGTTTACACTTTCACCAGCAGTGGGTGAGACTTCTCAGTGATCGTCATCCTTACCAATACTTAGTATTGCCAGACTTCTGATTTTTGCCAGCCTTGTTGTATAAATCCCTACATCATTTTGATCTTAATTTCCATTTTGCTGATTATTGACAAGGTTCAGCATCTTTTCACTTGCATATTGGTAATATGGGTTTGTCTTCAGGTGAAGTTTCAATTCAAAGCTCACTCTCATTTTACCTGTAGACAAATGGATTACCTATTATTTTGTACTGGTTGACTTTCTTTTTCTTAATTGATTTATAGAAATTTTTTATATATTCTGGTAATTTTCCCTTTAGTTGTATATGTTGCAAATAATGTCTCCTTCATTACGGCTTGTTTTTTTTCCCCCTTTTTCTGAGAGTTTGGATGGAAATAAGTGATCAGATTTAATACAATCAAATTTCTCAAAATTTTCCTTCACAATTAGCACTTTCTGTATCTTAAGAAATCCTTCCCTAACATAAATTCATGAAAATATTATCCTATATTATCCTATAAACACATTATGATGTATCCTTCATCCACAGAATTTTTTCTTTTACAATAATCACATTCTCTGCTGATCAGCGTGTACATATTATTTGCTATTCCTCTTCTGACTTATTTTGCAAGACTCTATTCAAACATTATCTCATTGGTGAATCTTTCCACTAAGGCATAGCTTATTGCTTCAGGCTTCTTGCTTTCATAAGCAGAAGTCAACCAACAATGATGGTTTTAGAACAAATTACCTTCCAGTCACTAAATTCTGGAAACCCAAAGTGTAAGCTACAGCTAGTACATTTAGAAAGGAGCTAAACTCCTCTGGGTAGTTTATGTCATGGCCCACTAAGACTGGGTTCCTTCTTTCCTTTCTCCCTTCCTTCCTTCCTTTCCTTTCTTCCTCTTTCTCTGTCTGTCTGTCTGTCTGTCTCTCTCTCTCTATCATTTTCAGGTCTTAGGCCCTTGGGAAGTCTGGTAAACCTATGATTATTTCCTTAAAAATCTCATTTTTTATATTAATAAAAGCAATCAATGTAACAAATGAGCCTAATGTATTGGAAGTTATCAAAATGTTAAAAATCGTGATATAATAATATATGTGCTCCTTAATGCCTACCTTAAATAACAGGGTCTCAGGACAATTAGAGTAACTGCTGTAATTTTTTACTGTTGATCCTAAACAATATTTTAAGATATTTGTAACCATCAAAAAATGATAGAAAAATATCCTATTTATTGGTCACTAATGATAGAAAAATATCCTATTTATTGGTCACAAAATCACAAGTACTGCTAATACTGTTGTGGTCTGTTGCCTGCAATCATAATTGAAAGCAACACTAAATTTTAGCTCAATCTTAGTGAAAATAAAGATTTTTTTCCATTCATTTTTCTTCCATTCAAGCTTGTGACTCCCTTTTCTATGGTCCCAGGTTAAGGACCTCTGGTCTTCTGAGGCAGTTTGAAACATTTGATCATGGCCTGTGATAAGATATACCTTTGATATCGCAAAAAAGAAAAGGGGGGAAAAGTTTAACATGTCAGTTCTTAGTCTTTCTATATGTCATTTAGTCTGTTTTCCATTCTAGCTCAGTTCCTTTTTTAATATTTGGATGGAACCTACTAATTTGTTTCATAATTTACTAACAAAACATAGGAAGTCTGAAAACAGTAGTCTAGTGGAGATGACAGGGTTCCACTTCATGCTACCCTTTAAATACAGGAGTTTTTCCTTCCATATAGCAAGGTTTCTTAAACAAAAGTCTTTTAGAATCGTCTTCTTTGTACTGTAATTATGCGTTTTCATGTCTGTCGCACTGAACCATAGTGATATATGTATTAACTATTTTATTTTCACGACTCTTTTGACCTAATGATCTGGTAAAGATGGAGTCACAGCCTGTAATACAGCATCCTCATTTCATGTTATCAGACACATGCAGATCAGGCACATCAGCCAAGTAGTTAGCTGCCTAAATGTGATTTGACTCACTAAATGTGCATTAGTCACACATTTTCCATAATTACCTACCACATGGAATAGAATTTCCAGCTATTCCAGGTTCACTCCCTACTGTTAACCAGCCTGAGAGAACACATACATGTCATCTGACCAGAGGGTATCTGCATTCCCTGTGATCCCTGCATCTCACCATCCCACCAAAAACCATTATCTATTTATCTCCCCTTGGGCTCTGGGTTCATTTATCACAGTGGGATTGTGTGGGCTCCAAGATTTCTAAGTTTTAACTCATAGGTATTTTAAGAAAAGAGCTGCTTCAGAGAAATGAAGGTGAATTGAGTCTTTTGATCTTATTTTCATCTCTTCCTCTTCTGCTTAACGGTGGCCCCCTCCTCCTTCATGGAGCATCTTCTTCACCATTTCTCCTTTCTGTCCCTCTAGCTTGTCTCTATGAAATGCTCTCACACTAAATGTAAAGTTTTAAAATGCAAATTCTTTTACTAAAAGAAATACAACTGTGGAATCTCAAGAATAAATATGTGGCTAGGGAAATTTTAGGCAAAAGGTGAGCTATGAGGTGAGCTCATAAAGAGTTCTTGGACAAATCTGTATCACACACTGAACACATGACACTCTGGGCCCATCACACACAATGAGAGCCAAGGTTTCTTCTCCATGAAAATAAATAAATCTCACTGGCTTGGATACATAGTGGTTTTTCACAAGTGAAATCAGAGCCAGCTTTTGTGGGTTAAAAGATAGCGACATGATTGCATTCTTATCGTGTACATGTATCTAGTCTGCCTTCAGCCAGAGGTTCTACGGGAATAATTACATTTTAAATATGAAAAAAAAAAATTAGACAACTGAAGATTTAAATTTTTGAAAACCTGAACTTTAAAAGGAAGTGGCTTTCATTGTTTTGCCTTTTTCTTTCTAGGGAGTGTATGTAAAAGGATAATTGCTAAGTGATCCAAAGTCAGCTTATATTGAGTGGCAGCACTGGAAATACAAATAAGGGCTGTCTGTCATCTCTATCGTCAAAGCTCATGCCATTAACCATTGCACTATTTGTTTTCTTCCAGAGAATTGCCCTCTCCCATGAAGATCCTCTACCCTAATCCATAGATCCTCTGAATATAATATGCTAAACGGAAGAAGGGACTTTGAAGATAAAATTAAGGTTGTTAACCACTGTGGAAAACAGTATAGAGATTCCTCAGAAAACTAAACATAGAATTACCATGTGATCCAGCAGTCCCACTCCTGGGCATCTATCCAGAGAAAACCATGACTCGCAAAGACACATGTACTCCAATGTTCACTGCAGCACTATTTGCAATAGCCAAGACATGGAAACAACCTAAATGTCCATCGACAGAGGAGTAGATCAAGAAGATGTGGTACATATACACAATGGAATATTACTTAGCCATTAAAAGGAACGAAATACCGGCATTTTTAGCAACGTGGATGGACCTAGAATTAGCATGCATAAGTGAAGTCGGCCATACAATGAGACAGCAACATCAAATGTCTTCACTGACATGTGGAATCTGAAAAAAGGACAGATGGAACTTCTTTGCAGAACAGATACTGACTCATAGACTTTGAAAAACTTATGATCTCCAAAGGAGCCAGTTTAGGGAATGGGGGGATGCGCTGGGGTTGTGGGATGGAAATTCTATAAAATTGGATTGTGGTGATCATTGTACAACTACAAATGTAATAAATTCATTGAGTAATTTAAAAAAAAAGAAATAAAAATAAATAAATAAAATTAAGGTTGTTAATCAGCGAATTCTAGAAAATCTTGAATTATCCAATGGTCACAAACTAATCCCTCAAGGCCTTAACAGCAAAGAAATTTCTCCTTCTGGATTCAGCCTGAGAGATGCCAAGGAATAAAAAGGCAGAAGAGATGTAAAGCATGATAGAGATTCCACTCACATTTCTAACTTTGAAGATGAAGAGGCCTATGAGCTAGAAAATGCTGATTGCCCCTCAAAGCAGAGAACAACCATCGGGAGGTAACAGCCAACAAGGAAACAGTTGAAAGCCTGTGGTTAGTACATGCAAACTATTCCATTTAGAATGGATACGCAGTGAGGTCCTACTGTACAACACAGGGAACCATACCCAGTCTCTTGGGATAGACCATGATGGGGAATAATATGAGAAAGAGAACATAAATATATGTATGACTGGGTCACTATGCTGTACAGCAGAAAATGACACAATACTGTAAATCAACTATACTCTAATAAAAATTTTAAAAAATAAAAAAATCAAGTAAATAAGGCCTTCTTTTCTTAACAACATACAGCTGAACTCTTTCAACAACCTGAAAGAGCCTAGAAATGCATTTTCTTCTAAAGCCTTCTGGTAAGAGCCTTGGCTGGCAAACAACTTGATTTTGGCCTTATGGGACTCAGAACAGAGAAATCAGCTGGGTCTACTAGACTTCAGACCTATGGAACCGTGAGATGATAAATTTGTATAGTTTTAAGCTGTTAAATGTGTGGTCCATTTTTATACCAGCAATAAACAATGAATATGCTATTATACTTCCCAATAAACAAACAAAAATCTCTAATCCTACCACCCAGAGATAATCACCATAAGCATTTGCATGCATATCTTTTTATCCTTTTTGTTATGCATCTAGATATACTGGCATGCATTTTAGATTATGCTGAACAGACTAGTTTTAACATCCTTTCTATTAAACCTAGAATTTTGTCTTCTCATTTTTTAAAAATATTCTTCTAAAAGAATTTTAACATCTCATACTATGTCACTGAATAGTTATACAATAGTTTCCACTTCCAGCCACACTCACCTAGAAGATATCCAAATGAAATGTTGTGTTTTAACACAACTGGCTCTATATTTGAGTATTAACATTGCTCTAGATATTTTACGAATATTCACATGAAGTAGAAATTTAATGTAACTCTTATACCCTGGGATTTAGAATGGTTTTCTTAAAAATACTATTTCCAAAGCCTGAAAAAGTTAAGATTTTAAGAAACAACCAGGAACTTGTGGTTTTAAGGTAGCATCTATTTTCCCGTGCTATCTCTAGGCTAGGCAGTTTTTTCTCAGAAGATTTACCTTTTCAGGTTCTCCAGAATGAATTTTTTAACCTTAAATCATTAATGACTAACTTAGATTTTATTAAAAATTTTATCCGTGAACTTATATAGACAATACACTCAATTTCCTTCTAAATTTTTCAGTAGTTAACACAATCCGCCTTTCTTAAACTGAAGTCAGTTACAGATTTTTTTTTCATGTTTCACAGCATTGCAATAAATGTTCTTACACATACATATTTATACATATTGCACATTTATGTAGGATAAATGCCTTGATATGGAATTATGAAACCCAAATTACACTCATATTTAATATTTTTATTCTTCTTTGGAATAGCCCAGCTTCTTTTTACAAATGTCTTTTTCAGATAAAATCAAGTGCTAAAGTTTCATTGGAGCAATCTTTGCATTAAGAGTCAAAAGAACTATTTTTGACTCTCAGATCTGCAAGTGAGGTTTCTCTGGTTTTCTGACTTCATCTTTTCCTCAAGTGCAAAACGAGGGTCTTACTTGTAATGCTTTCAAAAGCAGGCTGAGAATTTTATGTTCTAAACAGTATGTGATAATAATGAGTCGGGATTAAATGTATTTCTTAAAACAGTTGCCAGTCTCATGTTGAATATATTCATGGAAAAGTAACAAATATGCCTCAACTGAAATTTCTTATCTTATTAAAGCATATTTCCTTCACAAATGTTTACCATGCAGGAAAAAGAAGGGTTGGACCTATTAGAAAATTTTGTGCATTGCTCACTTCCCTGATTATTAATGAATATTGTTCTTCCACATCACAAATTCATTTCTGAACTCAAAATTAAATGACTAAGAAAGGTAAGGTTTTATATATCCAGTAAAGGAAATACCAAATAATTTCCTATATTTGATGGCATTTGGGTTTATTAAAAGCTCATGACCTCATTCTTCCTGATGCCGACATCAGAGTGCCCCAGAGAGAAGTGGTGGGAAGAAAGTTGGTCATTTTTTGCTTAGGATTTTTAAGTATGACACACTCAAAATTACCTTTTTGTAAAACAAACCTTGAGAACCAAAGCCAGCTTTTATTAATTGAAAGAGGAAGCTTCTAATTTTTTAAACAAAGAAATACAATGACTTGATATGTAACACATGGATAAATTTCCGAAATAAGGCTGAATGTTAGTCCTTTCTCTGCTCCAGTAAACAGTTATCAGAGCTATTTCCACCATTTACAAAGATTTGGGAATTTCTTTGTTTCTTGGTAGATTATCCTCATTGGAATGTTCTCACAGATGCACTATTTTTTTTTTTCTTACAGTTTTCTTGAGAAAAAAGATGATCTTACCATTTGCTAGATATGGTTTCAGGTGACTGAAATTCTAGGTGTTATAAAATCCTCCTGACTTTATAATTATAAGGGATGAATTCCAGTTAAAACAGCACCTACCGTTCGATTCTGTAATACAATCAGAGCTTTAACGAGAATATGCCTCTTTAATGTGTGGAGATTTTGAGCTCATGGATCCTGAATAGGAGAAGTATGTTCTAAAATAGTGGTTCTCTGCCTTTGATCAGTATCAACAGCTCCTGGGGAACTTGGTAAAAATACAAAGGTCCAAAACTTGTCCTATCCCAATGAGTCTGTGACTCTGGCTATCCAATTGATTCTGCTACGCTCCAAATTTGGAGAACCACTATTCTAGAACCCCGTTTTAAAGCTGTTGTTTTTTCTTTAATGTGTATATGAAAAAGCTGAGAATGCTACTAAAAAGCAGCTTCTATTCAATAGAATTAGGAGGGGTCTAGGAATCTGTACCTCCAGCAAGCACCCCGATAATGCGTATGTTCTGGCCACAGACCACATTTTGAGCTCTACGGCAGGGTTTAAGGGCATGGTTTCCATCCCTTTACATACGACATCTGCCTCAAGCTGATGTGAATAAAAAGTTTCCACTTCCAGCAGCACTTGCCTAGGAGATATCCAAACGAACTGTTGTGTTTTCTCACAGCTGGCTCTAAACAACTGAAGTTTTGAACTTGGAGTGACCCGGATGCCAGAGCTTTACTGAACCTAATTGAAGATACTTTCTGGAAAAATGAAAAACGAGGCTATGTTAACCAAGTGTACACAGACCCATGGACTGATCCTGCCCTCGCAAAGTACTGATTTTCTATGCTCAGTGAATTATGAGCTCCTCTCTAGCTTGTAAAGACCCCTGATTTTTTTCCCTCAGCAAATGACTGTGTGAATTAAATTTCTTCACTGTTCAGTGTTCTCTTGCCTGGCAAGTTAAATGGTTAGACTTGGTTTATTGTTGTTGGTTGTGCTCTGGGCCTTTATTATTTGATGCTATTTCTAAGACATTGTTTTTTCCATAAAATCACTGTTAAATCTCTCATGCCTTCCTCAAATTGTTGTCTCTTTAGGGAATCCCTCTGCTCCCCAAAGGGCTTTGCTCCGGTGTTTTCCCTTGGTAAAAGCTTCCACCACCTCCCAGCTGGGGCAGTGTGACTGTGCTCCACTCTGTGCCAGCACCAGACCTCATCCTCTGTCCCTAGTGCACACCTAGCACCTGATTGGCTATTTATGATTGATATCTTATCTTCTGCACTGCAGAGTAAATATCTTGAAAGTAAGGCTGTATTTTGTTATATTGTTTTTGTTATTGTTTTCATATATATATTTCTGTTAGTTGGTGCATCAGAATTCACAAAGTGCTTTTATATACATGAGCTATGTACCAGACAGGAAAGGTTTTATGGTATAAATAAGAAAGCAAGGGAACAGAGAATGTAAATGATAACCTTGAAGTCACATGTATTTAAATGTCAGGAAAAAAAAAAGTTACATCTTTTTCCTTTAGATACACATTAATCCATTTTCAATCACAAACAAATAATCAGAACTGGTTTTGCCAATTTTTATTTTTAATTTCTTATCAAGACAAGAGTGAACTGGAGTTCCCGTCATGGCTCAGGGAAACAAATCTGACTAGCATCCATGAGGACACAAGTTCTACCCCTGGGCTCACTCAGTGGGTTAGGATCCAGTGTTGCCATGAGCTGTGGTGTAGGGCACAGACTGCATTTGGATCTGGCATTGCCGTGGCTGTGCTGTAGACCAGCAGCTGTAGCTCTGATTCGACCCCAAGCCTGGGAACCTCCATATGCCACGGGTGTGGCCCTCGAAAGACAAAAAATAAAAATAAAATAAGATAGAGTAAACTAAAATTCTGAGAGAAGATGAAGGCCAAGGAAGATTTGATCAGGCATCATGTATCCCAAGACTACCATGCACGGGGCAGCAGACTGAGCTAGAACAGAGGCGGGACCTGGAAGGAATGGGGACACTGACACCGCCAATATGTGTGAAAAAAATTAACAAAGCAGGAGAAGAGAGATATCAAAGTCTACAAAAGAATCAAGGAAAGTCTTAGCCTGAGTTTCTAGCAATAGTTTCTTTTGGCCTCCACTTCCTACTCCTCAGTTCTACCTTGGAGCTGTAGAATTTACTTGTTCACTGATTTTTATTTGTTTGTGTGTCTTAAAGCATGTGAGGCTGACTTTTACTTAAAGCATTGCAGGATCCTATATATTTGTAAAGCATCCAACTACGGAATACCTAAAAATGCTATAGCAATAATACAACAAAGGGTTTTGTGCATGTGTGTGTGTTTTCTGCGTTTTTGAAAATCCAAGCTCACAAGATACATAAAAGATTACCCTGTGGAAAATTTTATTTTATTTTTTTAATGCTGAAACTATGGTAGTGGGCAAGCTCAGGAAAGATGAATTTACCTAGGGAGCATTTGTAAATTGGAAAAATAAACAAAAACTTGGTGTTTTGTTCTATAGGGTCATTCAGGAAAAATAGGGGAAAAAGGCCTTGGGCCCTGAAGGTGAGCCAAAGGAAAAACTACGTGCTTCCGAAAAAAAGAGAGATGGCAAAGAAACTTAACTCTCTCTGTCTCAGCACCAGGTGAGGAATAG
The DNA here is from genome assembly GCF_054392235.1 of Sus scrofa. NCBI lineage: Eukaryota > Metazoa > Chordata > Mammalia > Artiodactyla > Suidae > Sus > Sus scrofa. The sequence continues at coordinate 37,234,951 of NC_139398.1, forward strand.
CATCTTCTCTGGGGATTAGCTGCGTTCTCGTGGACTGGCAGTGAAATGCATACTATCCACTTGGTCAATGTATAACCAAAACAACTCCAAAGGAAGAAATAAGCTTCACGTGATTCTGCGTTTAACATCCTAGATATCTTGCCAAAGTAAAGGAAAGTAGAATATACCCTCAAACCAAAGTTACCAAACTATACCCAAAAAAAGTCCCGAAGAGGAAGAGCTAGCAGAAACAAATTGGGTTTGAAAATTAGATTTGAAACCATTTTAGATATTATAATTCTCGGAATCAAAATACAAAATAAATGTTTCAAATGTTTGGAGAAACAAAAGAAGAAAACAAAAACAAGCAAAAAACTCAGTATGAAGCCAAGAAAGCAGATGAACTAAAAAGATTAATTTTACAGGAAGAGAGATTGATGTGGTAAATTGATCACAAAATGGATTCAGTGCTTCACCCCTCCCTAGGATTAGACCCTTTGCAGTGCAACTTGCAGATCCTCCCATTAAACGGTGGCATCTATTTCCCTAGTCTTGCAGTCTGGGCTTGTGCAGAAGTGACAGTGTGTGAAGCTGAGTTACCCATTTGGTAAGGTGGTCACAATACTGAGGGGCCACAATTCTTTTAAAAGTGCATAAAAAAGTTTTAATCTTAAATTCTTTTACAAGCAAAATAAAGATAAGCAGAATGGCAGATATATAGTAATGAGTCCAGTGGATGATATTTATCTTTATGCAAAGGTAGCTGTAAAATATATTTTTTAGTACTCTTTATGTAATGAAATCCACAAAGGCAAAAGTGCCTAGGGCTTTCAAAAGCAATAATGAAACCTGATAATGTGCTAATTTTAGCCTAGGTATCAATAGGCCTTGTGTGCTTCTGCTTGTTTTATTGTAACCTTGTCACCACCACAACAACTGTCATGGCCTGGCCTGCTGGACGATGAGAGATAACGAGCAGAGCTGAGTCACCCCAGACATTTTGGCTGAAACCAGCAAAATCAGCAAAGCCACATAGACAACCCACAGCTGCTTATAACCTGTGAGTCCTATCACGACCAGACAGATCAGTCTGGTGACCTGGTTCATGAGCAATAATGCATGTTTGCTGTTTTAAGTCACCCAGTTTTGGGGTGGTTTGTTATGCAGTGGTAACAAACAGATACAATTAGTGAACTGAAAGAAAATTTCTAGAATGAAACCTAGAGGACAAAGTGAAATTATAAAACTAAAAGCATGGAAGATAAGAAGGAAGAGTTTAAAATGCATCTATTGGAGTTCCACATGGCAGCAGCAAAGAGACTATACTTGAAATGATAATGACTAAACATTTTAAAATTGGTGAAGGGCTTGGATTGTAGCTCCAGAAGAGACAATAAATCCCAAAAAGCAGAATAAAAGGAGTCTTTGCTAGATCAACGTGAAAAAGCAAAACATCAAAAACAAAATACGTTGAAGCTAGAAAGAGAAAATTACTAAAAGTAGGCAGTATCACAAAGATATGGCAGATATTATAAAGTTTTCGATAGTCACATAATGGGTGCAAACTCCTTGCAAATTATCTACTCCATTTACTCTTCCCTCACCACCTAACACTGAGAGAGTTTTATCTCTTTTCTGAGTGTTTAGGACTCTATGAGAACCCCTTATATAGTATGTATCTCTAATTCATAGTATCATCATTTGTGGACAGACTCAAGCTTTTTATTTAATAAGGGAAATCACCTTCTTTAATTCAAAAGCATCTTGGAAAATAACAGTCTTCAAACAACTGCAGATCAAAAATATTTGAAAAAAAGATCCAGAAATTTTCAAAAACCAGAACTTGAATTTTCTGTGTGTATTGACTACTATTCACATGCACTTATGTTGTATTGATAACTATTTGCATATAATTTATATTGTATTTACAATTACTCGCATAGCATTTACATTGTCTTAGGTATTATAAATAATCTAGAAATATTTAAAGTATATAGGAGGCTGTGCATAGGTTACATGCAGATAAAACCTGCTGAATATTCAAGGATTTTGGTAACTGAAGGAGATCTGGAATCAATCTGCAGATATTGCGGAATGACTCTATTAATACACTTATTTGGACAGTCGATCTTATCAAAATATTGTTATTTCTTCTCATATTTTTTCACAATATTCATCTAATCAAAAACCTTAAAAGATTTCATTGGCAGGAGCCCCATGTTTTATTATACTCCCCAGTAAATGTCCATATTTAAAACATATTACAATTCTAGTTAATAGCAGGGCATCAACAGAAAATGCAAATAAACAGTAAAGAACATCTAAAAGGAAGGCACATGCTAAAGATACTTTAAAAAAATCTTACTACATGAGGTTCAATCCATGTTGAATGGAATTGTAGTTTTCCCTATTACACAGACACATACTTGTCTCCTCATCTTCCCAATATATTTATTTTGCAATTTTGGATAGGTAAGTATTCACTTTCTACATTACTATGCACATAAAATGCTGTTCACAGATGTGTCGTGCAGTACAAGGTAATCAACTTCCTCTTCTGGCACATTTTATTTTTCTCCATAGAATATATGTGTCCTAATTTATTTAAGAGACTTGAAAATGTAAGCACATTGGTTTTTCCGCCAATTCTGTCATTTTTGAAGAATACTCTTCTAAACTTTTATGACTTCTCCTATCTTGATTGCCTTCTATGGTGACCAAACAATCTTCCAGATCCAGGATTGCATTTGATTGTGTCTTTGAAACCTTTGCTTGCAACGTAGTGACTTGCATACTGTGAGCCTTCAGTAAATTACTAAATAGGTGATGACCCTACTACAAGAAGAGAGTGAATGGGGAAGAGTCTGTGTGACGGAGGTACTTACTCTGGAATATTCAGCCAGCTGACCAGACAGAGCTTTTATCTCCAGTCTGGAGTGATAGGGCTGCTTCAAAAAAGGCTCCCAGATCTGGAACGTTCAGATCCTCACTGATCAGCTCGGTCTAACTGATAAGACAATTTGTTTAACTGACCTGTTATTTGGGTATCTTACAGCCACTGCCTATGGCATATTTATTTGAATTGACAACTAGAAGATTATTCAGTGTACTTCTTGGTCTCTGAATCTTCCATTTGACAGAAATAGATAATGAAAAACAAAACACATAAGTATCATCCTATCTTCATGGTCTGCGGAAGACATTTCAATATCCCTGAAGATGAGTGATACAGATGATTTCATCTGTGAAACCAAGAGAGAGAATCTCATTTCTTTCAACTAGATTGAAACCATCCCACAACTCAAATCTGCTAATGTCTGATAAATGCAGTTAAATAATTATTTTCTGAATTTCATGTTTATGCCTTATCTTCCTAGCTGTATAAAATACTGTGTTCATATTCTAAGTAGTACAACAGAAAATGCAATGAGTAGACTGAATTTTAAAGGTGGAAACCCAGTACTAAAATCTATCCATGAAAGCTTGGCAAACACCTAATTTCTCTGTCTCTATTTTATCACATAAATATAATAACAAAAATATCCACTTTCACTCTCAGAGTGGATATGTGACTACATGAAAGACAAAGAGTATAATAACATTTTGAAAATCTTAAGGCACAATGAAAATATACTTTTATTAGATAGAACCATTTTAGGTAGAACCATGGGTTAAAGAGTCACAGTATACATAAAAAAAATAGTAAACGGCCACAGGTAGAAAAAATAGTAGGGTGGCAGTGAAAGGTCATGACTAATGAGCCTGGGATCTAGAGGAAATCAACTCTGCTTCAGATCCCAGTTTTACCACATTCTGGCTGAGTGTCTATAGATAATTTACATATTCTCTCAGCATTTTTATCTGTGAAATAGGAATAGTAATAGAATAATAATAGCATGCACCCCTATAAGAATGTAAGTAAACTGAGAGTGTAAAGCATGTAATCCAGTGTTTAGCCTACGGTAACCATACAGCATAAATTAGATTTTTTTTCATTTGTTATTATTACTGGTGAAGGCTAACAATAACTAGAGTATTGTTACTGAGTATTAGAGTTCAATTTGCCTTAATTCTCCTATCAATATCAACACCATTCTATAGGACTATTTTATAGTTATACAGAAACAATAGCTATTCCCTTAAAATCACTGATGACACATTATAAAATCATAGATTTTAAAGCCAAAATAAAACTTTGAAGGAGATTTAATCTAATTTATTTTACAGATAAGAAAATGGAGGCACAGTGAGTGTTTCAGATTGATTAAGACTATATCAGTTATAAGGCAGAGTTTCCAGGAGAATCCAGGGCCTCTCACATCTGATTACCAAAGACTGCTGCCGTCTGGAAACCTTCAGTTATTTCCAAAGATGTACTAAAAGGATTTAAGTCATAAGCATTACTAATTATACACCTTGTTTCAGCAGTTGGTGGGCTTTTTGTGCACACTTCTTTTGAGCACCTGCTCATGAAAATGTAAAAGAATATTCAAACTACTATATATTATATGTTTGCATGTATATATATATATATATACACACACACATTATATACACATTTGATCATTATCTGTTACCACTAACTGGAAGTAGAGATGCCTTGAGTAATTCAAATAACAATTCATAATGTATTTTCAATTAGCTCATGCAGCTTCTCACTCTGAAGCTTTAGAATACTAGCTAAATCCACTTACATTCACCTCAGTTTTGAATTATGATAATCCCTGTTTGAAATGTGACTACAAAAATAACTGGTTTGCATTCACCCTACAATCTATTACATACAATAAGGTGGTCTTTTTAGCACCACCCTTATACAGAGATAATAAAATTAAACAGAATGAAAAATGAGAGGCAATTTAAAAAAAAAAAAAAACAACAACAACAGTAACCTATAAAGAGCCTCAACAATTTTCCTGACTTTAGTCATTTCTATCTGGCCAAAGGAATCCATAAAACCTCAAAACGTTTCTGCCCAAATCCGGAGTCTCCCCAGGAGACAGAAGTACGGCATGGAAGGTATATACGTCCTAGAATACAGGACAACTGGTCCAGCCCAGCCCTCTGAGGACCTGATGGCAGCTACTGCTGCTAGGTAGACAAGAAGAAACTGAAGGAATCAACTAGTGAGGAAAGTCATACCTCAACCAGCTCATTTCGCCCCCAAGGGAGTTCCGTGGTGTTTGTTTCCATCCAGTTTTCTTTGGTACCATGTGGTGGAGACTTGGAGGAGAATCCAACAAGATTGGCACTGAATTCTGTATCGCTCCCTTTGTATTTTTGAATCTTTGAAATCCCATAGGAAAGTGCAGAAAAGTAGACAGTTCATTGATAAGAAAGGAAAGCAATGCCATGAGTTTTCTAACTGTGATTTTTTTAATTAATTATAATCTTGGACTGTGACTAAGTTTTAAGATAATCTAGGGCAGGACCTACACTCCTTGCCCTCTTCTTTCCTGACTCGCCATCTGGCCTCAGGGAGCAATCGGTAAACTAGAGCTAAAAGCTCATCCCTGCGCCGTTTCTGCTCCACCTGGGCCACCTCCTGAATTGAGCAACCTCTCCTAAGCCTCAGCACACTGTCCTCCGTGTATTTAACATATCATTCTTTTTTGTTATAAATTTCCCTTGAGTTCAGCTAACCAGTAATGGAGTCAGTCTTTATTTCTGATGTGTGGCTGGTTTTTTACAGAAGTTGCTTTACTTAGTCTATTTATCAAAGGATAAAGTCATGCCTGTTGAAAAGTAACCAAGAGTACAAAGGCCACATGTTATTTATTACACGTTGTGTTATAGGAAATTCTATGCATATACAAAAGTGGAAAGACTACTATGACTCATTCCCACATGCCCGTCAACCAGCCTCAACAATTGTGAACACAAAGCAAATCTTGTTCCATCTACATCCACTACCTGCTTGTTCTCCCCATCATGATTTTGAAGAAAACATTACAAGGTATTTCAACATTTTATCTTTAAAAGACAGGGATACTTTTCAAAACATACATACGCATAATACCATTATAGATTTAATCAAGAATAATTTCCTAGTGCCATCCAATATTCAATCAGTGAGAACCTCCACTTGTGGCTACAACCAAGTAGCTTGTAACAAAACAGTGCAGCTCACCCAAGGACTAGAAGAAGGGGATGAAATGAAATACATCTCTGATGCCTGAAGTCATGCAGGAGGTTTGGGGGCAGGCAGGACTTGAAAGGTCAAGACCGTAGTGGAAGGAAATTCATGGAGGGAAATACACATTCTTCATGCTGCTATTTCTTTTGCAGGACAGGCCAGTTCTTCAGCTTCAAAAATAAGAGACTGAGAAATGAGGTAGAGTAGGTAGAGTCCCCTGCTAAGAGGAAGACAAGCCAGCAGAGACTGGCATCTCCTGGGACTCGAAAGAGAAAAGCTGGAGACTGGACCTGCTAAAACAACCAGGACCAGAGAAGCTACAATCCTTGAGCAAAGGGAAAACGAGAAACTAAACCAGCCCAACACTCCTTGCTGGGTTTTCCCCTTGAGGCAGGTGTCACATTTTTAGATGAGCAGGGCAAGAAGCCAAGAACCCAAGTAAAAAGCAGCTGGAACGCTGAGTAGTGCTTTCAGCATTCTTACAATGCTAGGGAGACCAAAAAAAAAAAAAAAAAAAAAAAATGGAATTCAGGGTCTTACCAGATTTCTGAGATTCTCAACCTGAACTCCAGAGAGCTATACCCTAAGGGGGTAAAGTAGAGAGAAACAATGATATGGGATAATCTGTTCATACTTAACTAGATAATAGGGTATCTCCTTTTGAAAGGAAGAGTGGCTGAAACTTTTCATACGCAATGTTGGGCGATATACCAAGAGGCAAAAAGAAAAGCAAAAATGCTCACAGGTGTTTCAGATATTGGAACTACCAGAAACAGTTTTTTTTAAATGGCTGTCATTAATATATTCACAAAATATACAGCAAAGTGGAAAATCTAATAGAGAACTGGGAAACGCATTTCCTTAGAAAAAGAATTATATGTTCTAGGACTCAAAAATGCAATAATTAAAGTTAATATGCAGTTGCATTCAGATTTTATTGTTTCATAATTGCTTTGGGTCTTTTAAAAAATAATTTGTTTTAGGAGTTCCCATCGTGGCTCAGTAGTTAACAAATCCAACTAGAAACCATGAGGTTTCGGGTTCGATTCCTGGCCTTACTCAGTGGGTTAAGGGTCCAGCGTTGCCATGAGCTGTAGTGCAGGTCACAGACGTGGCTCGGATCTGGTGTTGCTATGGCTGTGGTGTAGGCCGGCAGCTATAGCTCCAATTAGACCCCTAGGCTGGGAACCTCCATGTGCTGCAGATGTGGCCCTAGAAAAGACAAAAATAATAATAATCATAATTTGTTTTAAATGGGATTTAAAGTCCATAGACTTTGCTTTCTTGATATACCTCTTAAATATCCTTAAAACTACAAGTTTACATCTGTAGGTTTCCTTTTTATCTTTTTCTTTTCTTTACAGATTTTCTTTATAAAGCCAAGTTCTTTGTCCTATAGTTTCTTCATTTGAGATTTTGCTATTTATCTTCCCAAGGCGTATGTATGAAGCATGTTGCCCCATCCTCTTTATTGCTGTGTATTGGTAGTTAGGTCTAGTTGTTTCATGAGATTTGGGTCCAATTTCTTTGTCAATGCTATTGCGTAGGAGGTGATATGTGCTTCTATCAGGAGGTGTAATAATGAATTATCTCTCGCTTTATGATATAAGCAACCATCTGTTGGTATTGCATAGACCCATTATTTCATTAAGGGTTGCAAAAGGGTGATATTCCATTTTTGTCATTTCTTCCTATTATTAACTGAAATACTTTTATAAAGAGAGGATGCGTCTCAGCACTATTGGGCTCCCCTGAGGTATATAGTTCATCTAGAAAAGAGAGGATAAACAAATAACTTTTTTCCTTTATTTACAAGTTCCCAAAACACTAAGTTGTTTCGGTAGCGTCCTTCAACAGTGACCATTTGTATTTGAAGTGTCATTATGAATTAATGGATTTAAAAACACTTGATATGACTATTCCATTTTATCCATAACCTACTTTGATGTTCCAACTAATGGAAGCCTATTCAAGTTGGCTCCTGAGACCTTTTGCTAAATCTCAGTTTTCACAGATAACTTACCAGGCCACAAATTTTTAGCCTAAATCATTTTCAAGAAAATAGACAGAAGCATTATTAGGACATATACATGTGCATAAACACATATGTCTGTGTGTATATAATACATATGTGTACATGTAGTGGAATGTCATTAAGATGAGTCACAGTTACTGACTGAAAACAAATGAAGAAAAGCCTAAAGTTAAAGGAAAGATTAAATCCCTCCAATTAGGTACCAGGCAGTGAAGCAAATACTTTCATCAACTACCTGCCATTTCCCCTAATTACCGTATTTTGTACCACAATATGTATATCTACAACAGAACGAGAAAAGATGCCAATGTTATTTCTTCTTCAAAGAATGAGAAAAAGGAAACTGTCTTAAGATGCAGGGAAATAACCATTTTTAAGTTCATGTGGGCTGGGTTTAGTCTATGCAGAAAATAATTTATGTGAGTATGGGAGGGTAGAGAGAGTAGAGGAAAAATAGAATTTCTCAAGAAGACTACAGCATTGCCTTTTAAAGAAGAAAAAATATTTCTTGGGTGCCTATGATGGTGTGGAGACCAAAACTCTGAAAAAAAGAAGATAAACAGGATGATTTTTAGGCATGTGGTTCTTTCCAAACTTCTAATTTCATAGGATCAGCTCACCAAAAATAAAACTGTCATAGTTTCTTATTGTTTGTCATGTTAAGGCTGGATAATTGGCATCCTATTGTTTGTACAGGACAAAATATTACAGGAAAAACACCATGTGACTTGGGTGCCTCTGGGTTCTCGTGGGAACGAGAAGGTTCTTAGCAAGAGGGGGGAAAATATTCAAACAGCATAACCACAAGCTCACTAATGGCCATTTTCTGCTTAAAAGTGGAAATTGAGGGTATTTTCTATGTTTCATTTATTTTTCAAAAGTAAAGCAGGAAGACTGGAATATTTATTACAGTTCTCATCTTTTGCTTTGATATAAGAGGCTACCATGGTCAGAGCACAGTGTAGTTAAAACTCTGCATTTTGTAATCTGTTCTGATTTAGTTTTATACATTTGTCTTACTCAGGTAAATCTCTCAATTATTTGTGGATGTGAATAATAATAGTAACATTTATCATGTATTGTCTGTGTTTCTTCTTGCTGCACTAACCGATTACCACAAATTCAGTGGCTTTAAATAACACAAACTTATTAACGTAGAGCTCTTGGAGGTCAGAAGTCCACAATGGGTTTCATTGGACTAAAATCCAGGTGTCTGCAGGGCTGCACTCCAGAGGCTCTAAGAAAATCCTGGCTTTTACAGCTTCTAAAGGCTGCTTCCATTCATTGGCTTAGGGCCCTGTGTCACTGTAACCTCTGCCCCCTGGTCACACCCCCTTCTCTGGTTCTGACTCTCCTGCCTCCCTCTTTCACTTATGAGGACCTTGGTGGTTACCTTGGGCTCACCTGGATAATTCAGGATAATCTTCCTTCCTATCTGAAGATGCTTGATTTAATCACATCTGCAAAATCCCTTTTGCCATGTGAGGTAATATATTTACAGGTTCCCAGGATCAGTACATGGACATCTTTGGGGTGGTAATGGGGGGATTAGCTTGCCCATTGCAAGTATTTGCAGTCTTTTAAATTCTTCACATGTATTAGTTCAGCCAATAGGCACAACAAATTAGGTACTAAGGTAGTTACTATCATTATTTCCACCTTAAAAATAAGAAAATAGAGGTAGAGAGATTGCACTTCTAGGAAATGGTAGAGCTGATATAAAAAACTACCTAGGCTCAAGGACCCAATCTTTAACCTTTAAATCATGCTACCCTTTTCAAGAATAAAAATGGCATGGAAAATTTAAATGCATGGATATTCCCAAACCCCACTTTAATAAAAAAAAAAAATGTCAAATGCTCCAAGTGTATCTTTTATAAGACCTACAACTAGAAACTTGCTGTTTTAACTGTATTATTCAGAAACGTTACTGAATGCCCAAAATTGTGATAAATGTTGAGAATTCACAAACTCCTTCCCTTCCAAAAATTTATTTAGTAAAGTAAAATGAAAACCTTTAAGAACACTTTAAAAAACACTACAAAAGTATATGTATCCAAATGCTAGACATAATGATAGAGTCCTTCAAGTATTTTTGGATAGAGTTCAAGACACAAATAGCACCATTGGTGTTAAATTAAAGCACTCCAAGAGTTCCCTGGTGGTTCCATGAGTTAAGGATCCAGTGTTGTCACTACTGTGGCTCAGGTTGCTGCTGTGGTGCAGGTTTGATCACTGGCCCAGGAACTTCTGCATACCTGGACACAGCCCAAAAAAAAAAAAAAAAAAAAAAAAAAAAAAAAAAAAAAAAAAAATTTGAAGCACTCCAAAGGAGAACACAGTCAGAGAATCAGCCAGGGACTTGAGCAACACAGAGTACATCCACATCTTTGTAGCTGTTATGTTGATTCATTCATTTTTTTTTTTTCCTTTTTAGGGCCACACCCACAGCATACAGAAGTTCCTAGGGGGTGAATTGGAGCTGTAGCGGTCAGCCCACACCACGGCCATAGCAATGCCAGATCCGAGCTGTGTCTGCAACCATCACAACTCACAGCAATGCTGGATCCTTTAATCCACAGCCTCATGGATACCAGGCAGGTTCATTCCAGTGAGCCACAAGAGGAACTCCCTGTTGATACGTTCTTAACTTGGAATACAATGGAAGTCATTTCATAGTCTAACTAAACTTGTTTATAATGGTTTCATGATAGAAGTGCCTTAGTTTGGATAACCTGGCCAGACATTTTTCCCCTATAGATAAATACTAAGAGTGTTTCAAGTACACCTTGATTGTTCCAGCTGCTTCCAGACCTTATTATTTTCAGATATACTTCTTTACATAACAAAATGACAGAATAATTTTATCATCATTCATCAGGAAAGGTTCCTGGGGACAAAGAATATTGTGTTACCAAATAAAAGACCAGATATTCAAGGTATTAGCAACATATGAATGTTAAAGTCTATAACAATAAAGGAATAGATGGTGTATTAAACCAGATTATGGCAACTCAACTGACCGCACAAGAGCTGAAATTCTTGGAAACTAGGGATAATTTGCCCTGAAAGTCTCAAAAATGAATTAAGTTTGTCTTAAAAAACAGATGATAGAACCCATTCGTCTATATACCCTGAAGTAATTATATATTCCTTATTAAGACATTTAACATTCAGGGTGAATAATGTGGGTATTTAACATGCATTTCATTTGAGGATCTTTTCTATTTCTTCTTTTGGAATGGTCTTCTTTAAATATTTGAGTCAGCTACCTTTTACTACTTTCTACGTAAATTTTATAGAGACTGCCCTCTTGATTTTTTTTTCCTGCACCCATGGCATATGGAAGTCCTGAGCCAGAGATTGAATCTGAGCCACAGATGCAGCAACACCAGAAGCTTAACCCACTGGGCTGCGCTGGGGGTCACACCTGTGCCTCAGCAGCAAGCCTAGCTACCACAGAGACAATGCCAGATCCTTAACCCACTATAGGACAGTGGGAACTCCTTTAATTTTTGTTAAGAAACAAATTTTTCTTCAAGTTTCATAATTTTCTCTATTATTTTCTTCCTCTGAGTCTTCATGGGACTTCCCCCTTTTCCTATACCATATATTTTCCTATACCTATACCAATACATATATATATTGATCCCTGTTTACTCATCCTTAAATACAAAACATTTATCCAGATGGAATAGATTAAAAATGGCCACACATTCTTTGAAATTTTTTCCCACCAAGAGGTTAGTTGTGTTTTCCTTCCCTATGAAGCTGGGATAGACTATGTGTGCACTGACCAAGTCATGCTAAGCCAGTTCTGGGCCAAGGCTTTAAGAGGACCAGCGGCATCCTTTTTGTCTTTTGGAGTCCTGAGCTACCAAGAAATCAGATGCTACTGAGGTTGACATTTGTGAGGAAGCCTAAGATAGCCATGTAGAGAAGCCATGCTGAATGAAATACCCCGTCAGTTCCCAGATGCTCCATACCCCAGTCATTCAAGCTATGTTACCTAAGCCCAGCCCTAAGCCATCTTTTCCTATATGCTGCGCATAAGACTTAAGCTATGTTTGACTCCAGACCAAACCAATACCAGCTAGATAGCATTGAGTAGCTCCTATTAATGCAACATGAAGAAGAGTGACTTAATAAATAACTGCCTGAATTCCTGACGCACAACTTCATGAGATAATAAATATGGTTGTGGTTGTAAACCACCACCATTTGGAATAATGCGTAATAGATGAAATAGTTCAAACAACAGACAACCAAAGACCAGATTTAACACGTCTCAACATAGATGATCCATAAGAAGATTCTTAATACTCCTTAATCTCTGTTAATCTCTAATGGCCACAAGAAATTATCTAGTATGGTGTACTAATCACAGCAGGTGATCTGCTATAACAAATCCCCAAAGCTGTTTGTTTTTCCTTCAGATCACAGTTCCGTGAAGTTCTGGAAAAGGTCTCTGCCTCACAGTCTACAGGCATTCCAAGCTCCTTCCATCTAGTGGTTCTACAATTTCCTAGGGTCTTTGAATCCTTCACTGGATCTTCTGTATTTGGCCAGCAAACATGGGAAGAGAGAATCCATAGGAGATAGTGCAAAAGGTTTTGTGGTTAGGTCTTCAGGTGGCTTTCATTACTTTTGTCCACTTTCCATTGGCTAGAATGGAGTCATATGTGGAGGAGGTTAAAAACAAATCAGTCTAGCTCTCTGCTAAGGAAAGGGAAATAGGATAAATGAACATACAACAGTCTCTCTACATATGTCCATATTAGCATGGAATAGCATCTTCTTCTAATTTGACTGTCAAGTTTGCCACTATGCAAGCAAGCCAGATGCAGAATAGGGTACTTTTTGTGTACCTCCCCCATGTGCCTGCTTTCCAGGGCTGCCTGTCTCCCTGACTACAGATCTTACCTTTTCCTCTCTATCATGCTACCTGCTCAGATACAAAGTCTCCAAATAAGCATTAAAAAAGAAGAGTTCACATGGTCAGGATGTGAGTGGAAAATAGAGCAGTACTCTGGCCAGCTCAGAACTCTTGCCTGAGTTTCCATCAAAGGTCAAAGACTGGACTTGAGCCAAAGCCATTTCTTGGTATTCCTCAGGTCTATATATATTTTTTATTTGTTTACTCCATCAAAACGATCAAAGCTGTAGTCCTCCAAATGCCTATGAATTGGGCCTATGGTCTTGTCTGTAATATTGCCATCAGCTTTGATGTGATTGTGTGTGTGTGTGTGTGTGTGTGTGTGTGTGTGTGTGTGTGTGACTTCATTTGTCTTTAGTTGGAAATTGACAGAATTATCAGTGGAACTGGGCTGCCACTAAGCCAACTAAAAGTCTCCCTAACCTCTTCGAATTTTAGTTTTATTTGTTGTTGTTGTCGTTGTTACTGCTTTTTGTTGTTTTGTTTTCTGGTTTTCTAAATGTGACTTCCACTTTAGGCTTTCTGTTCGCTGTAAACAATTACATCATGGAATCTAAAGTTAGCATTTCTTCAAGATATCTATTCAGTATAAACAAAATCAAAGATGAGTTTTAGAGCAGGGACAACATTTTAGATATCACTATTTGATGCAGGTTCTATTTACCATTGAGCCCAAAGTCCTTCTCAACGCATCCCTTTGGGAAACCACTACCAATCAGGTTATATAAAGTTTTCATACCATCATGGGTAGAATGGCCCCATTTTGTTTGCATGGCCTGATCAGTTAAAAGCATTTATTAAGCATCTGTTATAGGACAGGCAGTGTAATCCTTGCTGGAGATAAAAAGTAAAGAAGAGCATATCCCATGTTGCCAAGAAGCACCCAGAGACAAACAAAATTACACACAGAGTAAAATGTACTAGAGTAGATATAAGTACAGGATGCCCTAGGAGCACCTGGACCAAGCACCCATCATAGTGCTGAGGGTTAGGAATGGCAGCTTAGAGGACACAGAGACCTGAAGGATACATGGGAGTGAATCAAGCAAAGAGGAAGGGCAGAGCCATCCACATATTCTGGAGCCTTTTCTCAGCTTTCACCCCATTGCTCTGTTTAAGCACTTCCTTGGGAAATTCTTTCTCCCAAGAACTCCTGTGCCTCAGGTATTCCATGGAAGCATGGATGCCAGAAATATTATTATCTCATGGTGAAATCACACTTCTTTGATGGGGATGCTGAAATTGCAAAGGGATGACATAAACTGGCTGTGGTTCTTACTCGGGAAAACCTCCAAAAAGCCTCTTCACTCTTCTTTCTTTTTATAGAACTCTGCCCTCCATTGTCTCCTTTGGGGGAGGCAGTCCCAGAGTCAAGTTCCTCAGCCCCAGTAAACTTTCCTGAATTCTTTTTTTTTTTTTTTGTCTTTTTTGCCTTTTCTAGGGCCACTTTCCATGGCATGTGGAGGTTCCCAGGCTAGGGGTCTAATCAGAGCTGTAGCCACCAGCCTACACCAGAGCCACAGCAACGCGGGATCCGAGCCACATCTGCGACCTTCACCACAGCTCACGGCAACGCCGGATCGTTAACCCACTGAGCAAGGGCAGGGATCTAACCCGCAACTTCGTGGTGCCTAGTCAGATTCGTTAACCACTGCACCACGATGGGAACTCCCCTGAATTCTTTTACTTTGGTTTCATATGAGCCACCTCTACCCCCTAAAGTCTGTTTTTCTTTGTGACTCCAAAACAGAGAGCTTTTGAGACTTTGAATCAGAAAGCCAAGTTCCTCAGCCCCACTAAGTGTAAGGATGGATTTAGTGACCTTATGGGAAGAGATGGGTCTCGGGAATATAGATGTTTCTCTTGCCATTTCCCTCGTGGAAATGGCCATCAAAAGAGTTTAGAAGAGTCAACAACATATAAACATATGGAATATTTAACTCTACAAGGACCATCACCCTCAAACGCCTCCTTCTCTGTCCCAGCCTCACTTTTGATTCCTCAATTCAACATTGCTACTTTTGTGCTGTCCCAAAATTCTGTTGCTAAAATGAATCATACCAGATCTAGTACACCTTCGGTAGCATAAACCTCTATTAATATCCCAGCTTAGCTGTCTCCCAGTTTTGTTTTTGTTTATTTTTCGATTAGCTACAACCAGCAGAGAATCGGTCTCATGAAATTAAAACCCTGGGCAGAAACGGTCAGGTCAGAAGTGTTTAAAAGCATTAAACAAAAGAGCACCATCAGAGCAGGACATTTCTGGGTGGGCACTGCAGGTACACTCTCTGTCAAATATTAAATATGCAATGGGAAAACCAAGGTAAAATCATAATACATATTGAATTAGTAGGGGTTTAGAAGCCAACAAGACACATAAATGTTTTTCATATTTGAATTAAATATC
This sequence comes from Sus scrofa, assembly GCF_054392235.1. Classification (NCBI taxonomy): domain Eukaryota; kingdom Metazoa; phylum Chordata; class Mammalia; order Artiodactyla; family Suidae; genus Sus; species Sus scrofa. The sequence goes on from NC_139398.1 coordinate 37,250,444, forward strand.
TTCTCTCCCTCTATTTTCACTGCTAGGAAATGCATTAGTATATGCAGCTTCTGTATAAGGCTGAGAAGAAAAGGGGAGTTAGATCAAGTTACATGTTTAAAAGGTGACCTTGAACAAGTAAGTTATCGGTTGTAGCACTTCTCTAAATCTTGGACTCAATTTACTCTAAGTCTAGCCTCCTTCATGTTTATGCTTTGGTGTTTTAATAAAGCATTGTAATGTTATTTTTCTAAAGTGTAACTGCATGGACAAACATGCTGCTTTTAATTCTCATTTGATCACTTTTGGGAAATCTGGTTGGTGAATCTAGGAGCGTATAGCCATGGTATTAGCCTAAAACTGGTAAAGGTTTCACAATAACTGCAAGTCAGAGAGTTAAAAATAATAAAATCAAAGAATAAACATTTAAAAAGCAACCCTATCAGCCAGGACTATGAAACAACTGTAAATATCTCAAAATACTCATGGAGATAGTATAATCTCAATTAACCGAGCCTAAACTGCTGGATCGTCCAACTATTAGCAGTATTTTCAGTATTCTACTTTTTACAAGGGGGCATGAGAAAGTGAGAAAAACAAACTATATTTAGAGATTCCTAAATAAACCAGTTTCCAGCATAAATCCAGTGACAAAACACACTCAGTCCAGTCTCCCAAGCTTCTGCACTGCAGTGGTCTGTGTTAAATCCACAGGCTTCAGTTGGGAAGTGATTTAATGCACTTTCAGAAACAGTTTGAATAACGGTTTTGAAGCAAAAATGGGTTTTACACATTATGTAACCACAGCTGACCACGAAATACAAATTAACAATTTGCCCCACTTCCTAGCCATTCTGGTTGAGGTTTTAATGTATGCAGCTAATGAGGCATTTTCTGTATTGTAGCTGCAGCATCCTGGCTCAGTTATGGACCACTGACTTAGAAACAACCTCAGTCTGCCATTGCTTCTGCTGCATGAGGTCTTCTGATTATCAACTATCTACTAGAATGACTCATATCTTACCAGCTCAACGCGTGGTTACGAGCTCCTGAGAGAACACAGAGCCAGCACATGCCCAGTAATTTGCAGCATAGTCATTTCCCTGAAATCTGTTTTAGGAGCGCCCCTCAATCAGGCATAAACACATTATTCACTCAAGACAGATCCTATTCACTAAATAGGGGGGATAGCACCTCTACATTTTCATTTATACCCAAACCACGTCATTTGGGTAATTTTGACTTCTCTCCTTTTATGCTTTGAGATCTCGCATGCACTTTATATCTTCCTTTTGAAAATTACATTTCATTAAATATTTGACCAGAGATTTACTTTTCCATTTCCTTTTCCTTCCCCTGAGTCCCTGTGTCATGATCACAGTTAAGTCACAGGTGCACTTGGAAAGCTCAACTTTACTTCTGAGTCATGTTGCTGAGCAACTAAAATCTCCCTCCCATCCCAAGAGGCTCACTCCTCTCCAGTTTTCTCGTCTCAGAATCAAATGAGTAAACTTCATTCACTGTATTTCCAAGTATGTGGGGGTTTAGTGTTATCTGTTTCTAGGAATATTTATGACAATACTTCGATTATAGGATCCACTCTAATACATATATATTCTAGTAAAAATCTGGAAGAATCTTTAGAGGTTCATATATATATATATATATATTTATGTTCATATATAAATATATTTTTATACTTCATATGTTTATCTATTTCAGTAGGATAGAACCAATACTCAGGAGATCTTGGGTTTAAAGTTGTGAATCTGTGCGACCTTGGGTTTAGAAACCACACAGACCTTCTGCTATGGATCACCTGGTCTTTGGGACCAGAGGCAGTGGGAACAGGTTGTGAATACAAACCCCAAAGGGCCCCAAGAAGAGAGTAAAACTCTTAAGACCAACATCACAAGGTCTATAGAACCAAGAAATGGTTCTCAATTATTCATTTCACCAGGATGATTTGTTACATCAAGGGATCTAAACAACTCAATTTCTCTTTATTCCTATCATCAGTTTCCCAATTCAGGCTATCAGCATGGCTTTCCCAGATCACTGTAACGTCTCCCACATGGTCTCTCTAACGCTCAGATTCAATCCCTCGCATTCGCTCTCCACTTTATAGGCTGAGACATTCCACTGCTTAAAATGCTTACGTAGTTCCTCATTGACCTGAAGAAAAAGCCCACATCCTTAGTATAAAATACAAGAGCTTTCTTATTTTGCTCCCGCTTACTTTCCCAGGCTTGACCAGCTTCTCCTGCCTTGCAATCTAATCTCCAGTCAGACTGAATTACACACACTCTCTCCTACTTCCAAGACCTCTGCATATGCTCTGCTTTCTACCAAGGATACCGCCTCATCCCCAACATCTCCACTCTTACTCCAACAAATCTGACTCATTTTTCAGACTAGATGATACTTCTTAGCTGTCACCTTCCCTTACACCTCAGAACTGAATTAAGTGGCTCCCCAATGTACTGCATGCAAAGATACTGAGTCAGTGCAGCTTTTCACTTTATTAGTTCTGAACAACTCGCTAAACTCTGACCTCCATAGGGAAAGGGCTATAAAAGTCACATGAGTGTTGAGATCATATGTTCAGATCTAAAGCTACAATGGGTATATTTTCTTTTTCACTTTAGGGGAGTCAAGAGATAAACTTCTGTACTCATTCAATCACCTTTAGTGAGAAGTTCTGGTGCCAGAGCTTTAAATGGCTTTTTCTCGGCACACTAGGTGGTTTTGACGCGTTGACCCCATAAACTCGGGATATAAGAAATGTAACATCTCTTTTTTATGTTCACATTCCACGCTGTGGTAGAAACTTAATCTTGTCAGTGCTGGGTCATCTTGTTCGAGTCTGGGAGTTTCATCTTTTCCCTGAAGTTGCATCCTCATTGAAAGGAGACGAGCCGATTTTGCACTTAGATGGGAATGGAGACAGAAATCGGATCCTTAGTCATCACCAGATACCCCACCTGGCACTGGCTCCTTTGGTCACTGGTCTATACAGTCAGTAGCATCCTCCTCCTTCATCCCAAGGCCTCTCCAAATCTTACTTATCTCAGATATGCTGAAACTCCCTTGGGCAAACTGAAAACACAGTCGTTCCCTGAACCAGCAGAGCATGGGGAAGTTCTAAGAAGTTTCCTCGAGTTTATGCACCTAGACATTCTGTAAGACTGTGTTTATTCAAGTGTTTCCATACCATTCTGGGTATGAGAGCCTCTATAAGTATCACCAGCCCGCTGACTTCACTTACTAAGCAGAAAGCACATAGCTTTCTTGCATACCATCCTTCGTCTAGTGATATTTTTGTTTTATGTGTTTCCTATACATTTTGTCCAAACTTGGATTCAACATAAGGCAGAAAAAAAATCACAAAATCTCCTTTCAATGACCCAAATTGTCTAGTTTACCCTCTAATTTTAATTTTTTCCTTTCTGCTAGTCAGGGACAATTTCTCTGCTCTGGGCACCAATCATATATTCTTCTCTGTCATTTGCCTTATGTCATGAACTATGGTATTTTTTAAGCCATATTTAAACCCATTTATGTTCTCCGCATGCTTCTGTGTAATCTGTTCCCTGAGGCATAAGCATAAAACGTCATAGTTTCCTGGGTATGAAGAAGAATCATAAGACACAAGGCTATGGGAAGGGATTTCAATTACTACCTAAAGATATTATTCTAACTCATAAATCATCAGATAAGTGCCTGGACTTCAAAAAGCAGAATTTCCTAGTAGGTGTTAGTACAGTTCAATAGGGAACCTCATTGAAATGTCCCACTTTCTCCCTGCTTTTCCATCTTAAATTAATTAAGAGTTCAATTTCATCTTAATACCATGGGGGATGATATTATGATGCAAATCAGCACAATGAGAGGGAGATGACTAAGGTAAATAGCAAGAAAGACTGAATTTGCTCACGAAGCTTTGTGTCTACCTAGGCTCTTCTTAGATTTGGTCCCTGGCCTGTGACAGGACAGAAACCCTGGCCATGATTCCATAACAAAGAGGAGAGAACAGGGAATAGATTTCTGTACCAATCCTCTTAGTAATTCATGAAGCGGGAAGTAAAAAATGTTAAGGAACATTGCCTCTGGAATTGTAAGGCACAATAAACTTTTTTCACCAAAAAAATCAAATAAAGAAATCAATGCATAAGTGAGTAGATAAATAAGTTGAATTTTGAACAGTATAAAAGGTAGAGGGAGTTCCCGTCGTGGCACAGTGGTTAACGAATCCGACTAGGAACCATGAGGTTGCGGGTTTGGTCCCTGCCCTTGCTCAGTGGGTTGACGATCCGGTGTTGCCGTGAGCTGTGGTGTAGGTTGCAGACGTGGCTCAGATCCCATGTTGCTGTGGCTCTGGCGTAGGCCAGTGGCTACAGCTCCGATTCGACTCCTAGCCTGGGAACCTCCATATACCGCGAGAGCGGCCCAAAGAAATAGCAAAAAGACAAAAAAAAAAAAAAAAAAAAAAAGAAACATGTCAAAGGAAAGGAAAATTATAAAAAACTTGGAATTGGGGGTTTGGAAGACAAACATATTTGGCTGAAAATTTCATTGGCTTTGATCAAGATTTATAAATTATTAAAGATATTTCACTCTAAGCATGTTTGACTCCAACCAAATTACGTATCCAAATAAGTATGTCAAATAAAATGCCATAAGAGGAATGTTATTGCTATTTTCACTAGTGTTACTGTATGTTAATTCTGTTGACTCCAAAAAAGAGAGGACCTCATCTCAACACACAAGTGTTTGTGCAGTGTCTCATGTGTCTGATTTGCTACAGAGCTCAGAGCATTTTCAAAACACAAGAGAATGTGGGAAAGAAGCCCATATGGGTAGTTGCTTTGTCAAGCAAGACTTTCACCAGATGAACAAACAAGAATCCAGTCACCCAAAGGAGCAAAAATACCATAGCTGAAATGTCCAAACCAGTCAATGATGCTGAACATTTACAAATGGCTGTGCAATCGGGAATTCATTCACTTAGGCTCTTTCCCGTTACATCTAAAGAAGCAAACATGTATACAGATTAAGGCTGTACCCAGGCATCTGTTCAGCGAAACAAATGCTCGCATTTTTTTTCATTCTTTTCTATTTCTCCTTTCTTGTTCTTTCCTAGTCTCATTCTAATAAGAAATCTGAAATTGGTGGCCAAAGTGCAAAATAAATACATGAAGAAATCAACCCAATTCAAGTTGATAGTGATGTTTTGGCTCTGAGCCTCTTAGTGGCCCGCTGACACAATATGATTGTTACAAGATCCACAATGTCCATAAGATAAAAACCAACCAAGTTTTCAGGGGAAACGTTTCAGTATTTAGCCATTTATTTTCATCAGTCTACATGCTGAGGACCCCTGCAGCAGAAACTTTCAAATTCCTTTGCCACATATTAGAGACAAATTCTAGCCTCATCTGAATCTTACACAGCACATTACCAGGTAATTCTTATCTTGCTAAGGAATATGTTACATCACAAATCTGAAGCACCTGCTGCTTTAATAGAGGGTGGGGCTTTTTTGTTTTTACTTTATTTCATTGAATGTTTTCTGCCTGTCTCATGATTTATGCCTCTGTGATGAGTGTGTTCATGCTGTAACCCTGCTTTTGTGGGTGTTAATTGATGAAGAATATTGTCTTCTAGTCCTACCCACTTTTATGATCTAAATGTCAGCCCTCTCGCCATCCCATTCCTTCCCAGCTGCTCTCAATATCCTTGTCAGAACCTGTGGGCTGGGCTGGACTGAAACTCTCCCAAATCAATGAGAAGGCAAGAGGCCAGTATAAACTAGGCTGAGTTGAGCAACCTACTCATTTCAGAAAATTGGCCCTACACTGCCTGTTGGATGAGATCGTTCCTTCTATGGATATCTCTTATGTTCTTTTCTATGTGCACTGAAATCCTTATGTTGATAGAACCTTCTAGACACCTAGATTCCCCACTTCCCTCAAATATTTCTACCCAAAAGGATATTCTACTCACCACCCTTAAGTGGTCACCCTTGCTTTGCTCCTGACTATTCTTTTAAAAAAACCTCAAGATCTTGATTTGCATCTCACATTCTGTACTAGTTTTCTATTGTTGCCATAACAAATCATCATAAACTTAGCAGCTTAAAACAGCATCCACTGATTATCTCACAGATCTGTAGAAGTCTAGCACAAGCCTCGCCAGGCTAAAAGCAAGGTAGCGACAGAGCTTTGTCCCTTAGTAGGGATTCAGAGGAAGAATCTGCTTCTAAACTTGCAGGGGTTGTTGGTAGAGTCCAATTCTTTTCAGTTGTAGGACTGAGGCCCTATTTACTTGCTGACTGTCTGCTGGGGGCTGCCCTCAGTTCCTGGAGGCCTGTCTCCAGTCCTTCCATATGGGGCCTTACATCTCAAAACCAGCAAGAGCACACCAAATCCTTCTCATTGTTGGAAGCTCTCTGATTTCCCTTTCTGTCACATCCCCTTCCTGACTCTGCAAAAGAAAGGTCTGCAACTTTCATTACATCTGCAAAGTTCCTTTTGCCACGTAAAGTAACATATTCACAGGTTCCACGTGATTAGGGCACGAACATCTTCCACAGACATATATTCAGCCTATCACACACTCTCTAATCCTCAGTTTGAAGGCTCCATAAAATTGCCATTTAGAGTTTCTCGAATTGCCTAAATTCCCAAAAGACCTCTATGAAATTCCTGCCACTCTGCCTGGCATGCGCCAACCTAGGTAACAAAACCATTAAGCATTTCTCGAAGTGATCACAGTTTACCTTGCTTCCCTGTGTTCCCATGAGCAATCCCACCATCTCCCAGAAACACAGCATCAAGGCTAAGGAGGTATGTTAATGCTTCCTCCACCCTCCTCCTTCCCCAACCACCCAGCCAGCGCTTTTGACACTTGTTTTTAATAAAGAGGCTAGAAAAAGAACATACATCTTGAATTTGCCTAAGTAGCTATTATTTTCACAAAAATAAACACATTATGGCCCATGACTTTCTACAGGACATTTTATTACAAACACCAAACCATGTTATTCAAGCACTCTCTAATATAACAGGAAAAGAGATAATAAATCTGAAGTCTAAGCAATCTGGAATTGTTTCTAGGCTGAGTTTGTTCAGAAAAGTTAACAAGTATCTCAAGACATGCTCTCTATTGAGCAAAGCCAAATGCGGTCTGATGAAGTGATGAGAACTAACTGGCCCAAATCTATGCAAACAATTTAACATCAACACAGTTAATCCAATTTTATGAGATATTTGTCAAGTATAAATAATGCGATTTTTAGATAATTATTTGTGTGCATTTCAAATGCATGTGTGTGTGTCAGAGAGAGAGAGAGACAGCACCCCTAGATGGAGTGCAATAAGATAAGGTAAGATGACCTCCCACAATAACCCCCACCTCCTCCTTTTCCTACTTTTGAGTTTGGCAGGACTAACTAGCTACTCATGAGTAGAATACAGCACACCCGATACCATAACTAGGTTGTGAGCAACCACAGCTTCCAACACAGGTGCTCTCAGTCTCTCTTGGATGCTCATGCTGGAGGAAGCAGCCGCTATTTCACAGAGCATATCTGTGAAGAGGTCTACATGAGTGACTCTGGAAGAAGATTCTCCCTCAACTGAACTTTGAAACAACTCTGTTTGGCCCAGTGCTGACTGCAGCCACGTGAGAGACCTTGGAGGAACCAGCTGTGTGTGCCGTGTTAGGATTCCTGCCTCACTGCCACACGGAAACTATGAGATAATGTTTTTATTTCAAGCTGCTGAGTTTTAGGTTAACGTTTTACACAGCAACTGATAAATAATATAACAGATACATACAGCTCAAATCAATCCTCAAAAGCAGCACTTTATGGAGAGGTCCTAAACGTCTTTGTATCCAAAGCAATCTACTTGAAACAGTTTGAATCAAACAAACAAAAATGAATGATTATCTCGGTATAGAAAAAGATGCACATTTGGAACAGAAGAGTCAGTCTCCATTCTAAAGTGGTTCTTGCCTGACCTACTCATCCCTTATGTCAGTGTTTCCTTTCATGAACTGCAGGATCTGCCTAAAAAGTTTCTTGGAATCAATAAATGAACAAAGGCGATTTGGAAGACTTAAAATTAGCCTGACCACCACTTTTAGTGTGTATCATAACCTGTATTACTCCTAGTAAGCCTAGTCAGTTGCAGTTCTTTTACTGGTACTAGTAATTGCAGTTCAGTAAGCCTAGTCAGTTGCAGTTCTTTTACTGGTACTAGTAATTGCTGATTTCTTCTCAAATAGGGAGTATCAAAACATCCTAGGTGTTAAAAGGGCTACATCATAAAATATCACTCATAGCCATGAGGAATAAAAAACTAAAGTCAGAATGAGAAAATGGGACACATGATTAATCTGTTTTACCAGTTTCCTCAGAACTGCAACAGTCTTGAATAAGTAAGAGGTGGATTAAGGATCTGGCAGAGGAATGAACAAAGTATAAACAAAAAATCACAAACATAGAAATTTGAATACAAAAGAAATATGAAAAATATTAAAACTTCATTACTAATCAAAAAACAAAAATTATGCAATGATTAAGAGAGTAGCCTATCATTAAGAGAGTAGTCTATCAAGTTGGCAATGATAAAAAACATACTTGTGTAGCTTTTGTGACATGAGTATCTAATAGGTTTCTGGTAGTGAGGAATTTCTGGAGAGTTATTTGGCAACGTGTATCAACTGTAATAAGATGTTCAACACCTGGTTTCCTGAAGCCCACTATTAGAAATATTTCTTGATGTAATTTGAGATGTAGTCAAACATTTATGTAAAAAGATGCCACAATTAATATTATGTATGGAATGGAATGAAATTAATAATAAAGAAAAAATGGGAGGAAGGAAGAAGCCTATGAATATTTATTTAGGGAATGACATAATGAAATGTGACAAAACTATACCATGGAGCATTATGTAGACATTAAAAATGATGTTTTGAAGACCATGTAATAGAAATAATGAAAGCATATTTTAAGTATTATTATTTTAAAGAATATAATATTTTAAAGTACTATATGATAGAAATAACAGCATGAAAATGTTTATGCACCATTTAATGTTAATCAAAAACAGTAGCAAATAAAAATTTTAACTACCCTAATTTAATATAACATAAAAGACATGAAAGCTATTATCTCTGCTGATGGGATTTCAGGAATTTTTTATTTTATTTTTGTCTTTTATCTTTTAGGGCTGGACCCGTGGCATATGGAGGTTTCCAGCCTAGGAGTCTAATCAGAGCTGTAGCCAACGGCCTATGCCAGAGCCACAGTGACGCGGGATCCAAGCCACATCTGCGATCTACACCTCAGCTCATGGCAACGCCGGATCCTTAACCCACTCAGCAAGGCCAGGGATCGAACCGCAACCTCATGGTTCCTAGTCGGATTCATTAACCACTGAGCCATGATGGGAACTCCCCAGGAATTTTTTTAAAAATTTATACCATCTTATCTGTATAAGCTGAAAAACAAGGTTTCCAATAAATGAATGTTTCTTCTCTCTTTTCTTTGATTCCATTTCAGAAAGTTTTACTAAAAAAAAACCTTTGGATTTCAGAAAGCTGTCATTTAGTTTGAGTCTTACACATCATTTTCTTTCTCTGAAATTAATATTAAGATCAGTACTCAACATTTAGATCAATATCTACATAGTTTAAAAACTGGCAAGCCACTTCCTTAAAGGCAATTTTTCAATATGCTCATTTTTTTAAAGCTACAGGGTTTCTGCAAATTAAACTGCACAAAAGAATGGGGAAAATAAGTCATAAAATGGATTCTTTACTTTTCATAGGGAAAAATATTGGCCATGATTAAAGCACTTGATAAGGCTTCCAATGCCATCAATGCAAATAGAAAGCATACACGATGAGGGGGATTTTGCTTTTTAAAAAATGTGATGGACCTGTGAAAAAACAATGAACATCCTAGAACAGTGAGAAATGAAAAACTTAGGATATATTCTGAAGATTCACAAGGGATATATTTTTAACAAGTAATTCTGAGCATAGATCTCACACACCTCACACATACACACACACAACTACTCAGGGCTTAAACTACCAACATGCTCAACTCACAAAGAAGATCTTGAATACAATGTGATTGTATTGGTTTACTGTCTGTGTTTTAGGTAGTTTGGAGGGTTTTTTGCTTTCAATCTTATTTTTGGTTTTGATTTTGTTTTAGAAAACATTCCCAGACCTTGGAGAAGTGAACAAAATATTTCTCAGGAATGTCCATCTGAGGATTGGCACTAGGGCATTTATATACTGATTTCTTTTTTCTTTTTCTTTTTTTTTTAATTATATAGCCTTATTTGTATTTTTTAATATACATTATTTGTATGTTATCTTCCATTATTGATCTATCCCAGGAGATTGGATACATTTCCCTGTGCTATACAGTAGGACCTCATTGCTTATCCATTGTAAATGGAATAGTTTGCATCTACCAACCCCAAATTTCCAGTCCATCCCACTCCCTTTTCTCTCCTCCTTGGCAACCACAAGTTAGTTTTTTATGTCTGTGAGTCTGTTTCTGCTTTGTAGATAAGTTCATTTGTGCCATATTTTAGATTCCACATGTAAGTGATATGGTATTTGTCCTTTCTTTCTGACTTATTTCCCTTAGTATGAGAGTCTCTAATTGCATCCATGTTGCTGCAAATGGCATTATTCTGTCCTTTCTTATGGCTGAGTAGAATTCCATTGCATATATGTACCACATCTTCTTAACCCATTCATCCATCAATGGACATTTAGGTTGTTTCCACGCCTTGGCTATTGTGAATAGTGTTGCAAGAATACAGGGGTGAACATATCTTTTTGAATTATAGTTTTGTCCAGATATATGCCTAGGAGTGGGATCGCTGGATCATATATATGATAGTTCTATTTTTAATTTTCTGAGGAAGTTCCATTCTTAGACACTGATTTGTATCTGTCATTTTTTAAGGGTAGCTCCTAAGGACGCTAATACGCTTTCATACACTGACTGTGCTCCACAGCTTCAGAGAAGGCTCTGGGTAAGAGTGGACAAGTCCCTGAGGTTAGACTGTCATCCTGCATGGGTGGCCCATCACACAGAGGTGATCAAGGGTTTAGGTATTGGGCCACAGAGCATCAGCTCTGCAGTGCTCATCCTGTCTTAACACATCCTCACTCCCATCCCTGCTGCACACTTCACGTATAGGTGAGGGAATAGGACAGAAGACCTAAAACAGGGCTCTCTCAATAGGTAATGAGCCAAACAAACTTTGATCTGGAACAGCAACAAACTGTTCTTTAAAAATGTTATGTCAATCACAAATGACTGACACTAGTTTTACTTAGAACTAGGAAATGAAAGAACCTTACACTGCTATTTTCAAAACAGATCTATATTTTGTGGAAGACAAATGAGTAGTTAGTGCAAAAGTTTAGAGTAAAAATTCCTAAAGGCAGAGATTTTCTCATTCATCTCTGTATTCCTCATACATACAAAGTAACATCTCACAGTAACACCCCCCATGATAATACCACATGTCAGAAATGTTAACAATTAAACAAAGGATGATTTGAATAGCCTACTTCATGAGAGTCAGTGATAACGCCTTAGCTACAGTTCCTTCCTCCGTTGTTTTAAATCTCATTTGTCTCTTTCTCTCCCTAGGCTATGTGACCTTATTAAGAGGAGAAAGTACCTCATCTTTGTGTTCCCAACACATAGTCCCCTGCATCTTCCTTAATGACCTCTCAATAAATATTAATGAATATTTAATTCATGAATTTTGAGATGTGTTCTTGGAAATATCTTTGTTTGGTAAGGCTTTGCTCCCCAAAGAGAGAGTCTTTTCATATCAATGCCCAAATTATTTTACAAATACTACATCTCACTAGTGTTCTCAATGAAGCACAGTGTTTCAGCCTACATGATATTCAATATTGGTCAGGGTCATGTGGATGTCAAGATGTTATTCTTCTACAGATTCTGCATATTTCAATACGGTAACCACTAGCCAAATGTGGACCTTTTAAAATTTAATTAATTAAAATTAGGTAAAATTAAAAATTCAGTTTCTCAATCACACATTTCAAGTGTTCAATGGCTACATGTGACTAGTGGCTACCCTACTGAATGGCACAGATTATAGAAAAATGTTTCCATTATGGCAAAAAGTTGTATCAGATACTCTTATCATAGAATTTGGCACCAAAAAAAAAAAAAAAAATCGCAGCAACTACAGAATGCATCATTCAGTTCTGAGGAGGTTTAGGCCCTGGTGCTCTCTATTCCTCCTACCAAACAAATCTCTTTTGCCTACATGGTGGCTTCTGAGCCTGAGCAGCCCAGCACCTGCCACCCCTCCCAGAAATCTGACTCAGGAAGCAGAGAATAGGACAGAGGTGAAGTCTGCAGCACTGGGATCTCATGGAAGCCAATTTCTCCTCTTCACCCCTGTCTGAAGAGCAGTATCACTTCCAGGAAGTTCCCTTCCGTGTTTGCAGAAAACCAAGAACTAAGCTCCTAGGACAGTCCTTCCTATTTATATTCAGTGACAGATAAAGAGAAGCTGATCAATTGGTATTAGCTCTAAAGAACTTACGGTAATGTTATTAGCTCTGAACAGACTCCCTGATGCATTTTTCTTTGTAGCTCGGAGGCTCTCTGATGGTGCTCATTCCAGTGTAAAAGCACCATGCTGTGGTCTGAACTATGTGACCTTTGGAATTTCATTTACCCACCTTACATCTTAAAAGGGGACAGTGCAATAATTCTCCTAGATTTCTTTGGGTCTATATTGTCTTCCAGGTTGACTTTTGTGTTAAGATATTTAAACTCAAGTGGCCTCTAATTTAAAGTCCTAAATCAACCACTTCAGGATAGGAAATGCCAGGCTCACTTGCCTCTGTCTTCTAATTCTGCAAAACCACATAGTGCTTATCTTACTAGAGGCCAAGACATGTTTCATTTAGCTGAGAAAATCTGCAGTGACGATTGTGTTAGAACTTTTTCAAAATGGCATGTAGACAGTGCCCACCTCTTGGTGAAAGCAAAACTTTTTTTTTACATTAGAGTAGCCAAAAACTATAAAACATCCAAGCATTTCTGGTAAATCCTGGAGCCCCACTGGAGTGAGTGACATCCCATTTGTCAATATAAATGAATCATCCTGTGGTTTGTACTCACGTGTTCCCAGACAACTTTTTGTTTTTTTGTTTTTTGTTTTTTCAGTTTAACCAACACCACATTTAGATGCTATTATTAAGATAGTTGAAGACAGCACAAAATTGGAGAATGAGAACTCTATCACTATTGTTAGTCAAATAATCCTTTTGTTGAAAGTTCTAATCACTTTATTTCCTTGTGTTTTGCTTTGTTTCTAGTGTATATGTGTGTTGTGTGTGTGTGTTTTAGTTGGGACTCTCATCCTGATTCTTTCTATCCTCACAATTCCACATCCCTCTGGCATTCTTGTAAATTATTTAAAATCTACATCTTTTTGGAAGTCTTTGTAAATTTGCCAAGTTAAATTTTGATTAAACTCTGTTTTGCTGAAGCAATTTCTGTGAACAAGTGAGAGGCCATTCCCTGAGTTCAATATATACATCAGTTTCTGTATACCATAAAAATACATCACAAAGAGCTCTCAGCTCATAATCAGAAAATTATTACATAGTATATGAAAAATCATATATAAAATATTTAACAATTCTAATTATAAACAAGTCACCAATACAGGATATAAAAAACAAAATCAGTAAGACATATAGGGGGAGGGAAGGTAAATGCTTCTTAAGAGCATTTTAATCTAATGCACAACTTCTCTAATACATAAGTGTAAAAATTCTTACCCCTGATGAATGAAGGAGAAAACTAAGTTTGTGATTTCTAATCTACAAAGATCATCAGGGACAATGTTTTTAAAAAAAATTTAAGAGGAAAGGATTAATTTACATGCACATTCTTGAATTCCTACACAATTTCTCTCTAGAAAAACAGATTACATATATAAGTACTTTCATATGTTATCTGTCTTTCTCTTTCTGACTTACTTCACTCAGTATGAGAGTCTCTAGTTCCATCCATGCTGCTGCAAATGGCATTATTTTGTTCTTTTTATGGCTGAGTAGTGTTCCACTGTGTATATGTACCACATCTTCTTAAACCATTCATCTGTCAGTGGACATTTAGGTTGTTTCCACGTCTTGGCTATTGTGAATGGTGCTGCAATGAACATAGGGCTGCATGTATCTTTTTGAATGAAAATTTTGTCAGATATATGCCCAGGAGTGGGATTGCTGGATCATATGGTAGTTCTATATTTAGTTTTCCAAGGTATCTCCATACTGTTTTCCATAGTGGTTGTACCAATTTACATTCCCACCAACAGTGTAGGAGGGTCCCCTTTTCTCTACACCCTCTCCAGAATTTGTTATTTGTAGACTTATTAATAATAGCTATTCTGACCAGTGTGAGATGGTACCTCATTGTAGTTTTGATTTTTTTAAATATGATAATAAGAGCACAATCTCTTTAAAATTAAGAAATTAAACACTTTTGCTCTATAAGAGATAATATTAAGAGACGAAAAGACAGGTCCTATACTGGGAAAAAATAATTTGCAAATCACATTTCTGACAAAATTCTTAAATCCGGAACACATAAAGAACACTCAAAATCAATAATAAGAAAATAAACAACCCAAATTAAAAAAGTAGGCAAAAGATCTAAACAGATATAGGAACTGCCAATAAACACATGAAAAGATGATCAGCATCATTAGTCATTAGAAAATGCAAATTAAAACCACAATGAGATATTGCACATATTAAAATGGCTAAAAAATTCTTAAAACTTGACAATAACAAGTGTGGACGAGGCTAAGAAGCAACATTTTTTACAGCAATTCATGGAACTCTCAAGCCTTGCCATAAGGAATAAAACTGATACAGTTTGGCAATTTATTATAAAGTTAAACATACACCTAGCATTGACAATGCCAGCCCATTTCATAAAAATGTATATTCCCACAAACATCTATTCACCGTTGTTTACAGCAATTTTACTAAAATCATCAAAAACTAGAAACACCACAACCAGATAGCCCTATGGTATAGCCATAAAACACTATTTGGTAACTAAAAGGAAAAAACTATTGATTTACTCAAAAAAATGTAAGAATCCCAAATATATTTGGCAAAGTAGAAGAAACCGATGACAGTGTACCACATATCCTGTGATTTTATTTATATGATTTTCTGGGGAAGGCAAAACCACAGAGGCAGAGGATAGATCAATGGTTGCCTGGGGTTAGAGGATGGAAGAAAGGGTGGACCATAAAGAGGCAGCACAAGGTAATCTGGGGAGTGATGAAACTGTTCTGTGTTACAATTACGGTGGCAAAATTCGTAGAACTGTATACCACAAAGAGAGAACCCGACTGTACATAAAATAAGAATTAAATGGTTCGGAAGGTGGCCCTGTGCCCTCACAATGTGCCAAAGCTCTCCCTGTGCTGATATGAGCAACCAATGCTTCTTTCCAATCACAGCTGGACCCTGGCCCTAATCTGCCCACCCTACAGGTGAGGTTCACTGAGATGCCCGGTCAGAGACCTGTCCCACCGACTGACAGCAACACCTGATCTAGACTGAGCCCCTCTTCCATCCACCCTCCTCGAAATCACCCACTGAAGCCCAAATCCTATATACGTTCTTTTTTTTTTTTTGGCCTTTTGTCTTTTTAGGGCTGCACCCACAGCATGTGGAAGTTCCCCGGCTAGGGGTCTAATCGGAGCTATAGCCACTGGCCTACACCACAGCCAAAGCAGCGCCAGATCCAAGCCGCATCTGCGGCCTGCGCCACAGCTCACGACAACGCCGGATCCTTGACCCATTGAGCGAGGCCAGGGATCGAGCCCACATCCTCGTGGTTCCTAGTCATATTTGTTTCTGCTGTGCCACGATGGGAACTCCCAAATCCTATATGTGTTCTAACACCTTCACACTAAGACACCCTATGATCCCTGATGCAGGGTGTTCTCCCTCGCTGCATCCAGTCATAAATCCAACCTCTTTGCCCACATAGTTGCTCCTGGTGGCTGCAGAACCTTGAAGCATGTTACCTTTAGTTTGTCAATTTTTTCACATCTTTGAGTTTACATGAGGGCACGTGTTTATACTGTTGTCTGTGTCTGGTTGACACAGAAAAGATTTATGGCTTTTTATGGGTTTTCATCTTTAGGTGATCCTTAGAGAAGTCTTCATTCCACATGTGTAAAAAATTTCATCAGGAGAAAGGGGTCCAGTGGTGAAGGGAAATAGACTTGACTGAATCTGAGGCCAGGGTACAGGAGTAGCAGTCAGTAATATTATTATGTATTCTAAGGTGGTGGACTGTAAGGTTACATCTTCTGTTTTATAATTTTACAAGTATGTATAGGTCCTACAAGGTATTTGCTAAATGCTGTGTTCAATAAACACTTTCTCTTGGGCTAAGTGAATGAAGACTACTGTGTCTATGTGATGTCTTCTGCTTATGTTTAGCAGGTGAAAGAGAACACCACCAAGAGCCCAAGGTAATACAGACAAGCATTAGCTCCAGTGATGGGCGGTTTTGAGCAGTTATGACCTTAAAGTGGTAAGTCATGGTTTGGAGCAGAACCTCCTTGCCTGCTCGCTTGCATCTCTCACAAGTGTCCTACTTAATAAATGTTTCTTGCCTATCAAAAAAAAAAGAATTAAATGGTTTGGGATGGAAATGCTATAAATTTGGTTGTGATGATCATTGTACAACTATAAATGTAATAAAAATCATTGAGTAATAAAAAATAAATAATTTTTTAAAATCTTAAAATTATATCAGGCTAGATGACCTTCAATATCCCTTTCAAACCTAAATAACGATAGCATACATACATCTTTTTCTTTAGATTGTCTATCTTTTGTAAGCTGATACTTTTGCTATGAGTGAAAATCATCATATCAACCTACTTTGTTTTCTTTGCATGGTCACAATGAAACATCTTCTGCAATACTTTGGAACACTGCTCAGGTCTTATTATTCTATCTCTTCCTAAGGAGTAGGCTATAGGATAATCTGCCGGTCCATGGTTTGTTCAGACAGTGTCTGCAATGTGTACATGTGGATTTCAGTTAACCCATGGCCATGAATCAGGCATGTAATACAGAACTTGTGTGGCTGGGGAAGTCTGTTTATTGTAAAAGTCCACGTGTTTTCTCAGGAAGGATTGTTTCTTTTAAGTTGAACGTAAAACTAGTAAAGCTACTTCTTGCAGACAGCATGGTCTTTAGGTGTGACATAAGAGCAAAAGCAAAGGCTTTCCTCTACCCTTTGGATCCTGATCTCTAAACCTGCGGTAGCCAGCCTCCAAGATAGCCCCAATGATTTCTGCCTCCTTGTATCTGAACGTTTGTTTGGTCCCTTTCTACACTGTACCAGGGTCATTCTCTGTGACCAACAGCATTTGAGAGAACTGACATTTATCAATTCCAAGATCAGATTATAAAAAACTGCAGCTTCTTATTTGGGTGTGCACTCTCTGCTCTTGGATTGCTTCCTCTGGGGCAAGCTATGTCTTAAGCAGCCCTATCACGTACCAAGGAGCTGAAGCCTCCTGCCAACAAGTGCATGAGTAAACATGGTGGATCCTCCCCCAGTTATGCCTTCATATGAAACTACAATCCTACTGACAGTAAAACTTCAACTTCTTAAGAAAGGTTGGGCCAGTGTCCCCAGTTAAGCTGCTCCTAGATTACTGACTCACAAAAGCTGCAAGATAATAAATTTCTGTTGGGGACAATTTATTATGCAACAATACATGACTAATACAATAACATACCCACACACACATACTTAAACAAGAGGTTTCTGGGTTGTTGGTCTTGCCAAGCTCCTTCACCTCAATGAACTCTTCCAAGAATTCATACCACTTGGTTACTTTTAGCTATGGTTTTGTTTCTTTGATCAATTTTAGCTCTTTATCATTATTGAAGATGTGGATAGTTTACTTTTTTAATTACTCAGTGTTCTTCATTGATGGAAGATTTTAATAGTTTGCTCATCTGCTTTTAATTTTTTTTCTGTATTCCTACCCCATTTTATATATTTTAACCACATGTGACAGATTAAAGAGCACCACAAATTCTTTGAAATTTCTCCCTCCTAGACATGGTGTCTATTTCTCATCCCCTTCAATCTGGGCCTGATTAGAATGGCTTTGACCCATAGAATATGGTGAAACTGGCACCATGCCAATTCTGGACCCAGATTTCTTAAAAACTCACAGCTTCTTTCTTGGTCTCTCATGCCTGGAGCAGCCATCAAGGTCCAGCTGCACATCTGGAGAGACCATTTGGATATGTCTTGAAACTATACGGAGAGAGGGGGAACACAGTCAAGCTCAGCCTTCCAGCTATCCCCACCAAAATGGTACTATTTGGTACTGACCCTCTCAGCCAGCCTGGTCTCAGGTGAAAACCAAGTGACTCCCAGTCAACACCATGAGGAGAAGGGGAACTGCCAGCTTAACTCTGCCTAAATTCACAACCCTCATAATTGTGAGACGTAATACAATGGTTGTAGCTTACGTCACTAAGTTTTATGGTACCCAGAAATATATGCTATTACATATAATTATATGTATACAATTAATTATAATTATAAATTATGTTTTATGCCAAATATAACTTTTGCATTTTATGTATCTTTTAGTACATATTGCCCCTAACATGTTTTTATATAAGTTCTAATGACTCTTTAAGTTCTAATATTTTCCATTTTTGTCATTATTGACTTTAAAACTTTAATCTTCATAGAACTAGAACTAAATATTTTAAAATTAGTATGAAAATGCAAAAGACCCTGATTAATCCTTTATTTTCATGGTCTTAATATTTTTTCAGTGGTTACAGCATAATTTTGTTTTAAATAACTTATTTTTCCTATTAGAAAATACATTCTCCTTTCTACTTTAGATTTTATTTTTAGACCTTAAAATGTTAATCTCTTTTAGTGTTAAAAACTGGAGAGCTGTAAACAGACAATTCTCCAAAGACATACAGATGGACAAAAAACACATGAAAAGATGTTCAACATCACTAATTATTAGAAAAATGCAAATCAAAACCACTATGAGGTACCACCTTACACCAGAATGGCCATCATCCAAAAGTCTACAAACAATAAGTGCTGGAGAGGGTGTGGAGAAAAGGGAACCCTATTACGCTGTTAGTGGGAATGTAAACTGGTGCAACCACTGTGGAAAACAGTATGGAGATCCCTCAGAAAACTAAAAATAGAATTACCATTTGATCCAACAATCCCACTCCTGGGCATCTATCCAGAGAAAACCATAACTCGAAAAGACACATGTACTGCAGTGTTCACTGCAGCACTATGTACAAAATAGCCAAGACATGGAAACAACCTAAATGTCCATCAACAGAAGAGTAGATAAGGAAGATGTGGTACATACACACAATGGAATATTACTCAGCCATCAAAAGGAAAGAAATATTGGCATTTGCAGCAACATGGATGGACCTAGAAATTATCATGCTAAGTGAAGTCAGTCAGACAGTGAGACACCAACATCAAATGCTATCACTCACATATGGAATCTCAAAAAAGGACAGAATGAACTTCTTTGCAGAACAGATACTGACTCACAGACTTTGAAAAACATGGTTTCCAAATGAGACAGTTTGGCAGAAGGAATGGGCTGGGGGTTTGGGATGTAAATGCTATAAAATCGGGTTGTGAGGATCATTGTACAACTACAAATATAATAAAATTCATTTAGTAATTAAAAATAAATAAAAAATTAAAAAGCACCACTTGCAATATTAAAAAACTAACAGAAACCTAAATGTTTAACAATATGGGAATGAGTAAGTAAATTAAATTCAGTTAGTATAATATGCAATTGTTAAAAATTATAAATATGAAGATTATATCACAAATCTTAAAATATAAATGATGTAAGGTTTTAAATTTTATACATTCAAACATTTATGCATGCTGAGACTACAAGCATGTAAAAACATGAACAAGAGAAAATAATGAGAGGGAATATACAGAAATGATTATAGAGTTTGTACCTATGTGGTAAAATTGGGGGTTTTTCCTTTTTTCCCAAATCTCACATAATGTTTTTAATTCTATTTACAATTTTTGAAAATTAATTTCTAATTTTAAAGACCTATATATGTTCAGATATATTCATTATATGAAATTGCCAGTTTTCAATCATTCTTAGCTTAATAAAAATTGTAATATTTGGCTTAATCTGAAAAAATTTAAAAAATAAAATTAGAGAGCTGAGTGGCATTTGATGGAAAGAGGAAAATGTTACTGTTTTCATCTATGTATTTTATGTATTTTGAATCTTTACAATAGCAGTATATTTATATATTGTTTTCCATTAATGAAAGCAAAAGGTCAAAAAAGCTGATCCTACTCCAAAGGAAGTAAAAATGAGTCAGCACTTGAGATACTAAAAGCACTCAAGACTCTGCACTCCAAGATAGTGAGACTTTACCCTATATCCTGCAATAGGATAAAACCAGTTAGATGAGTGTTTGATCCTGGGTCTTCTCATGCAGAACATGTAGAACAAGGAACATACATAGATTTCCTATTGTCATTAGCCTCTGATTTCCCAGGACATTTTGCTGAGCTAGAAATCCATAAATGGCAGATGGTAGGTTTGGGTTTCTAACCAATTTTCTGCCTCTCTGCCTACTGTTTTCCACCTGGCTCTATGAGTACTTACTCCCTTGTTAGCATCAGCAATACCCACCAGCACACTAGTCTGTGCTAAGAATGAATGAATTTTTTTTGAGGTGCCTCCCTCCCTATTTAGAGACATCAGAAGTACATTCTTATGGTCCACATAAGAAGCTAAGAATGGTCCACATTTCTCTGGCCTGGAAATCACTAAACTTCAGCTCCAGTCCTCCCTTTTCCATGAGCCTAGGACAATTACTTGACTTCTGTGGGCTTCAACATTTCATAGTCATTCTGAGGACTCTGGAGTAAATCAGATGTTTTTAACAAAGAGTTATAGACTTAGGGGGGTAGTAGTGATGGAGAGAGAAATACAAACACCTAGAAATGTGGTACAACTTTCAAGCCATGCTTTTTGCTGATAAACTTTAATCAGATTTTTAAAGAGGTTTGTGACTTACAATTGAAAACCACCGAACTAAATACTTCTATTTCATAAACATAAATTGAACATGCTCAAGGCACTGGGTCAAGGTGAAGTGGGAAATACAAAGTGAGTGGAACAAGTATCCACATTATCAAAATCAAATGTACAATACATCGTGCCACGGGGGGTGGGGGGACAAAAAACAAACAAACAAAAAAACAGACTGGAGTAAGTATTTAAGGAAGTGAGAGACTACAGCTGTCCAGAAGTGTGTCAGTGAGGATTAGAGAAAATAGTTCAGGTTTGTGCATGTTAGGGGGGCAAACCATTTCAAGTACAGGACATAACATAAGCCAAACACAGATGCTAAAACACCTGTGGTATGTGAGGCAGCAGCATGAAGTCAGACCCATTTGGCTAAAAGATCAGTGTGAGGAGCAAAGGGTGAGAGGAATACAGCAGAAAGCCAAACAATATACAAATCTAAAAAAATAAAACTATGTCTGCACGTGAAAATGGGGCCCCGGCTAAGTACCCTAGGGCTTAGGTGTGTGTATACACACACACACACACACACACACACACATATATACACATATACATAAATATATATATATATATATGTGGGGTGCATGTGGGTGTGGAAGGGTGTAGATGTGTATTCTCCCCTGCACATAAATGCAAACCATGAATGCAAACGTGGACACTTTGTGTGCAGTATCAGAGCTGAAATAAGAAGACAGAGCATTACCCTGATTAACCCCAACTGGAAATATGTGCATCAAGCAATTCAACCTTAGTGTTACTTTGCACATGTTGGTGAATGACTGAAAAAAAACAACACAAATATTGATTTGGGGTTACAGATAAATTTTATCTATAAAATAAAGATGCATTTTTCAAGGTGAATTTGCAAATATGGAGTCCATGAATACTAAGAATTGACTTGTGTATGTATATCTATATGTATGTATAAATATACCCTCCTTGCACCTTAGAATTACTGAATAGAAATATTTGTGCATTGCAAACAATTACGTTATTTAGTTGTCTTCTGAATATCTCCATTACCACTGTGACATTGTCATTTTAGCCATCAGCCTCCGAGACTTAGAAATGTTTGGTAAGCAGATGAAAACAGGTCCATCTCCCAGGGACAGACTCTTATTAACCAGCCTGGACAGACTCTTATTAACCAGCTAAAGACAGATGACTGAATTCAGAAAGCTGATACATTTCTTTATGAACAAAACTACTCAAGGGACAAAACATTATAATATTCTAATGACACATTCTTTTTCTAGTAGCCACTCCAAATGGGAGAGCAAATAATACTCTGAAGGTGGTTTTGTAAGGCTGGAACTAGAAAATGCCAGTTATATGATTTGACTGTTCACTACTCAAGCCAAAGGAGCCAGGTCCTAACTACATGAAAAAATAATTATTGGGTAAATTAATGCACAGGCATATGCTTTGGATAAATTTATCCAAGTACCTGTTTGGTTACGGTTGCTTGGATTTTTTTTTTATTAGCATCATGTAAACAAGTATTTTTGCAGCAGAATCTTCAGAAAGCAGGCTTGTTTTCAAGCAGCACCCACATCTCCAGTTTTATAAGCTGAACTTATTTTCTTAAAGAATGTCCATAGAGATAAATAAAATCATTTTCCTGCTTTACGCAAGGGAAAAAAAATATTGCAACCAACATGGAGAAAGTGAGACTGAGTTCATGCAGAGAGGAGTAGAGAGAACTGGGGGCAAAGTACTGATAATTGTCCACTAGCTCCAGACTTCTACTTAGTGATAGACAGGTACCATCTGGAATGCATCTCAACTATTCTTTCATCCCTTTCACCTAGTGCTACCAGTCTTACCTTGAAAACATACCTCAATGTACATACATTTCTCTTTACTCCTCACTCTTGGTACTACTCCAGCCACACTGAATCCCTTTATTCCTTGAAAGATCCAAGCTCTCCTCTTCTCATCATTCTCTCTACCAGAAAAGAATGTCTTGTACTAGCAAACCGAATCTAACAATACATTAAAAGGACTGCATCCCATGATCAAGTGATATCTATCCCAGAGACACACAGATTCTTCAATATCTGAAAATCAGTCAACACCACATTAACACACTGAAGAGTAAAAATCACATGATCATCTCAATAGATGCAGAAAAATCCTTTGACAAAATTTAACATCTATTTATTTATGATAAAAAAAAACTCTCCAGAAAGTGGGTATAGAGGGAAAACCTATCTCAGCATAATAAAGGCCATATATGACAAACACACAGCTAACATCATTCTCAATGGTGAAAAACTTAAAGAATTCCCTCTAAGATCATGAACAAGACAAGGATGTCCACTCTCACCACTTGTATTCAACATGGTTTTGGAAGTCCTAGCCATGACAATTAGAGAAGAAAAAAAAAATAAAAAATATCCATATTGGAAAATAAGAAGCTAAACTGTCACTGTTTGCAGATGACATGATACTATATGTGCAAAATCCTAAAAATGCCACCAGAAAACCACTAGAAATCATCAATGAATTTGTTGTTGTAGGCTATAAAATTAATTCACAGAAATTTCTTGCATTCCTATACACTAACAACAAAAGATCAGAAAGAGAACTTAAGGAAGCAACCCCATTTACCACTGCATCAAAAAGAATAAAATACCTAGGAGTAAACCCACCTAAGGAGGCAAAAGAATTATACTCTGAAAACTATAAGATACTGATGAAAGAAATCAAAGATGACACAAACAAATGGAAAGATATACCACATTCTTGGATTGGAAGAACCAATATTGTCAAAATGACTATACAACTCAAGGCAATCTACAGATTCAATACAATCCTTATCAAATTACCAGTGGCAGAGTTCCCATCGTGGCTCAGTGGTTAACAAATCCGACTAGGAACCATGAGGTTGCGGGTTCAATCCCTGCCCTTGCTCAGTGGGTTAAGGATCTGGGATTGCTGTGAGCTGTGGTGTAGGTCACAGATGCGACTTGGATCCCGCGTTGCTGTGGCTCTGGCGTAGGCCGGTGGCTACAGCTCCGATTCAACCCCTAGCCTGGGAACCTCCATATGCCACGGGAGCGGCCCTAGAAATGGCAAAAAGACAAACAAACAAACAAAAAATTACCAGTGGCATTTTTAATAAAACTAGGTCAAAAAAATTTTTATCTGTATGGAAAATATAAAAAATTTATATGTTTTTGTGTGGAAACACAAAAGACCCCAAATAGCTGAAGCAGTCTGGAGAAAGAAAAACATACCTGGAGGAATCAGGATCCCTGACTTTAGACTATACTACAAAGCTATGGTCATTAAAATAGTATGATACTGGCACAAAAACAGAAATGTAGATCAAAGGGGCAGTCCAGAAAGCCCAGAAATAAACCCACAAATCTATGTCCAATTAATCTATGCCAAAGGAGATAAGAATATACAATGGAGAAAAGAGAGTTTCTTTAATAAGTGGTGCTGGGAAAAAAGATAGCTCCATGTAAGAGAATAAAATTAGAACATTCTCTAACGCCATACACAAAAATAAACTCAAAATGAATTAAAGACCTAAATGTAAGGTTAGATACTATAAAACTACTAGAGGAAAACATAGGCAGAACACTCTTTGACACAAATTGCAGGAATATCATTTTGAATCCATCTCCCAGAATAATGAAAATAAAAACAAAAATAAACAAATAGGACCTAATTAAACTTTAAAATTTTTGCATAGGAAAGGAAACCATAAATAAAACAAAAAGACAATTCACAGAATGTTAGAAAACACTTGCAAATGAAGAGACCAATAAGAGATTAATCCCCAAAATATACAGACAGCTCATGTAGCTCTATATCAAAAAACAATTCAGTCAAAAAATGAGCAGAATTTAATAGATATTTATCCAAAGAATACAAATAGCCAAAAAGCTCATAAAAAGATGCTCCACATCACTAATTATTATAGAAATGCAAATCAAAACTACAATGAGGTATCCCCTCACACCAGTCAAAATGACCATCATCAAAAAGTCTAAAAACAATAAATGCTGGAGACGATGTGGAGAAAAGACAGCCCTCCTACACTTGTTGGTATGAATGTAAATTGATGCCACCACTATAGAAAACAATATGGAGGTCTCTTAAAAAACAAAATATAGAACTACCATATGATCCAGCAACACCAGTTACAGGTATATATCCCAAGAAAATCATAATTTGAAAGATATGTCCATTCCAAAGTTCACTGAAGCACTATTCACAAGAGCCAAGACATGGAAGCAAACTAAAGGTCTGTTGACATAGGAATGAATGAAGAAAATGTGGTACATAAATACAATGGAATATCATTCAGTCATAAAAAAGAAATAATGCCATTTGCAGCAACATGGATGGACATAGAGATTATCATACTAAGTGAAGTAAGTCAGACAAGACAGATATCATATGATATACGTGGAATCTAAAAAGAAATGATACAAAGGAACTTATTTAGAAAACAGAAACAGATTCACAGACTTCAAAAACAAACTTGTTACCGAAGTGCACATATGAGAGGAGGGATAAATTAGAAGTTTGGGATTAACATATACACACTACTATATATAAGGCCTACTGTATAGCATAGGCACCTATACTCAATATTCTGTAATAAGATATAGGGAAAAGAATCTGAAAAAGAATGAATATGTATATATAACTGAATCACTTTGCTGTACACCTGAAACTAATATAACATTGTAAATCAACTATACTCCAATATAAAATAAAAAATAAAAAAAGAGAAAATAATACCTTGTAGCTCCTGAATGGATGGTTGATTACACTCCCTCAGGCCCCAACTTAAATTTCGCCTCAAAGAGGCCCATCTTTTCTTGTCCATCCAATCCTAGACCTTTGCTAGGTCCTCACTCTTCATTTCCTTCCTATATTTATACACGCTATATTGGTCTTGCGTATTTATTTGTTCACATGACCATCATCTAGCTCCATCCCCTAGTATATACACACCATGATGATTAGAAACATATACCCTCATTCACCACTGCATTTCCCAAAATCTAAAAAATGTTTGCTTCAAATCAAATATTTGCTGTTTGTTTAATATATGAATCCACCCAAGTCACTTATTTTTCTTAATAATCCTACAAAATAAATGAGTGAAATCATAGTTTATAATTACAAGATTTCAAACCTCTGGTTGTTTGTTGTTGTTTTTCCTGGCCATAGCATGCAGCAGCTTGGTGCAGGATCTCAGTTCCCAGACTAGGGACTGAACCCAGGGCCTCTGCAGTGGAAGCACTGAATCCTAACCACTAGACCACCAGAGAACTCCTTCTGGTTGTTTTTTAATAGCTTTTTAAATTGAGATCAAGAAAGTTCAGCACATAATCTTGGTAAATTCAGAAAGTAGATTGATGAATGTCAAGTCTCCAAAGCTATTTTTCTTACTGACAAATTCTCAAGAGATGTAAGATACTGTTTGACTTCTAGTAAACCTAGGTACAAGAGAGGTATAAAAATAACACTATAATGAATGTTTGTACATAAATTAAATATAAATAAGAAAAGAGCTTTTAGATAAACCTTTTAGGAATGATTATGTTTTAGAAATATCTACTTAAAACAGTCTCTCCAGATTTGGGTAACTTGAAACTTTAGAGTTTTGCTACATGAAATTAAATGATGGAAGTTTATTAAATATCTAGGTCATTCCCAATGAAATAAGACACTGGAACATTAATTACTGAACATAAGTTTCCTTTTACTGAGAAACCAAAGATACTTAGAACTATAG
This sequence comes from Sus scrofa, assembly GCF_054392235.1. Lineage (NCBI taxonomy): Eukaryota > Metazoa > Chordata > Mammalia > Artiodactyla > Suidae > Sus > Sus scrofa. The sequence continues at coordinate 37,277,447 of NC_139398.1, forward strand.
GGATATATGGGGTATAACTCAGTGGTAGAGCATTTGAATTCATATTTAGAACCATTAATAAATATATTTGGTGTCACACTAAGAAATTTTCTATAAAAATCACATGATTTTTAGAAACTACAAATAGTGTTTACCAAGTTGCCAACCTACAAAATATAATGTAAAACAGTTCGTAATTGCTTACTCTTAATTTTAACTAGAAATTAAGGTTTTTAAAAGTTGAGAATTCTAATTAATATATGTAATTAAAACTAAAATTTATAAGGAAAACATCTTTGTGTGCAAGAAAAGAAGATATAATGAGTGGAAATGCATTTTGTTACGGGAAAAGACAGCAATTTTTTTTTCTAAAGCTAGTTATTTCTAAATGGGAAAGAAAATAAGGAATAACAATATAGATATAGAAAGTTGTAGAAGATTTGTGAGGAAAAATTATCTTTAGAAAGGAATTCTATGTGTGGTCAGGACTAAGACTAGAACAAATTTAACTGAGTAAACGAATTTTAATGTTAAAAGTAAAATGCTGCAAAACTTGAATTTGTTTTTCTCTTTGTTAAGACAGAAAAGTTTTCTTGGAATGACGAGTTGCCTCTGATAATAGATTGTGAGTTACTTTGCCTTTTAAATGATCTGTTGTAATTTTCTTATTGTATTTGCCCCTGAAATCTTTTACTTGTCACTTTGGTTAAGTGAACAGGATTGCTTTGCAATGACCTATGATCCTATTTGATCAAATGTTTTAAAGCCTTTTTTAATATTTTTGACAAACTTCCCAAGGATCAAATCTAACAGAAGTTCTTTTGACCTCAAGCTAACTTCGGGATGATTCAAAGTATCTCTGAAGCTTCTCAGAGAGAAATATTAAATTAATTAAGGTTATTTGGTATGATAACTTTCATGAGAAGCATTAGTCAGAGGACTGGTAATAAAGCTTCTTAAGTTATACTATGTGGGTAACAGTCATTAATATAAATATTCTGGAAATTATATGAACTTTTAAAAAATCTGGTGTGTCTCAGTAAAATGTTATCAAATATAATCCTAGTTATTATCTCAAAATGTTGTATGTCCCAGCAGTAACCAATTTCTTAAGCAAGTGAATTGTAATCAGATTTTTAACTGTGCCTTTTTAAGTCTTTTGTCATTCATAGACAATTACTGTTTCACTTTGGCAGTTTTGCAAAAATGCTTCATTTTCAACACGATTCATAGAATGGTCTTTCTGATGCGTACCGCTGGACTGGGTAAGGAATTAAAGAATTCTGATGGAAAATCTGATGGCTTCATAAAGTGTTAACAAAATATTAAATCAAGACTAGTTATAAAAGACTAAGAAAACTGATAAATATAGTTGTAATTTTATATTTTTATCTGAAACATTGCTGGCTTTTAATTTGTATTTTCCAGATACAATGACACCTTTCTCCTTATCCATTTATGACTACTTCAATTTGGTAAACCATACCTTTGTAAGCAGAATTGAAACATTTTTCTTTTCTAACTGATCCCTCCAAAAATTGGAAACTCTTAGGTTCCTGACTTTAACAGGTAAATAAGGAAGGCCACCTCCTGATAGGTGCAGGAATCTCAAGATATTTGAGGGACCTCAAGAAGAAAGGAATTCACACAAATCTATAAATATAACAAGGAAAATCTGATGGCCAGCCCTTGACATGGCTTTCCTGGTCTTGACAGGCCTTTTAAAAGTTCAATCTCAAAGTCCTTAAGTTTAGCAACATGGATGTACCTAGAGATTATCATACCAAGTGAAGTTAGACAGTGAAAGATAAACATCATTCAATATCACTTATATGTGGACTCTTAAAAAAGGATACAAATGAACTTAATTGCATAAGAGAAACCGACTCACAAACTTTGAAAATCTTCTGGTTACCAAAAGGGACAGGTAAAGGAGGGGAGGAATGTACTGGGGCTTTGAGATTGGTATACATACACTGACGTATATGGAATGATTAGTCAACAGAAACTTGCTGTATAGCACAGAACTCTACACAATATTCTGTGGTAATCTATGTGGGAAAAGAAATCTGAAAGAGAATAGATGTGTATATATGTAAAACTGAATCACTTTGCTGTACAGCAGGAATTTTCACAACATTGTAAATCAACTATATTTCAAAAAAAAACTTTAAAAAAATTTTCAGCGCAGTTGATTTGAGTCTATATGATCAATCACATGTATATACTCAGACCAATTTTAATAAAACCAGACTTATTTTGCAAACAAATTAGTCTTAATTTGGCTATATTTGGTAGGGATGAGAGTAATTTCAGAGAGAAAAAAATTATGTTTCAGTAAATGCTGGATTTTAGTGCTAATTGTTTTTGAAGTTTTATATCTACCAACATCTTATACTTATTAGCTACATCCCAGAAGGCTCTTTATTGCTATGTTAGATTATTACCAAGTTTAACTGAATTAATAAAAGGACATTCTAAGTTTGTTTCTGAAACTTACCTATCTTTGAATGAAGATCAGATGCCCTGTGACCTGCAACCAGATGATCATGCATACTGGAAAAGACGTCACTGAAGGACTCTCTCTTTAACCTAGATTAAAGGACCTTGATCAGGTACCCTTAACTAGCTCATGCTCAGTAAAACTGAAGGAAACTGACTCTTGAATTCGTATTTCCCATTTAAGAAGGGCCTCTGCATTGGACTGCTCTGTAAAAAGGACTGCGGACCCCAAATAATACCCACACCAGGATGAGAAGATGTCAGCAGTAGTATATAACTGATCCAAGAATCTGGACCAGGCCTGTAAGAATCTTCCTACTAATTCGATAGCACTGTTTATCAAATGCTTATCTCCCTATCAAAATTGAAAGTTATCATTTTGCTTCTAACCATACCCTTGCCCCAATGTTTAGGATGAAAAGAAAATGCTCTAGTAAATTTTTCACAGAGTATAATTACTCATGTATCACTGTCTGCTTTAAGTCTACTGGTAAGAACACATGTGTATTGTTTGTGTTACAATTCGGTATAACTGATAAATTATGTAGCCTATAAAATGGTACCCCATTAGGATACCCCTGATCTTGCTCACTATGTCTAATTAGTTTTCTCCCGATGCATATAACTAGGATACACACACACACACACACACACACAGAAGGCCTAACACTGAGGGACATGATGGACCCAGAGCAGCTGCAACCACTCTGACATTAAGGGACAGGTATTTTATCATCACTGCTTTCTACTGAAAGATTTGCAAACAAAGGGAGAAATGACAGAAGAAATTTTCACACTTTAAGGTATGGAAAAGTCATTCTGGCTTGTACCTGATCTAACTTAAACTTTATGCTAACTAGAACAACCTGTTTTGTGGCCTATCAAACATGCATTGTACATCCAATTTAACCATTAAGAAAAAGAAAGCATTTAAAAAATCAAAATAGAGTAATTGTGACTCAGGCATCCAAAATAGAGATGGGTGGCCATTGTGGATGTAGCTTCAGACACACTTCTATATTACTGAAAACTTAAATGTTCTAAACTGTATTAGACTCAAGAACATACCCCCTGGCCATTTTGAAAACAATAGCTGCTAGCAGCTACCAACTGCAACCTTATGGTCTCAAGGTCTTTTCTTGTAAATGTCAGTATTTTTTCTTACTTTGAGAGTAGTAACAAATAAAATAGCTCGAGCCATACTCTCCCAGGAGAAGGCACTAGATTCTTTGGCCAGAATAGCACTAGACAATAATTTTTTTTACTTGATTTCAGTAGAAAAAGGAGACACATGTTGTGGCCAATAGCTCCTGTTATGTATATATTATATCACATCAGATGTTAAAAACCTACTTAGAATTATGCAGCTAGCTCTCTGGCTACAAGTCTCCACAGAGGTTCCAGGTCCAGGCTGTCTCAGGATTCTCCAAGGATAAGATCTATTTTTCAAGGTTTATTAAAATTCAGGTTGTCACTCTTTCTCCTATTTCTATTGAGTATCTGACTATAAAATGTATTTTAAGCTGTAGCACCAAAATGGTGTACTGAAGGCCTAAGATCTTATTCATGTAAGACTCAGATTCAAAACATGGAACTTGGGAATATTTGCAACTTGGTGTACAGTATTTCCATTCAACAAATTGAGGTAGAACTATGCCCCATTTCAGCAGGAAGTAACCATAATGGTTGTCATCTCTTTCTCTCACAGATTTGAGAAAAATTAAAACGAAAAATTAAAACCAAGTTCCCCTGCTGAGTTTACAAATAACCTCTCTATCTAAAACTTTATTCCCTTTCTGGTCCCCTCTGACCTCAATCCTGTGCGAACTGAACACTAATCAGGTGACTAAAATTGCTATTGTCAACAGCATCATTAATGTACAAACTCAGGTGTTTCTCCAAGGCAAGATAGGCTCACAGACACCCAAGCAATGGACCACCATAGACTACGGACATCCCGACTCGTGAAACTATGATTAAGAAATGTCAGAAGTGTCACAAGAAGATGTGAATCCCAGCCTCTTTGTTCATCTCCTTAAAAAAAAAAAAAAAAAAAAAAAACCCTAACTCAAAGACCAAGCGGGAGTGGATATGAGGCGGCTTCCGTTCCCTTGCTTGGTGCCCTGCAAGAACCTGTGCTGTCAGAGATTGCTTTTCTGTGCCAGGAGCACATGAGACCTTTTGTTTGGTTACCTTACTTGTAGTCATAAGTTAGGATATTCAACCTTCCATGTCAAAAATCTCAAAGGAGATTTTTACGGGCATCCATAAATCCTCTCAGGTTATAGTAAGTTAGGTTGTACCACATAACATAGGCTTTCTGAAGGCAAAATCAGTCAAGTATTGCCATTTCACATCATACACTTTAATAGAATTTGAGAGCCACATGAGATCTTAAAAATTATATGGTGCAACAAAACTCCTATTGGAAGCTAAAGCTTATCAGAGAAAAACAGTTTGTCGAAGTCACCCAGTCAGCTTGTGGCTAGACATAGCTGTGAGAACCAGACCTTCCGACATTTGCCCCACTGCTCACGAATTGTGCCTTGACTTTTTGACAACTGTTTTAAAGTAAAATATTTTAAAAACAAGTGTTGCATTTTGGACAAGCTAGGCTACTAAATTATTCAATATGTTTAGCTTGGAGATGGTTGGATGATAGTACACCAATTTTTGCTTCAGTTCTTATTAATAGGATATTATTTCACAATAAAGTGAGATTGTCATGCTGCTCCAGCTGGGACTCACAGGCCCCTTGGGAAATTTATTTTGGAACAGCTAATCTTTGCAGTAGACTCATTGTTCTTTAACTAAGATTCACGGTGCCCAGGCACATAAGAAGTAGTTTCTGCTAACTGGCTAATGATACACACACATATGACTCACTTCAAAGTCATTCACAACACTTTTTTCAGCAGTGTTGTCCGCAGAGCATTCAGTTTCTTAGGACATTTAAACAATGGCACATAAAACTGATCCTTTTCCAAGTATTTCTTTTATAAAGTTCTTTAACAGGTTCAAAATCACTGCAAAATTCACAAGATAGTCCCTTTTGTGAATGTTAATGGGAGTCTGGCTGTGCCTATGCTCTAAACTTACAGTGGACTCTGGGCTTGAGTCATACCATGGATCATCAGACACCCACAGCAGCATTCTCTGCATCAGCCTCAGGTCCTTGTGGCTTCACACAAGGATGGAAGATCGTACTTGTTACAAAAGGAAATGATACACTCAGTGGCCTCCCATGCCATTTGATTTTATGTTTGTAACAGTGCATTAGAAAAAAAACCTCCAAATTTATGTCTTCTACTATATCTGCTGATGTATGGCTCTCTAATGCATCATGTTTTAACAACCTAACATTTAATACCTACCATTTTTCATGATATTTGACTTCATGTAATGAAAACCCTTGTTAGGAAATTTTGAAATGGCAGAAAATCTATCTAGGGTGACAATAAACAAGAATTCCCAATTGATGGTCTTGGACTTGTAAATGTGTCTCTTCAATATTGTAGCAAGACATTAACATTCAACAGCAAACTAGTTTACAGTAATGATATCTAGAAGAAACTTTTCCCCAAAATCTGGAGGCAGACTCTAAAGTTACTTGATGCCCAAAAGTAATGTTATCCTTAGTAGTTCTAAGGTATATCTGCAGTTAATAATTACAAGTAAATTTAAGGAAATGGATTACACATCATCTTTCAGAGTTCTTGCCTCTACCAAGCAACCAAGATATTTTTACAAACTATTACTGAGTTTTGAAACTGAAATATTTGTTTTCCTCTGTTTTTCATTTCTTTTCTTTCCTCTTGATACTTATATGTTTTATTTATGCTTGCTTTATACATAGACTGGCAGAATTCAGAAGTCTGAGTTGCTGATCTGCAACCCCACTCAGTCTTTGTAAGCTCCAAGGACTTTGTAAACTCTAAGGAATCAGATGAAAGAATGGGTTAGTAATAGAGCAAAATTGAAACAATCTGCTCATCAATGTGCCTGTGTTGCCTTTCTTCCCTTCCCTGTCTCATTTCCTCAGATCCTTACAAGTGCTTCTTAGGATTACCCCACAAGGATCTGTGTATACTCAGATCCTTTTCTCAGGGTCTACTTCAAGGTAAACCCAATAAAAACATGTGTATGTATTGGACATGATGTTTTGTCACTTATATGTGTTGTAAATATCTTATCCAATTCTCTATCTTGACTTTTCAATTTCTGATGTCTCTTGGTTGACAGAAGTTCTTGTTTCTAATGTAAACAAGTTTATCAATCTTGTCCATCAAGGATGATGCTGTTGTATTTTACTTAAGCAGTATTTTCCAACTACAAGTTCATGAAAACAATGTCTTACACTGTATTCTAGAATTTTATTGATTTGATTTTCATGTTTAGATTTAAAATTAATCTGGAATTTATTTTTGTATATAGCATGAACTAAGAATCAGATTGATCTGCTTTTTTTTTCTTATGAATATCCAATTTTCTCATTATCACTTGTTAAGACCGATCCTTTCTGCCTTTGCCATAAATCAAGCATCCTGATTATACTAGTCAGTTTATAAGCTCAGTATTCTATTCCAATGGTTTACTTGTCTGTCTTTGCAAGAATCTCTTGTTCTTCCTTGCTCCTTTGATGAAGTAGTATCTGAGATCTCAACCCAGTGTACATGAACTCATCAGGGTATACCCCCCATTTAGAAAACCCGAACCCCAGTATATCTCTTATTAAACTCACTCAAAACTGCTGCTGGGACTCATGTTTGCCCATAACAAAATTAGCAACCATCCCCAGGAGAAAAATATCCCAATGTGCAAAGCTTTTATTCTCCTCTTAATATTGGCCTCATGATTCTCCTATCTTGTTAGCATTTCAGTTAGTTCAATTAAACTTTTAAATGTATTTTGACCAGATTTTCCCATTATACTAAGTGGCAAGGTTGCTCCAAATTACCTAGCATGCCATTACCAGAATCAGAAATATGTATTATCTTTTGGCCTTATCTCTACTCTTATGTCGTATTTTGATAATGTTTATATTCTATTTTGTCACCCTATTTAAATCACTCATATTTGTTTTATAGGACTGTAAACATTGAAAAACAATAAATGGTATTTCCATTATCATGACTCCATAAATATTTACCACACAAACCAGTAATATGTTTCGATAACCATTTCTTCTCTTTGTGTGAAATGTCAAAATCCACGTAAAGATGTTCCTAACATATGGGAAAACCAGGGCTCTTGCCTTACACAGCATTAAATCTGCAAAATCATATCATCCTTTTCTTGAAATCTGACCTATTTCTCATGGAGCTTTTTATTTTCCCCTGGAAACTAACTGTATTTTTCTCTCTTTTGCGAGATAAGAAGCAGATGCTATTTTATCATTTCATTAATGGCTTCCAGCTCTTTAGTTGATTTTTCCATTGCTAGGATCCATTCCATTCCTGTTGTTGAGGACATTCTTCTTAGAGCCAATCGACTTCCTGTTCTAATTTGGAAGAATTCCTTTCTTTTTTTTATTAGTTTTATTTTGAGAAAAATGCATAAAAGTATAAATCACAATATTAAAAACCCCAACCCCCATACCTAGAATTAACAACTGCTTGTCACATTTGCCTTATCTTTCTTTCCATAAATAAAATCTTATTTGATAAGCATAAGACCTCACTTATTCCCACTTCCAAATCTCATTCTTCTACCCATCCTGCACATACCTACAACCACTGTCATGGATTTAGCGTGTATTTTTCCAGTGCTCATCCTTCTCATACCTAGGCATAAGCACATTAACAATATATACAATATTGCCTTAAAGCCACATATATCTATATACAGTGAAGGGTCAAGTGTTTTTGTTTTTACTTTTGTTTTCACTTTTGTATCTTACATAATCTATTGCAAACCATGTGTGTGATAAGTAGCTTCAGCCACAAGCAACTCACTAATGAGTTCAACCACACTAAACTAGTCTATACTAAAAAAAAAAAAAAAAAAAAATCCTTGTATAAAATGAAAAAAAAATAAACTAGTCTATATTTTCATTGTTTAATGACACAATGAAAGTATACTTGGATGTTGTTATGACAGCATCAAATAGCTATAAAATTTCTGAACACATTCCTGACTTCTCATAAGACCATAAGGAACAGTTCACAAACCTGCACTGATTCTGAGAACACACTCTAGGTAGTAATATCTAGAGGGTGCTGTCTTTAAATTTACATTAATGATTTGATACTAACTATTCAGTCTGACGGTTTGATTTATTTCACTTAGCCCTAAGTTTTTTACCTAGTGCATAAGCTTTAATTTATAGTTATTTTTACATCTGATATAATAGTATCCAATACTAATGTACATGTAATTCATCTCCAGTATTTTATTTTAATAAGCAATATTATTGCTAATTAAATATCTGAGTGTCTGATATGCCAGGCTCTGTTAGAGATCCCACTTACACAAGGAGGTAAGGAAATGCTCTCCTACTAGGTAGGAAGAAGTTCTAATTTAGATTGCATAGTTCTAGAAAGCCTCACAGTAGAAGCAATGTTTGTACTAACACTGATCAAAAGGAGAACCAGCCATATGAAGATCTTTTACAGATTCAGAAAAGTGCAAGGAGAAAAATTGCAAGGCTGGTGTAAGTTCCTTATTCATATTTCCTATTATAGAAATACAGAATTTTTCCTTTTTTTCATGATTTTTATTTTTCCATTATAGCTGATTTACAGTGTTCTGTCAATTTTCCACTGTACAGCAAAGTGACCCAGTCACACATACATATATACATACTTTTTCTCACATTATCCTCCATCATGCTCCATCATAGGTGACTAGATACATTTCCCAGTGCTATACAGCAGGATCTCATTGCTTATCCATTCCAAAGGCAATAGTTTGCATCTATTAACCCCAAACTCCCAGTCCATCCCTTCCCTCCCACTCCCCCTTGGCAACCACAAGTCTGTTCTCCAAGTCCATGAGTTTCTTTTCTGCGGAAAGGTTTATTTGTGCCATATATGAGATTCCAGACATAAGTGATATCATATGGTATCCGTTTTTCTCTTTCAGAATTGCTGGGTCATATGGAAAGCACATACATTATTTTCAATATCCTCTTATATGCTTTTTTAAGTTTTCTTTTCTAAATTACATTCCTATCTTGAGATATTAATTTTTCCACATTTTACACAGCACATATTTAAAAATTTTGTCAACTGAATGTGAAGTATTGTTCATTGTTGTGTAAAGTTAAATATTATCGATTATTCTGGGATTTGAGTACTTTCTTATTTTTGTGGGTAAAGAAAGGCCATTAAAGTTCTCTCTTCTATGAACTGCCTTTTTTATTTTCTTGTCCATTTTTAGTTGTGCTATTTATCCTTATCTTATTATTTAGAATGCACTTGTTTTTTAAGTCTAGGTTACTGAGGCACATTTCCATACCAAAAAAAAATTACCATTTTAAGGATACAGTTTAATGAATTTTGACAAATATAATTTTTTTTAAACACCACCATCAAGATATAAAATATCTCCCTTACCCAAAAAAGTTCCTATGTCCATTTGTAGCCAATCTCCTCTCTACCATCCAGTCTCTGACAATCATTTCATTTCTCTGATGGCTTTGATTATTTTCCCCTGGAGTCCAACAATCTTCCATATGAAGATATGTTACCATTTCCTCTTAATTGGTAAATGCCCTCAGGCAAGAGTTAGCCCTACCTCTCTATGAGTTCTCTTGGACCCATCCTAGATTGCCTTGCTAACTGGGTTTCCAAGTAGGTTTGACTAATGGGAAGCTTAAGCTCCAATTCTCACTAAGCCCAGTAATATTTTTCAACACTTAGCCAGACAGTTGACAACTCTGCCTTAGCCTTCACTTCCTGCTTGCACAGAGCCTTAAAAAGAACCAAAAGTGAAAGCTTAGGACCTTCTTAGGTCTTTTCTGCACATGCTTACATCCCTATGTATGTACACGGCGTTATAGACTCTCAGGAATATGTTAGCACTTTTCAAAGCCTCTATGGAAATCTTACCCCCAAATTTTTCTTTACAGTTTTATAGCTAGTATATTGTTTACCCCAGTAGTTACCCCTGCATCAGGCAGCTGTGAAATTAAGCAATTTCCTGCAATTTTTTTTTTTTTTTTTGACAAACACCCTCAGAAAAGAACCTTTTTGTACTGATGATCTCTGACTGAGCTCAAATATGACAATCTTGCAGGTGGGATCTCCCAGTGAGCCACCAAACAGGACAGACAATGGCCATGCTCTGGAAACTGGTCACAGAAGGAACTTCTACCCTGTTATACCCCTTCCCGTTGCTGCCAGGCTGCTAGTTTCACTGTAATTGTGCAGTGATCGTTTTCAAGGCTACCACAGAGCTAGAGATTAGAGAATGGGATTATAATAGGTTAAAACATCACAGAGCACTCTGTTCTTACTGAGCTTGTGCCATTTTTCTTGAATAAATGAATTTTAGATTGCTACAAGCCTTTTATTAATTTCCAGAGTTCTGAAAATTTTTATTCTGTCAATTTTGCCAGCGTTCTCATTGTTTTTATGGAGGAAAGAAATTTCAAAACCCTCTAACCTGACATTTTAACTAAAGGCCTACAAATTCATTTTAAAGTCCCCAATTATCCAAATAATTCAGGTTAATATTGTTCCAATACTTTTATCAATCATCTAAATTTATTTGACAATTGATAAAAGCATTTTCCCTCCCACTTGATACAAATTGCTTTTCTGACTGATCATGCTGCCTGACATCTCGAGTTAATAGCTGACTGTGCACCTGGCATAAGCTACATAGTTTGTAAAAATTGTGTTAGAAGTATAAGCTCTTTGGAGTTACAGAAAACAGGGACACAAATTCTATTTCAAGGATTAATAGAAATTATCTATACAGTTCTTTCTTCAATAGAAACAAACACTAACAGACAGAATGATTTTCTTTGTCTCAAAAATCTGGTATTCTGATTTCAATTGGCATTTTTAAATAATGAAACACCTCAAAATAAATCATTTGTTGAAATTACAAACTTGCTATCTTTTATACTGAATTATCTCTGAATTACTTTAAATTGGTGTAACATGATGTCTCTTATTCATACAACACTTGTGAAATATGCCAGTGCCAGGAGTTCCCGTCATGGCGCAGTAGTTAATAAATCCGACTAGGAACCATGGGGTTGCGGGTTTGATCCCTGGCCTTGCTCAGTGGGTTAATGATCCGGTATTGCCGTGAGCTGTGGTGTAGGTTGCAGACACGGTTCGGATCCTGCGTTGCTGTGGCTCTGGCGTAGGCTGGCGGCTACAGCTCTGATTGGACCCCTAGCCTGGGAACCTCCATATGCCGCAGGAGTGGCCCAAGAAAACGGCAAAAAAATAATAATAATAATAATAATACAAAAAAAAGAAAGAAAAAAAGAAATATGCCAGTGCCTTCTCTTGATATCTCCCTGTCATTTTCTGAGACCTAAAGCCATCCTGCGAATATCATGAAAAACAACAGAAAATTGACAGAACACTGTAAACCAGCTATAATGAGAAAAAAAATCATTATATAAAAAAATATTAATTCCTTAAGAGTTTTCATTTTTGTGTGCTTCAAACGAAACTTTTAAGCAACTACAACATTTGCCATGTACTCTCCATTGTCTCTTCCAATGCACTCTACATGGTCCAATGCATCAGACTCTCATAAATGTGATGTATTTCAGGAAAATACACTGTATGATGAATTTTATTACAATTTATGAACCATCTATAGTTGGAAAAAATTACATGTACAGTCATTTTACAACCTCCCACATCTGCAGATGTCTTTGATATTTGCACTTTTTCAAAATATACTAAATGCCATTTGGTTTAGTAGAGAAGATCAAAAAGATCCATCTATCTGAAAAAATCAGCATTAAACTCCAATCTTCTGGCCCTTGTTCAGGGTATCTTAAGTTTTTCCCCTTTTATGTAGGCGAGGTTCATGGAACTGGGAACATAGCTTCTCTGTGGATGCCACACTGGGAAGAATGTGCTGATGCTGTCAAACAATCAGTAACCACAACAAGAATGCAATTAAGCACACAAGAGATGCATTTCCACATGGCTTTTAAAACTGTATAATTGTTGGATAATTCTGGGAAATTATAGTTTACTGGAAAACAAACTCAGTTGGTACCTCCTATGGTCAAATTGCCAAAGACAGAGCATGTATAGAGAAATTGAAATCTCAAGAGGAAGTTCTCCTCACTGGCTGTTTTCACGATCTCAAATACATATTATGGATAGATGTCATTTTTGGAAGATATAACTGCAAGGTAAAGAGAGGTTGCAGAATTTTGCCTATAAAGGCATGCCAATCTCTGTAAAAAAAAAAATATATATATATATATGTATTTTTTATATATACGTATAAATTCAGAAGCTGGAAAATCAGTAAAACCTCTACTCCAAGTGACAGATAAAGCCTATAGTGAAAGCCAATGGCAAGAGTCTGAGGAGAGAGGTCAGCAAACAAATTAGCTCTAAAATAGCCACGATGCTATCTGATAATCTTATACTACTTCCAGATTGGATAAACTGAGAATTTACTGACTCCAAAAACTAAGAAAAATACCCTCAGGCTGAGGGTATATGGGTTTTACAAATACTCTCCTCATCTCTAAATTTCCTTAATAAACTCTAGAGTTCTCGTATGTAAGCTGGATGGTCTCATGGGGTTGATTGTCTAACAAATTACAGAGATAACCAGTAGCACATTAGAATTAAGGAATACCTTTTATCTAATTTTCTCAGCTTTGGGGTTTTGGCAAAAATTCCAAAACCACTAGAAAAGTCCCACTGCACATCCTGTTCAGTGTCTTTAGTGACAATAGTGAGGTAATAATTATGGTTGTCCAGGCAAGGAAAAATGGTAACTTTTACCAAGATTCTCGTGATACAAATGCACTTGGGCATTGATATTATAAAATTAATGTTTATTTGTAAATGAACTACGTAATACATTGGATTATGTTGGGGGATAGGAGAAAGTGACACGTTGATCCTTAGATTTGGGGCATGCCTAACTGTATGGATGATGGTTAGAAAAACGGTCTGGCTAGAAAAACAAATCTGGGAGTCATTAGCCTACACATATAAGGTCACTGAAGCCATGGAGGAGGATAAGATTTCTAAGATAAGAGTATAGAATAAGAAAGACAAAGGTCTACAAGTGAGATTTGAGGAACTCTATTAATTAATGGCTAATATGAGGTGAAAATGCCCCTAATGAAGATATGAGATGAAATACCATAGAGGTAGGTCGGAAAACCAGAATATATTACCTCAGTAACCGAGAAAGAGTTAATTGTAATAACAAGAAGTGGCTGATGATGGCAGATGATGCGGAGGCATCTGAAAATAACTGAAAATATCCATTGCATTTAGCAACATGAAGGTGACTGGTGAACTTAGAAAGTCAGATTGGAATAGGTTAAGAAGTGAGTGAGTTGAGAGTTGTGCAAGTAGAAAACTGCAGGTAGATCCAACATTACTGAGAGCTAGGCTGGGAAATGCAGAAGAAGTAAGGATGATAGTTGGAAGAGTATGTGGGATGAGATGGACGAAGGGAGGTTTTTTTTTTTTTTTTTTTTTAAGAGGTGAATGGACCTGAGAATAATTCATTGCTGCCAGGAAGTATATCATTGAGGGACAAAGTGTTAATACTCAAGAAAGTACAGTAAAACCAAGAGGGTAAGTTTCTTTGGAAGACAGAGGGGATCAAAATTGACAGTAGAAACCTTAGATAGGAGATGGAAGAAAGATAAAGCACTTGAATATAACCAAAGAGAAGAATAGAGGATGGGTAAGGATGGAAGTGTATTTGCTGGTTTGGTGACAAGAAACCAGCGACTTCTCATGGAATAGTTTCTATTTCACTGTGAAGAGGAAAAGACATCAGCTGAAAGTGGAAAGTGGGTGGGCAGTGATGGGGCCCAATATTGAAGACAGTAAAGGTTCTCTCAGGCCTAGACAGAAGGATATGGTTTGGCTCATCCAGGTTAGGATTCTTCCATACAGTGGCAAGAAAAAGATGGATGCAAAGAGAATTCCACCTGAGTAAAACAGCTATTGAACTGTCATATTTACATTAAGTTCAGTGAGAAGGGAAATAAAGCCTGACAACCATTTCTATCACGGCAGAGTGACTGGTACCAGAAAACTTTTCCAACAAAATATATAATAGAACTGTTTTCTAATATTAAAAAATAGGTAATTTGGAATTGAGAAGCCTGGAAAAAAGGACCAGTCCTCTGGTGGATGAATGATGGGAAACAAGTGAACAACAATGTCTAAATGACCAGAAAATCTGGCTTCATTCCTGACAAAGACACTAAAAAGTTAACCCTTAATTACTAAAGGAACCCCCTCACTGCTCTCATTCAAAAATCTGTGATTTATAACTAAGAACTCATCTTGCTTCCCTCACTTGAAAGTCCAGAGATGGATAATGAAGAACACAGTGGCCCTTGAAGCAACCACATACTTTCTGGCCCTTCTTGACATTACTTTTTAGTTCAGAGCTTATTGATTTTATGTTTCTGGGTTGGGTATGAGCACAACCGCAAAATGTGGCTCAGAGTAACTAATTTCATTTTATCTACTTCTACTTAAAGTGTTAGAATTAGAAGAGACTTAGCAAGGTTGCAAATTTCCTTCACTTTTATTTACAAAAAAATTAAGGCGATTGCCAATGCTATGCAGCTGATTCTTGATAAAAGTATAAGAAATGTGATTATGTATCAAAGTGCTTTCAAATGTTCAAGAAAATCTGTAGATGGAAAAGCAATATAAAAAGCACTAACCCAAGCCAATTTAACCCTTGTCATCCTCAGCCTTATAAGTGCTGTGCACACCTCCATAAACACGCTCCCCTTATGGGTTACATCTATTGGTTAGGATTTCTTCTCCTAACACATCAACCCACCTGCTACAAGGTTATACTTCCTTTGAAGACAGGGACTGATTGGATCCATCCTTGTTTCCCCAATGTAAAATGTAGTAGGTGCTCAATAATTATTGGATAAATGTATTCACGAGTAAAATCCAAGTTTCATAACTCTGAACTCCAATCCATATATATATACACACACACACACACACACACACACACATATATACACACACATATATGACACTAGTTAAGGCCCTTAATAAACATGGCTATATATACTGAAAAAGGAAAAATAGCTTGTCCTCAGCGTGCCTGAAAACAAAACAAATAAAACTATATATTCAATATTTTTAAACAACCTATAAGGGAAAAGAATCTGAAATATAAGAATCTGAATCACTTTACTGTACACATGAAACTAACACAAAACTGTAAATAAACTATATTTCAATTTTTAAACTATGAAAAATGTTGCTAATTATATCTTTAATTGTATCTCAAAAATTATAGGTGACATAGCAGAACTCCTTCTCAAAAGATCCATATATTTTGAGATTCTGATCCTCAGAAAACTGCATTTCCATTTGCTCAAAGCAAAGAAAAAATGCTGGCATTTGAAGCTGCTTTTATGTATAATTATAATATCTCTTCTTTTCTTCATCAAGTCCTAAAATGAAGTTGTTCTCTACATGCTGGCACCAGAGATCACATCTGACCCATTAATAGTTTTTGAAGACGAGCCCAGATGTCAAAAATCCAGTGAGACGAGACTCTTTAATCCACCACTAAATTCTTAACCGAGCTTTTAAAGTGGTAGAGATTTTCCACATTTTTTTATTCTGCCACACCTCATACCTTGCTACACCCGTCAAGGGCTGTATCACAATATACCCTCCACCTCACATTTTAGGTTCTCAAGAACTTTCATGGCAACAGAAAACACACACTGACACCTTCCACTGCCCATCATGTCCCCTCTACTCATACCACTGGACAGTGTCCTGAATTTTTCAGAATTGCCAGAAACACTAAAGGGGACAAAGAACAAAATCTTTTACTGTTTTACATTCAGTTCTCCTCACTAAAGAGATTGAGCTACACAGGCGTGTAGAAAATGAGTTTTGAAAAGGGAGCAGAGACTAGAGCACGTGATTTGTGCATGATCCTAAATCTCTTCTATCGAAGTAGCAATTCAACTTCCAAATCTGCATTTACTCATGAGAGTATTTCACGCGAAAGCATATGTATCACAGTAGAAAAACAGGTGAGGAACCACAATTAGCAGGTAAAACTCAACTACTTCCAAAATCTTTGAATGACTCCCCTGGGAAAAGTTGCCCTCATGGTAAAATGTTTCTCCCTCTCAGAAAATGCTGAGTTACAAGTTTATCACACAGGCTACCAACAACTGTCTGACTCCCTTGAGTTAGATAATTCCTCTTTCAATTCATAAAAAAATAAAAATGCATGGCTAGTGAGATAAGAGTAACCTCTCTTTCAAGAGAGATCTGGGATGATATAGTGTGTACGAGATGTGGTGGGGTAGAGGCATATATAATCATCACTTGGCTTTGATGCCAGGCTAAGCAAATGTGGTCATCTAGTGCCCACATTTTAGCTTCTTTGCTATGGCTCCTGAAAACCCTTTGAGACTCAGAAGACTAAGGAGGGGAATTAAAGTTTGGCACAACTTTTCAAGGCAGGTGGCCTGGTACAAGTATTGACTTCAGGAATGGTCAGCAACCTAGCAGAAGATTAAATCGTTGATAGTGGATCTAAAGGATGCTGACTGAGGCCAGTACCCCAGCATATTCCCTTTTTCTCCCAAAATAGGGACATGCAAAGAAAAAATGTTGCCCTTGGCAGACTGTTTATACTACCTGGTCTTCACTGGATTCCCAGGGGCTTGGATGTCTATATAATGACAGATGCCTAAGAGTCAAGACCTGGATATGCCCAACCTACATTTAATGGGGGTACATGGGGAAAAAGCAGATGAAAATCTTCTCTGTGTTGAAAGAACAAATAAAGGTTAACTTCCACTAGAAAACTAAACAAAAAGTAGCTACCAATTCGAATTTCTCAATAGCAAATTCTTCTGAAGCACGGTGACCTTGCTCTACTGGTATGTTTTATGAAAGCTTAAAACCCAAAGCAAATACCACCTTGGTTTGTAATCCTTTCACCAGGACCACCAGGAGACTCAGCCTCCCTTTTCTCTGGACTCCCCCCCCCCCCCAAAATCATGGCCCATCTTTCTAACATTCACTCCACTATGATACACTTGTGAGATTCTCCACTCACCAATGTGCTTGAGTAGGCAACACGTTTGCAAGCTTGCAAAAGATTTTGTAAAGAATGGGCAATTGGTTAGGACCATCTTGGTTTTAGAAATGAACCGTGAACCACATCACCAGAACCAAAGGAGAGCCCTTTTGTTCATGCTCTATCCTCATGGAATACATAAAAAGCAGTGATTCTCCTTGATTTTTTTAGGCTTACATTTTGCAGGTGGCAGCAGCTTTCTCAGCAGACTGACATTTATCAAACAACTCATGTCAATTGACACCTTGTAAATAAAATAGAAGTTTTCGTTTGAGCCAATACAGGGAATATAATAACTTCATTTGTTCAGAAGAACTACTCAAGTCACAGTCAGTTCTTGAACTGGTCACTTTAAAGATATTAGGTGCCAAGTAATGGACTTGTTAAATAGCAAATGTCGAAAACAGATTTCTAATATGACTAACAGGCGTTCACGGAAGCAAAAAGCAAATATTTGAACCCAGTGGAATGCTGACCTAATATAAATATGCTTATGCTAGCAAACACTAAATCTAGATGAAAAGCACAATGCATTTTTAAAAGAATAATATCATATAAATATGCTTATACTATAAAATGCTAAAATTTAGATGGATAGCATTTTTAAATGGTAAGCTGTGCATATTTCACATATCATATGTTAAATTTCATTTCATTTAAACTGATTCTAAATGTCAGTCTGATTTGAGAATTACAGTGTTTTGCTTAGTAACCATTAGACTGAACCCAGACAAATTAGAAAGAAGAACTAGCTTAATTTCTAAGATGTACAGAGATTCCTGACAGATGTTTGAACTTTCTTAAGGAACAGTTAAAGGAAACAATAGATGTAGAAAAAGAAACCCAGGAGTTCCCGTTGTGGTGCAGTGGTTAACGAATCCAACTAGGAACCATGAGGTTGTGGTTCGGTCCCTGCCCTTGCTCAGTGGGTTAAGGATCCGGCGTTGCCGTGAGCTGTGGTGTAGGTCGCAGATGCGGCTCCAATCCGCATTGCTGTGGCTGTGGTGTAGGCCGGCAGCTGTAGCTCCAATTGGACTCCTGGCCTGGGAACCTCCATGTGTGGAGTATATGGCCCTAGAAATGGCAAAAAGCCAAAAAAAAGAAAAGAAAAGAAAAAAGAAACCCAATGATTAAAGTAAAATATGTGGAGTTAGATATGGATTAAAATTCTAGTTCCCATACTTACTGGTTCTAAAACCTTAGACATGTTACTTAATCGTTCTAAGCCCCCATTTCCTTTACCTATAAAATAGAAGTAAAAACACCTGATTGTTATAAAGATTACATGAGATATCATTTGCTAACTCTTGACCTAGAACCATAACAAGTGCAAAGTAAATAAGAGTTTTTTATTATAACTTCAACTGCTTTGCATACAGACTTTCCGTGAACTCTTACTGAAAGACATTCCCAATGCTTATTGTAGTCTATGCACTGCAATTGTAAGAAAAATAATTTATTATCATTTACTGAAGTTTCTCCTATTCCCTTTATCAAGATTAGTTTACTTCATCTTTTGCTACCATATTAAAATTTTCCAAATTTGAATGTTACTTCTGCATAGTTCTTATCTTCCTACCACTGAATAATTTATAAATGAGTGAATAGTCTTCACTTTATAAGCGAAGATACTTGATCCCATTAATTTCCTAAATTTCTTCTTGCAGGAAATTTCATGTCCTCTAAGTCTTCTAGGATTCCTAAAATACCTATTTACTAATAATATGCTCTCTATTATTATTAACTTATTCAAAGCTTTTCAGACAAAAGCTGCTTGAAGAAGTAAACTCATTTATTCTGGGATGACGCTGGGTTATCTTGACCTTAGTTTAAATTCAAGTGGAAATTGTCAGATTCTTTTGGAGCCAAAAAGAACTTCTTCACTCAAGAATCCCAAATATCACTTGGCAACTTTATCATCAATCCATGCTCCATTAAGAATCGCCTTGATCCCATTCGCCTGTTTCATCTAACTTCGTAGAAAAGGTATTTTCCTATTTACCCTGGAAAGACTATCCTTATTTTCTCACATTTGGTGAGAAAAAAAAATTGTCAGATGCCCCAAAGGCAGAGAAAAATACTGAATGAAGACATAGGTTCAAACTGCTTTTCTGATGTCTTTTACGTTTTACTTTTTTTTTTTTTTTTTTTTTATATGCACTTGGTTTTCATGACTCTTCCCTCCATCTCACTCCCGGTTCACTGTCATTGGAAAAGTAGACAGGTCCAGCCCTGTATCATGAGATCGGTTCAACTTCACACTTTTGACCCTTTGAAAGCATTCTGTTGTCCAGTCTCGGATGTGCAATTGCCACCCCCCCTAAAAAAAATCCATTTAAAATGGGAGTGAACATTTCTGACCTTTGGGAGGGAAAAAAAGCATCAGATATCTTGGTAAATGAGAAACAGCATGAAGATGACGTCAAAGATCACCATCTTTCTGGGCGGAACATGGACTATCTCTCCCGGCAATCACTCTCTACTCCAGACGGGTGCGGTGGGGTGGGGGCGGAGGGAGAGCAACCAGCTAAAGAACATTCTGGAAAATACTATGTGGGTTCCTCCTGATCAAGAGAGCTCTTTCTGCAGCAGCTATTTGTCTTCATGTGTGCTTTTCAGCCTGATTCTCAGCCCTCTTTAGTCCCTCATTTTTAAAAAGTGTTGGCAATGGTATAGTAGCGAATGAAAGTCATTGAAATCCCACTGGGTATCTAAATGGGAAGTGGAGGAAAGCTGCAGGATCTTAAACAAATCATTTCCCTTTTCTTGATACCATTTTTTCAAAAACCTATAATGAGTGGCCAGAGGGTGAGTGGGGAGAGAATCCTAAGGCCACTTACAGCTCTGGCATTTTTTTCTTTTTTTAAAAAATTCTACAAGTCTTTTACTCAAGCACACTGTCATTTGTAATTGCTACTTTTAAATTATATATATATATACATGGAGTTCCTGTTGTGGCGCAGAGGTAACAAACCTGACTAGTATCCATGAGGATCCAGGTTTGATCCCTGGCCTCATTCAGTGGGTTAAGGATCCAGCATTGCTGTGAGCTGTGGTATAGGTTGCAGATGAAGCTCAGATCTGGCGTTGCTGGGCTGTGTTGTAGGCCAGCAGCTATAGCTCTGATTCAACCCCCAGCCTGGGAACTTCCATATGCTATGGGTGTGACTCTGAAAAGATTAATTAATTAATTATATTCATGGATACACACACAAATGTACACAAAGTTTAAATCCTTCTGTTAGCCAACTGTCCACCGATGCTAAATGTGAAAAGAGGCTTCACATTTGATGGAACGAATCTTCACCAATTCAGACTCCCAGGTAACAGACCAAAATCATGGGTACTGGAATTGCAGTCCAAGAGCCTAACAAGAAGACTCCTGAACATTTAGCAGCTTCTACTCCATAAACTATCATGTTCATGTGGTGTTCTCAGAACGCCTCCCATTTTTATTTACTCTTCTAAAGATGCTAAACATCAAAAGAACCAAAACTCAAAATGTCAAGTCCAAGAGCAAATGTTTCAAGAGAAGTTATTTTTGTACCAATTTAACTTTTCTCTGAATTTGAAGAACAAGGGTGTGGCCCTGACATTGGACCACTATGTTAAATGAGATTCATCCAGTTCTAATTACTACTCCCTCTTACAAGGCCCACAGGCGCCATGCTACCTTTGGCACATTTAAGTTATTGGCGGGACAGACTGTACTACACACAGAAATCTCCCTAATTACAAATTCTGTTAAAACAAAACAAAACAAAACCTGCACTACAGCTCTGAAATTTGTATTAGCATATCCTGGGGCATAAAGAATTTAAGAAAGGGCAAGGAGAACTGACTCTGATTGTTTAAAACATTTCTATGGTGTATTTCTTCTGAAGAACTTAGAACACCAGGAGCTTTGCCCCGTAGTAGTTACTTGTACACAGTTCTTTTTTCTTTTGCAACATCTTCCTTTCATCTTTTCAATGAAAAACAGCCCAGAAATATTTTTATTAGTTTGTGAGTATATGAGTAGTAGTTTCTCAAGTAGCTATTTTCACAACTTATTCCAAACAAGCTATCTTTTTTAGTCTTGCCTCCTTTCTGCTTGTTAATTACTGTGTCAGTTTTTCTCTGCTGTTTTGCTTATTTTCTTTGATTTGTTTTAGTTTCATGATGGTGAAAAAAAGAACAACTGAAAATTCACAAACTTATCTTTATGAAGCCTACTGTGTGCAAACAGTTGGGCTAGCAAGCCTCCCACATGCGGAAAAAAAAAAAAAAAGTAGAGTCAGACATTGAACAATAAATAAGTGGCAAAGGCCTTAAGCTCAAGAGGAGTTTGGGGAAAAGAAGAAATCTCCCAATAGCTGATCTATCATGAAGACACTGTGAAAGTGAAGGAGACAGGCTCATCCAGGGGATCAAGCTTGCCTTGCCAAGCTGAATAAGGACAAGGACTTCAACATATTAGTCCTGAAGTTTTGAGAGCTTTGTGAGACTCCACCACAGATTAACCAAAACTTATAATTTCATCCAACTCTGCTCCACTTATCCAAATGAAGGTGTATTTTCCCAGCTTAGAATATGTTTTCCCTTTCAAAGAGCGAGGGCTTTCAAATGTCAAAAGTTCTGCAGTCTAGCTCATTACATTTAAGAGACCAGGAAAAAGCAGGTAATGTTAACCTGAAGAGCCTCAAACACCATGGAACTAGAACAAAAGTGCATAGAGCCATTACAACACTGTGCTTTAAAACAGGTAGCAAGTGGGAGGGAAGCCATCTTTAATTTTTCCCAAAGCCATGAGGTCTCTTGGGCATGGATACTGAAGACAACCCTCTGAGGATGGGAGTGAAACAAGGAAATAAATGACAAGAACAAATAACAAAGGATTAAATGGCTGCCTGTAGGGGAACAGTTGTAGGTCTAAAAGCATGAGTTGGGGAGTTCCCATTGTGGCTTAGCAGGTTAAGAACCCAACCAGTATCTATGAGGATTCGGGTTCGATCCCTGGCCTCATTCAGTGGGTTAAGGATCCAATGCTGCTGCAAGCTGTGGCACAGGTCGCAGATGTGGATTGGATCTGGCATTGCTGTAGCTATGGCATAATCTGGCAGCTGCAGCTCTGATGTGACCCTTAGTCTGGGAACTTCCCATATACCACAGGTGTGCCTTGTGGGGGGGAAAAAGAAAAAAAAAGCATGAGTTGGAAAGCTGAGTGTGACACATAAAGCCACCTACCGAGTTTTAATAAACCATAGTTTATACCTGGGCACTCCATTGTGGTTGACTATCTTTAAAGCATCATAACACTTACAGAAGTGGTTATTACATTTGCTTGACTTACTAACCAACGGTAAAGTCTGGTACTTGGGTTGCAAAAAAAAAGACACCACTTAATTTCTCAAAAAATATAAAGTATAGACTTGTTTTTATCATATACTAAGAATCCAAGAAAGATGATTCCATGCTCTGGAGCAGTCCTCCAACGGTGGTCCCTGGGTCAGCAGTAGCATCTAGGAACTTGGTACAAATGAAAATTCTAACAGAATCAGAGGCAGAAACTCTGGGGAACAGGGCCCAGCAATGTCTTTTACAACAAACCTTTCAGCTAAGGTCCGAGAACCACCCCTCAGTGGTAGGTGAAAAACATCACATTTAGAAATTCAACTTTAAAGAGACCAAGATTTTAAATCAATTTGTAAAGAAGTGACTGTGTACTTACCCTGTTGCTGTGAAAGGCATAAACCCTGGCCTCCTCAAGGAGCAGCATCAGCAGTGTCTACAGAATGATGAAAGGGCAGGCCAAGACACGGTGTCCCCAAAACACCAAGGTCTGAGGCATGCTGTGCGGAGGCAGCAGAGACAAAGGGAAGATGAGCTGGAGCAGGATGGGATGGGGTCCTTAACTAATCAGCATTTCCAATTCATGACAGAATATTTATTCCACTTATCCAAGAAAAATATCACCCAAAAAGGATTCTACACTCCCCATCACAGCCCTAAGGGGCAGGATGCCCTGTTCCAGGCACAAACTGACAACCCTCTTCAGCCTCCACTTTTGTCTCCGATGGAGTCGAGGACTGAAAGCTGGACACCCTCCTGGCTGGGTGACCTCAGACAACAGCTTGCAAAACCAAGTGGCCTCAAAAACCTCCCAGCTCTGAGGAGGAAGCCTGAAAAGCATGTCCTGGGTTTGCTGCTGGCCAGGGCCCATTCAGGATTCCACAGGCAATCTTTCCTTTGCATTGTGTTTGGAGATCCTAAACCAAAGAGATGGGGAGAAATGCCCCATTGTGGGACAAAACTGACAAAAGCCACTTATCCCCTGAGTGGCACAGCCATGCAAGCGAACTAAAAATTGGCCCAACAGTCCCATGCAGCCTTCTTCCCCTGGCAATAGCAATAGAGACGTGCTGGAAAATGGCACGCTGCCCCCTCTCAGCTCTCAATTCAGTGTTAAATACTCAAGTATCCCTGAATAGCCCATTGTGCATTGTTAAATGTAAATCTAACTAAATCCTTTTGATGTTACCTGTACTTTCACAAATAGAGGCCTGGTACTCAGTATTCTATATACACTACGAACTGGATTGTGATGGGTTTTTGGACCTACCACCCCATGCTACTAAGCTACATCAGTTTATGAGAGCAGATTAAAGGAGTCTGCCTTACTTTAATATGTTTTAAAGTGTGGATCAATAGCCATCTACATCAAAATCTCTTAGGTTCCTGTTTAAATCTCAGGCTCCTTGGTCCCATTTCAGACCAATAAAATCAGAACTGTCTCAGGGTAGAGCTCAGGAATCTGCATTTTTAACAAAATTCCCAATCGATTTGTATGTTCATCAAACTTTATGGCATGGCTGATTGGCTTAACAGTGAAATCAACTTCGCAAAATCTAATCATAACTTTATGCAGTAATTACAAGTACATGATTTGTCTTGGCAGTAGTACAGCAACAAGAAGGAGAGAGAGACAGGGAGACCCAGAGAGAGATGGAGATTATTGTGATGTGTGATGGAAGGTGTAAATAGGCAAGTACACAAAGGATAAAGGAATTAAAACGGGGCAAAAAATAAAGGAAAAAGGAAGCTACATGCAGCAGTTTTCTGTGGCCTATATAGTCAATTAATTACCAAAAACCAGGCAGCTTAAGCAAACAGCTATTTATTCTCTCATAATCTAGAGGCCGGAAGACTGAAATGAAGGTGTCAGCAGAGCCGCGTTTGCTCCAAAGGCTCTCAGGAAGAACTCTTCCCTGCCTTTTCGAGCTTCTGGTGGCTCTTGGCAACACCTGGTTTATGGCTGCAACCTTCCAGTTTCTGCCTTGTGGCCCCACTGCCTCCTTCTCTTCTCTGTGTATCTTCTTCTCACTGCCTCTCTCTTCTAAAGATGCTTGTGATTGCATTTGGGGTTCCCCACAATAATCCAAGATAAGCTCCTCCTCTTCTCAAGAGGCTGAATTTAATTACATCTGCAAAGGCCCTTTTCCCAAAGAAGATTATATACACAAGTCCTCGGGACTAGGACGTGAACATACCTTTTGTGGGGGCTACCATTTCCACCCACCATAGAAATATAGAGGAGAAGGAAATGAGAAGGGAGTGAGGGGAGAAGAAAGAAGCTTCCCTGCCCTACGCACATTTATCCAGGAAGGCAGGGGTGTCTTGGATTGTAGATGAGACCCTGGTGCCAACAGCAATTCAAATTTAAATTAATAGAAAGATATCTCCAAGTCCTGCTTCTCCTGGCATGCTTCTGTGTTCCACATGAAACTGAGGAAATTCAACTCCTCTTGAGGTCAGTAATGATTTGGTCAAAGGGAAATTACAAGCAAAAGGCTAAGTACAACTAATCAGATGCAACGCTATTAGCCTGAGTAAGAGGAGTTCTGGAAATGTGATGTCCACATGGTAACGAGACATCTGTCAGTGTACCAACGATTTCCCTCATCCTCAGAGAGGGGGTACCTAAAATGAAAACTTCACTCTTATACTTGCCAAAACCTCTAGTCTTAGAAAATTTAGCCCACATGTTAAAATCATGTGAGCTAGGCAGTAGAATCTCACTGTACAAATCATATGTCCCACTTGCAAGGCATCAGTAAAACTTGGAATAAATTATTTTTGAGTAGCATAAATTGCTTTAGAAATATAGGAAGCCACAATCTAATTTATGTGTAAGATACAAGGAAATTTAGAAAACACCACCTAAATATTCTGGTTCAAAAAACCTCCCGATGCGCTTAAATATTCTGGTTCAAAAAAACCTTCCAATGTTACAAATGGAAAGTAACCATTACTGCATTGTCACATATGATTCACTCTTACTGAACAGTGTATGGCCTAAAATATAATTCTTCAGAATTCTGCTGCTTCATAGTCAACAAATCACAAGGCAGAATTTCCTATGTATTGGCAATTAGATCATATTTGATGCATGAATGCATGCAGGGAGAGAGAAACCTATGCCCACGAGATCCTGGAGAGGTGGTGAAATGTCTTCCAGATCTTTCTGGAAACTTCAAGGCTCTAGGTCCTTAACCAGGAACTCTCAGTGCTTGGACACTGGACACTAGAAGCTGGCAAATTCTGCTGCTGGCTCATCTCTTCCAGTGGCAAGAGGCAAGGAGGAAAAACTGGAATTAGCAAAGCCAGTCTTGGGAGTCAGCCTCTTGCTCATCTAGCACACTGGGGAAGAGTTTTTCATTATTTCTGAAATTTGATGTGTCCACCTAAGGACAGAGTCTTACCGCTAATTACACCAATAACAAGCCTTTACTGAGAATGAATGATGTCTCCTTTTAACACGTTGCTTCATTTCACTCCCCAACTTGAAGATGTAGACGGTGACCCCAGTTTTACGGAGAATGAAACAGAGTCACAGAGGTTAAGCAACTGCTCAAGTGCACGCAGTTGGGAGGGAGGGAGCCAGATTTCATGGCCAGTTTATCTAACATCAGACCCAGGCTGTTCCATCTGACTCCCACTAAAGTGATTTCTTCCCCTGCCAAGATACCACTTAGAACTGTTCCTCATTTTCTGGTGCTGCTGGCACTGCTGCCACATGATATGCTTATCTGTCTTGATTAATTTTTTCTTTACACTACCTTTGATGTGGATTCGAATTTCAAATCTGTGAAACAAACAGTAAGCATCTTTGCTTCCTTCCTTAACTGGGTTTGTAGCACACATCTCCACACCCTCATCTCCTTTCTCGTACAAAAATATAACCTTTCCAGGAAGTACGATAAACCGTGTGGAAACTGATCGTTGTACCTCTGAAGTGAGTCATCTAAGCCCTACCATCATCTCAGACCTTTCAGAGAAAGAGCCATTTTCTTCCAGCATCAGTCACCTTTTTAAAAAACTATAAAGTTTGGTCCCCAGCTGCCCCATCTTTCAGCCTCTGCACCTTCCTTAGCATCCAAAATGCTGAGGCCCAAGTTATTATGTTCAGCGATTTTTTGATGAACTTGTACAATTTTGCTACTTTCTCCTAACTGTGCCAGGTCAGCAGCTGTTTATTCCCACCTTAAGTCTGCCACCTTTGGTAAGTATTCAAATACCTTACCTAAAATTGACACCTTTTTTTTTTCCTTTTCAGGGCCACACCCATAGCATATGGAGGTTCCCAGGCTAGGGGTCAAATTGGAGCTACAGCAGCCGGCCTATACCACAGCCAAAGCCACGCCAGATCCTAGCCGTGTCTGTGACCTATACCACAGCTCACGGCAATGCCAGATCCTTAACCCACTGAATGAGGCCAGGGATCGAACCCACAACCTCACAGTTCCTAGTCAGACTCGTTTCTGCTGAACCATGACAGGAGCGCCCAATTGACACCTTCTTGTTTTTTTCATGGTACTAAGCATCAAACAATCTTTCAAACAAGACAGTCTTTGCACAGGAACTTTTAAGGAGTCTTATTTCAACATTAAAAAACAAAATCTATGTGAGAACAAAATGGAAATTTGTAATCTGTGTTTTCCTTTGTTAAGACAGAAGGCTTTGTAAATACAGATCAAGTCATTTTAAGAGCCAACTGAATTGGCCCAGCTCTGACTCTGTTCATGGAGCCAACTCAGCGGTATGGCAACTATTGTTCTATTTGGTCTGTTTTTGGTCTGTATTAATGCTGCACACTTAGTGGGGTGGTTTTCATCTGTCATCACTTAGCGGGGAGAACAATGACATAATCTCAATCTGTTGGGATTCTTGCTGCCCAATTCCCAAATGTCCCCCCAAAGCCTTTTACGAGACTTTCCCAGTAAGTGACGAAGGCTGCCACAAGAGAAAATCCAGGAAGGTGAGGAGAGGAAATTGGCAAGAACAGGGAGTCAGTATTAAGGGCTGGAAAAGAACACTCTAGAGATAAAAGATGAGGGCTAGACAGGAAGTAGAGAAAATCAGAGATAGGGTGAGCATACCTGGAAACTGCTATGGAAGTGAAGAAACAGGAAGGCCTAACGACATTCTAACAGAAGGGGTAGCTGGGACTGCTTGTCAAATGCAACTCTGTTGTTCTTGGCCAACTAGAGACACCTAGCAGCGTGCTTCCTCCTCACCCCTCTTCCTTATCCACTTCCCATCCACATCACAGTTAGATAAAGAAGAGGCTCCACTCAGATAACACTGTTTCCCTTCTTACAGGACTAAACAGGGAGCAGTTGACTATTCATGCATACTCTCTGGGATTGCCTATGTTAACAGGATCTCTGGAGAGGAGGTTAGTTCTAGATTGGGGCAAGAGAGGTCCTCCCTGAACAATGCCCTCTGTGTTCCTTCCCTTAAGAGATGGCTCAATGCCTCAACTAATGAATACCAGTAGAATAGGAAAAAGTAAGGACTTACTAAGAAAACCCACTGAACACCAACCACACTAGACCCCTACTCCATTGGCCTTAACCATCCCAATGTCCTCCTCCTTTATGTAAGTAAAGGGGAGCAAGAGTTATATTCCCTGAAAAACACTGAATTTGAGGGATGGCTAAAGTTGAAATTATATTCTGATTTCTTTTACATTCATCACATAATTGATGACAGCCATGTTAAAGTAATCATTAACTCAGAATCGAACCAAAAAAAAAAAAAAGTTACCATAGATCCATAAATGATGTCAATATTTCTGACCCCAAGTTTGGTTGAATAATCTGGTGTTCCATTTGAAGCTATCCTCAACAAAGTGTGAACACTCTTTTTTTGATGAAAAAGTCCTAACTACCATTTGGAACTTTCTCAATGCCACTTGCTACACCTAAATTACCATGGCTGGTTTTATTTAAACAAGCTGCAAGTGCTCAAAACCATTATGGGAAAATAAAATAATTTATAGGGCTCTATAGTCAGTGTTTGGCTCGGTTTAAAAATAATTTGAAATCTGTACTTGATAACACACAAGAAAAAAAACAAGAAATAAACAAATACACAAGCTTTTTAAAAAATCCCTATAAAATCTAGTCAGTCAGTTGCTATATAAGCAGAGAATGACAGAAAAACCAAATAAAAACTTGAAAATTGGAAAATACCCTAAAAATCCTTATAAAAAATGAGTCAACCTCACCCAGAATGACTCTTTCAGACAAACTCTTCATCTTGGTGTAACAGGCCTGGCGTCATATCAAAGAACACTGGTAAGAAAACATTGACTTTTTTTTTTTTTGATAAAACTAAAATTCATGAAAGTATCATTTGGTGATCCAAGGGAACTTAAAAATAGCACATCAAAAGAAATATTTATAGTCTTAGTTCTACTAATGATTTGAAACATATGTGGTAATATCAAATTACCAAACTTAAATGTGGCAGCTACTTAGGAGTTTCTATCAAGGTTAGGTTGGCCTTGTGAAGGTACATTCGAGATCACACATGACTTCAGCAGAAGGACAAAAATAGGTACAGTGTTATCTGCTAAAGTCAAATCTTTGTTAAGTATTTAAAATCAACAATTCATGGTGTTGTGGTATCTCTGAACCTCTTTAGGAATCTGAATCTTCTCCTGGAAAAAAAAAAAAAATGTGCCTTCGTATGAACTATTGCACACAATTCTGAGGCCTATGAACTCCTGAGGTTAATTTACAGAATGAATGCTAAGAACCTCCTGAGGCTAAGTTTAAACTTCTCATGGAAAGAAACCAAGGTTAACTAAGGCTTTATATAGTATATTGTAACAACCTCAGCAAAGTGTGAATCCATCAACCCAGAACAGGCTGAGGGCGTGGTAGCTCCCCTACTGCACTAGGATCCCAATCCCAAGAGAGCAACAGGAGTTCCTGACCAAAAAGACCCTGCATGACTGGGAGAATGGCCGGAGTTGCCGGTGATGGTCAAAGGAATGAGATATTTTTCAGGTGCCCAGGAAATTGGCTGACCTAGAGGTTATGGGCAGGTACTGAAAACGGTCAACTGAACAGTGACTGTAGAGTGACAGTCATCTTCCCTCTACCCCCTGACCTCACCCAGGTCTCTACACAATAGGACGCTTACAGTTCTTTTCTTTGGACCTGGGTAGACATAGGACTGGCTTTTTCCAGGTACATGTTAGAGAAAGACGTCAGGAGTAAAATCCCAACAGTGGGAAAGTCCTTCATCTTAAGGACCTCTTCCATTAATATGCTTGAGGTGGATTTTGCCCTCTGCAAGAGGCAAGAAGAGATAAAAGAACTAAATTTCCCCTCTCCAGCAAGGGAGAGACAAGACCAGAGATTTCACATAAGGAAGAGGCAAAAGCCAACATCAATCTTTCCCAGAGTAGGTCTGGCCAAGGCACATAGTGGGACATGGTAGCAGTGTTAACACCTAGCAATGGGGCAGGTGTCAAGAATGAACAGGCACCGCTCTAATTTCTAGGGTAAGATGAGGACAGGGTAGCTGCTTTCCAAACATTGCTGGAAGGTAGGGAGGGAAGTCAGGAAGAAAGGGAGGGCTGGAGGGAGGGAGAAATTAATGATGCAATTAAAAGTAAAATACACAGGGAACAAAATCAGAGGCTGTATTAGGGCTGCCATAGCAAAATACCACAGTATGGGTGACTTAAACAACAAAAACTTATTTCCTCACAATTCTGTAGGCTGAAAGTCCTAGATTAAGGCGTCAGCAGGTCTGATTTCTTCTGATGCCCCTCTCCTCAGCTTGCCTTCTTGCTATGTCCTCAAATGGCCTTTCCTCTTTGTGTGTAAAAACCTGATGCCTCC
Source organism: Sus scrofa (assembly GCF_054392235.1). Lineage (NCBI taxonomy): Eukaryota > Metazoa > Chordata > Mammalia > Artiodactyla > Suidae > Sus > Sus scrofa. Next base: position 37,308,388 of record NC_139398.1, read on the forward strand.
CTGTGTCCAAATTTTCCTTTTAGGGGGTACCAGTCAGACTGGATTAGGATCCACACTAATGGTCTCATTTTAATTTAGTCACCTCTTTAAAGCCCCCATCTCCAAATAGAGTTACATTCTGAGATACTGGGGATTAGGGCTTCAACATATATATTGAGAGGAAACAATTTTTCTGCACGTAGCCCTACCTCTTCTCTCTCTTACACTCTACACATTGAGGTTCCCAGAGATGATGCATTGGGAACCTAGGCCCTCAGGTAATCTAGGCACTGAAGGCAGGAAGACTAGGACACCCTACTGACTCAGCAGACAGTCGCAACTACCAGGAATGACCATTGGCAAACACAGAGACGAAAAACAGAGAAACAACCTCGGAAATTAAACAAGACTTTTTTTCTAACACAAGAGGGCCTTTGTGGAAAGTTCAAGTGTTCACCAGTGGCTGAGGATCTCAGTATCTCTGGAAGTGTCCTTACTCCTCAACCAGAGAAAGAACCACTATTAGAGAAATTTAATCTCTCATCAAGGGGAAACTGAGGAAACTTGTCAGGACCATGATCCTGTAATTGTCTAGACATAATGGAAAACAAAAAGCATCTCATACTGCTAGTTAGAGTTTGACTGATGCCATATTCTAAAGGCAGTGGGAATATTAGACCCTTAAAAGTTCTGCCCTTCTCCTAAAGTTCTTACAGAATATTTGTTTTCATTATGCTTATCTAAATGAAGACATCTACTAGGAAATGAAGACATCTAATAGGAAATCCCCTGCCTTGTGGATTTCAGGGCTTCCTATTTTGGGTTGCACTCTGGCATACCATGCAGTGGGTCAGAGTCATGAGCTCTCACGATGACCCCACCACACTTATCACATGGGTGACTGCTACGAGTCCCTTAACCTTTCTGAGCTTTCATTTCCACATCCATAATTGTGGGCAGTTAATAACTTCAGTCTTGGAGATGCCAGGCCTTTAATGCAAACAGTGGAAATCTCCCAAAATGAAGTCATACAGTACAGAACTTAGTAGTTCTCACTCCCACTCACTCTCCTATAATGTATTTAATTTCTCCATGGGAATCTTTGACCCTTGGGGACTACTTGGTATCATATTTATTTTAAAACTTGATCACCACATTTTATGAAAGATTAATTGAGGTTATTACCATGACTAAAGGGTTACTTGTACCTTAGACGTTTCAGACTGAAAACAAGAAATGTTGATATTTATAGTCATCTGAGACTGCTGAGAGTGAGAAACAGCAGAACATAAGAAGGTTCTATTCTGCTAACCCTATTTCTTTCCCAGCTTCCCTTCCAAATTTATAAGGTCTGTTTTATTAAGATAGTTATAGGAACAATAATAAAAAATAAGGGAGTTCCCACTGCGGTTCATCAGGTTAAAACCCCGACATAGTCTCCATAAAGACACAGGTTCGATCCTTGGCCTCACTCAGTGGGTTAAGAATCTGACATTGCCACAAGGGGCAGGCACAGATGTGGCTCAGATCCGATGTTGCTGTGACTGTGGTGTAGGTGGCAGCTGCAGCTCCAATTTGACCCATAGCCTGGGAACTTCCATATGACCGCACCAGGTGTGGTCATAAAAAGAAAATAATAATAATAACGAAAACACATTTCTGGAGCTTCACTGGTCTTCTACTTAACTTTTTTTAAAAAATTTATTGAAGTATAGTTGTGTTAATTAATGTTGTGTTAATTTCTGCTGTACAGCAAAATGACTCAGATGTACATATATATGTATATTTTTTCATATTCTTTTTCATTATGGTTTATCACAGGATATTGAATAGAGCCCCTGTGCTATACTGTAGGATCTTGTTGTTTATCCATTCTATATGTAATAGTTTACATCTGCTAACCCCAAACTCCCAATCGAACCCACCCCTTTTCCCCTCCCCCTTGGCAACTACAAGTCTATCCTCTGTATCTGTGAGTTGATCTTGTACTTCCTAGAATGCTACAGATGAAATTGTACTGCCATTAAAAAGATTTTTATAATAATCAATTTAATTTTTATACTGATATCCAAATGTCAATAATGGAATAAAGAGGGAAAATCATTCCGCCAGTTACCAAAAAGAAAACATTTGATAAAATTTCACATCCACTCATGATTTTTAAAAAATTAAACTATTAGCAAATAAGAAATAGAGAACTTCATTAATCTGGTACAGAGTAAAACAAAAGAAACTATAGCTAACATCATAATTACTGGTGACATATTTAATAAATATGTACTGGAGTTTAAAATTAATGAAAAAAATAAAAAATGATAAATTAATAAAAGGCATAAATAATGGAAAATAAGAAATAAAACTATCAAAATCCAAAGATGGCATGACTGCATAGTGACAAAAATATATAGAAAATCATTAGAATTAATAATCAAAACTTTGAAGGCTGATAGATACAAAGTAAATTAACTATAATTCTATATACCAGCAACAAATAATTAGAAAATAATCATTTAAAATTTGCATTAAAGTGGCATGAAAATACCATGTTCTAGGTAATAAATCTAACAAAATATATGTAAAATACAAAGTATATACTCGTCAAATCAAACTCATACAAATCAGAACTTTTACCACTCACTAAGCTTTACTAATAATGTCAAGCACACAAGCAATCAAGAGGGACCAACAAGCTGGAAAAGATCTGAAATATTCTATTTGTCTCCCTAAGTCCTTCCTTCCTGCAAAAGACAAGAAGAAGTCTTATCTGTGGTCCTAAATAACAAAAAAGATCTCCAATGAAATTTTTAGGTCACTTCAGACAGTGGGGACATTTTAAGTCATGAAACATCTAATTTTATACGCTGGGAATTTTATAAGCTTAGGTGACATTCACCAAGGAGCCATGCCTCATTAATCCATAAACTGTAGGTTTGCTCACATGAGGCTGCTAAACCAAAGACGTCCTGCTCAAATCATTCCATAGATAAGAACTCTTCTCCTAGCAATTGTCATTTTTCTATTTGTCTAGAAGTCTGGTTATGACATTTACAAGAATAGACCAGATCACTAAGCAGAAGGAAATCTGCTTTAAATCCTTCCCTCCTAGATCTCTAATGAGAAAACAATAAAATAATGGGAGACATCAAATAAACAGAGATACACCATCCTTGTGGATAGAATTACTCAAAATTCAAAATTATCAATTTTTTAAATTGGATCCATAGGTTCATTGCAATGTTAATCAGATTTCCAAAAGGTTTTTTTCTGTAAAACTTGACAAGCAGATCCTAAAATGTATATGGAAATGCAATAACCAAAAATAGCCAAGTCATTCTTGAAGAAGAGTAAGATGGGTGGCTTGCTTTCTCAGATACCAACCTAATTATAAAGCCACAGCAATTAAGACCATGCGCCCTTGACCAAAAGAGAGGTAAAAGTGTTAGGGAACAGAATACAATATCCAGAAATAGCAGTCACACATTTGTTGATACTTAATTTATAATAAATGTGTTCTAGAGAGTATTGGGGGAAAGACCATCTTTTCAATAACTGCTGGGTAAACTGGATGTCCATAGGTAAAAAATTAAATTTTGACCCCTTTCTTACATCAGACACAATTCAGACGGAATAAACATTAAAAGTTATAAATATGAATAAAGCTTCTTAAATTATTATAAGAAAATATATTTGTGACTTTGCGATAGACAAATGTTCTGAAATAATACACAGACAGCACTCTTCTTAAAGGAGAAGTATAATTACACTTAATTTTAGAATTTCTGTTCCTGGTAAAACAGCATAAAGGAAGTAAAAGACAAACTACAGAATAGAAAGTGATATTTCAGTTCAATAACCAACAAAAGTCTTGTATTCAGAAGATATAAATAACTACTTCAATAAGAAAAACACAGTCATTAGGAAAAATGGGGAAGAGATTTCAGTTTGAGCCTGAAAAAAAAAAAAGAAAAGAAATCCAAATGCATAATGAATACATGAAAAGATACTCAAAGAAATGCAAATATAACCACTTTCAGATACAGGTACATACCTTCCTAACTGGGTAAAATCCAAAAGAAACTATCAATGTCAAATTTTGGCAATGACATGGAAAAACAAAAATGTGCTTTTCTAGCAGGTGGAAGAATAAATTGGCACAATTATTTTGAAAAACTATATATAACTTTCAGATATTAGTTTAAAAAAATCATTAAATACAGGAAAAATATTTTGAAATACAGTAGTTCCCCCATATCCACAGGGTATACATTCCAAGACCCCCCAAGGGGCCTGAAACCAGAGATAGTAGCAAACATTATATATACTATGTTTTTTCCTCTACTATCAGGCAGGTGATGTATATATTGTGGGAACGCTGGACAAAGGGATGATTCACGCCCAGGCAGAAGAGAGCAGGACTATGCAGCATTTCATCATGCTATTCAGAATGGCATGCAATTTAAAACTTATGAATTGTTCACTTCTGGAATTTTCCATTTAGTATTTTTGGACCACAGTTAACTGGGTAACTGAAACCACAGAAAACAAAATCGAGGATGGGGTGACTACTGTATTATTTCTTCAAGATGTTAGGGAAAGAGATGTGTCATTTGATTTTGGTATTCAATAGTAAGCTAGAAATGACTTTTATTAATATAAATCATGTGGTTACACATGGTTACATTTTAACTGTACATTCTGTATATTAAACCAGAAAGCTGAGATCCCACCTGTTTCATATGTGGCTCAATTTCCATGTCTTAAGAATGCTCAGAGTAAGCCTAATGTCTCTTTTATATAACAATCGCTTGGATTAGAAATGTCCCACTGACTGAGTTCCCCTTGTGGCTCAGAGGTAATGAACCCCACTAGTATCCATGAGGAAGAGGGTTCAATTCCTGGCCTCCCTCAGTGGGTTAAGGATCCAGCGTTGCTGGGAGCTGTGGAGTTGCTATGAGCTGTGGTGTAGGTCACAGACACGGCTCAGATCATGCATTGCTGTGGCTGTGGCGTAGGCCAGGGGCTACAGCTCTGATTTGACCCCTAGCCTGCCTACCTCCATATGCCATGGTGCAACCCTAAAAAGGCCAAAAAAGAAAAAAAAAAAAAAGAATTGTCCCCCCGAGTGTTCTTTTCACTGAGTAGTTCCTTCACCTATTTTTTTCCTTCACCAATCTGATCACTGCCTTATGAACAAACGTATTCCAATCTCGTCTCTCTTGAAGTCTCGGGGTCCAGAATTAAACACATCCTTGTATATATGTTTGACGAAGTACATTTGAGTGGAACAAACATTTCTCTTTTATTAGATACTGTATAGTCCAGCAATGCTAAACTCCTGTTAACTTTCTGATAGTCACTTAAGCCTTTTATACTTTTGAATATACACTGCTTCCTATGAACTAGTAAATCTTTTAAGTCTTTTCTATGCTTATTATTACAAAAACCACTTTCATGCATTTTAACCCATTTGCACACATATTTTTTATGATCATCTAGTATCTCTTTAATAATAATAATAGTTCTAGTTCCATAGACCTTTATATGTTATGCCAATTTGTACCAGAGTCTAATGACGGAAAAGGCAACGATTTCTAAATTGGTGGTATATATTTCTTTACAATTTTTTAATGTAAGACCATTTATTAAAACAGACAAACCACAAGATAAAATGAAGGCAACAGAAAAATTCAACTTCTCACAACCAAAAATAACAGCACAACCTTAAAAATAATTTAGAAATGAGTGTTATAAAAGATATATTGCAGTTCTGCATTCCATTACCCAAGGTTATGTCAGTTCATAATTCTAAATAAATCTTTCAATAGCATGAAATTAAAAATCACTTTCAGTGTACATGTAAATTCTGTGATTTATCATATGGCAATGTTTACTCAACACTATTTTTGAAAATGGGCCACTGAAAGAGATACAACAATGTTCATTGTATAAGTTTCATTCACCTTTACTTAGGGTTGAACACACATGAAATGTGCTTTTTAATGCATAAAAATCACAGTGGATAGCAGCAAAGGACTGGGGGGGGAGGGTAAGGAGAATCTGATCATTCACATTGATTATTCTGCACACTGATGAAAGATAATTCACACTTCTGAAACCTCAAGACTTCCTTTCTTAAAGAACCAAAATAAACCCAAGACACCCTGTGGACACTTCCCCACCCCTAAAGAACTGATTACTCTTTCACCCATAAAACTGAAATAGTATGGCAGCAAAAGATTTTGATAGCAATGAGAAGTCTGCAAACTGTACTTCAATCTCTTTTGCTTACTCCCAAAGTGCAAGATGCAGGGTTCCCATCATCTTTCAGCAGTGCATACATTTATATTTACCAAATTTTAAATGTATTTTGTTAAACAGCACAATACTCTGCTATTTCTTCAGGAGTATCTTTTTGCCACAGAAAATACTCATCAACTGATAAAACAGCATGGCATGACCTCTGTGTATTTAGAGGTGGGTTGGGGCGGGGAGTATGGGGTGTGTGTGTGTGTGTGTGTGTGTGTGTGTGTGTGTGTGTATGGATGGATATAAAGAGACAGAGATAGAGATAGACAAAGACACTGACATATATATTACTACAAAGATAAATGACAAATTTTAACTACAGTCATTTTGAGATAGTAGCATTTTGTGTAGCATTATATTCTCGTACTTGATTTTGATATTCTTTTGTAATATATATATAACAAGATCAAATTCTCAAAATTAATGGCACTTTTAATGTTTAGAGATGGAAAAGGCAAGTCACACTGAGACAGGTTAGCCCCAGCCAATACTTGTGTTACAGATACTTGAGAGGAATCTTAAAAATGAATAAGGGAGTTCCTGTTATGGTTCAGTGTTAACGATGGGAATCTGACTAGTATCCACGAGGACAGAGGTTCCATCCCTGGCCTTGCTCAGTGGGTTAAGAATCTAGCATTGCTGTGAGCACTGGTGTAGGTCGCAGACCCAGCTCGGTTCCGGCGGTGCTGTGGCTGTGGTGTAGGTCAGCGGCTACAGCTCTAATTTGACCCTTAGCCTGGGAACCTCCATATTCCACAGGTGTGGCCCTTAAAAGACAAAAAAAAAAAAAAAAAAAAAAAAAAAGAAAAGAAAAGAAAGTTGCTCTAGGTAAATGGATTACCATCAGCAAAGAATATAAATTTGTGGAGCGATTACATAGAAAGCTTAATCTCTTAAACTTGTGTTGTAGCTTGATCATCAATGACTTTGACACTACATGAAAGAGTATTATATAGGCATTTTATTCTGGAGACATTAGAGAAAACTAAATGGTTCTCAGGAGGAATATAACATAACCTTACCTATGCATTGGAAAGAGACCAGAGTTAAGAACGAAAAAGCCAATGTTAAGAGATAAGAGAATAGAGACGACAGCTGTTAAATACCCATAACAGGAATCTTGAGCATGATCATTAGATCTGAAAGAAAAATGTCAAGGAAATCAAGAGAGTGGATTCAAGGCAGTATTTCCCAGACTAGAACACTAGCATTTACTAGTGAACATCTTTGAATATTCATTAGTATCAATGTTGTTACTAATACTTGTATAATTGGTGAACCAGAAGGATTGTTTTTTATCAAATAACCTTGAGAAATGTGACATGTTGCATTCCACTTTTGAACATTTGGAATGCACACAAATATAATAAAGGCTAGAGAAGCTCTGCCACAAAGAAATGTGTTAACTTTTCTTAAGACACCATTTTCCAAACTCATTTGATCCCATGGAAAGCCTGTAACCATCTAACAGTATCCTAGTCAATTTGCACTCAATTTAGAGAAACCCTGAAAGGCAGGAACAACAAAACAGTACTTGTCACCCAAGGAGGAAGAGAAATGAGAATTAAAAGATGTTCAGTTTTCAGTCTCTCAACTGGGAAAACGGTGCTGTATGATTACCAGGTTTATGAGACCCTATTTGGTTGGGAATTATCAGTGCGAGTTTGGATTATTTAGGTGCCAGGAGTCAGCATTCCAACATTTGAAGATATTCGTGTAATAAATTTATATATATGCAAAAGATATGTCAAAAGCAGCATTAGAAATTCTGATAAGCTATTCACAGAACTTTCCTACTAATCAAAATGCGTCGTGTCGCAGTGTTCCAATACAATGGCTAAAGTCAAGTACATGGTTCTCATCAATGTAGGAGTTGAAAGCATTTCCATGAATATTCTTTTCCTAGATATCACAACTAAGAACTTGGAGCTTTTGCCCACTGGCATGTGTGATTCTGAGAAATATTTTTAATCTGCATTGCCATTTCTTTGAGTTTCCTGTTATTTAAGAGCTTAATCCGTAAGATTGTGTTAAGATAAACTCAAGAAAGTAAAATAAGATGTGAACTGCTGGGGGCTAAAATCACAGAGCATGAAACAAATTCTCAGAAGGGATATTAACATTTAATAGCTGTCAATATATTTCACAAGTGGGAGAGGCAGGGAGAGTTACCACCCTGTGGCATGCCCAGTCAGACTGAGCTCTGAAAATGTGTTAAGAAATCTACTTCCCTTCCCAAAGGAGAAAGTGAGAAGGCAAGGACAGTTTGTTCCAATTCCAGGTGTTTTGCTGACCTGCTTTGTGAGCTGAAGCAATTCCAGGAATTCATGCTCCCCAATGCCACATCTGCAGAAGGGAAAGAACAGCAACAGCAATGTGCCTTGGCTGTCTGCTCTGCAGGTTTGTCAAAAATTTCCAGAACACCAATAAGTATGATGGCTGGAAAAGGCTTTGGGGTTAGAAGGTTTAAATCCCACAACTCCTTTACCAAATTAAAAAATGTGACATTGGGTAAAAGTTAGCTTTTTGGTCCTCTACTTTTCTCATATGTAAAAGGAGAATTTCTAAAATTATGGGAAACTGTAGGATTACATAATATTTATATATTTTTAAATCATCAAATTATAAAAAGCTAAACATAAAAATCAAAATAGGTTCTGAATAAATTACTGTGGTGACTATTCCTATTTACATCATCTATTCTATACAAGTAATTGTGACAAAAACACACTTGAGGTTTCTCTATTCCAGTTCCCATCATACATGTGAAACCATTTAGTTCCAAGACTGAATGTCTTTCCTCATACTTAATTCAATGGCTTTCAAAAGTTCATTCTATAAATAAAGTACTTTATGTTTCCTTGTCCCACGATCTCTGCTTCTAGGTGATATTTTACCATTTTTATTTTCAACCCATATTTAGGTCATTCATCCAAAGAAGAAAGATGACTTTTTCCCATTAAAAAAAGGGTATTTCTGCATCACATTCTGTTAGAAACAAAGGTGCTCCTAAGGAAAGAGCTCTTTCAAAGATCCCTTGGCCCTGCCTAGAGATCTGTACAGATCTGGTTAATGAATCTTTAACGAGACCCCTCGTATACACTTTTCTTGTTAACTGAATTGTCTAGGTAGTAAGAGAATAAGTCAGAAACCATGCTGTGTCATCTATCTTGTTTAGAACGATAAACTCTTTATTTACTATCTCTCTTCCATAAACATAACTGAAACAATCTTTACTACTTGAAGCCTTTACCTGAGTCAGGATTATCATTTTAAATCTAGAGATTTTTATCTCCCAGGAGTCAGAGAGTAACTATAAACTTAATATATTTTATAGCATTAACTGTGGAGATGTAAATTCTTCAAAGACATTGCAGTGAATATAGATAAGCTCCAAGACACAGTGAGAAATTTGTATTTTTTTAATTGAACAAATTTCTTAATAGTCTATTTTGTTACTTTCTCCAACTTTTTTCTAAAAGTGACATAGCCAAAAAAAGAACCTATGTTGATTAATTAAGGTTTTGTGTTAGATTCAAGTCCCTTCTCAGATTGAAAATAGTTCACAAAAGGATTTTAATTCATCAAATTTTCATTCCCTACCCATAGTGAACAATGCACTTATGGAAGATTAATTCCAAGGAAAAAGACTTTCTGAAGTAAGTATCCTTGTCCTTTGGAAACTTCTGCCTCCTCCTCACCTCAAGCCTTTTCTAAACACCTAGTACTATATAACAACAAAAGTACCCATAATAAATATTTTCACTTAAAACAAGAAATAGGCAGAGAGAGGATTAAGATGGCGGAATAGAAGGACTGGAGCTCAACTTCTCTCCTAAAAACAACAAAATTCACAACTAATGGCTGAGCAATCTTCACCCAAATGGACCAGAAACCTTAAAAAGGATACCCTACTCCAGAAGAAAAAGAGGTGGCCACATCAAGAGGTAGGAGGGGCAATTTCATGATATAAACAACCCCATACCTCCCTGGTGGGAAGCTCCACAGACTGGAAACTAACTGGTTCACAGAGACTCACCCACAGGAGTGAGAGTTCTGAGCCCCACATCGAACTCTCATGTGCAGGGATCTGGCACTGGGAGAAAGAGCCCCTGGAGCATCTGGCATTGAAGGCCAGTGGGGCTTGTGCACAGGAGCTCCACAGGACTGGGGGAAATTGAGACCCCATTCTTAAAAGGCGCACACAGACTTTCATGTGCACTAGGTCCCAGGGCAAAGCAAAGTCTCCATAGGAATCTGGGTCAAACCTGACTGCAATTCTTGGAGGACATCCTGGGAAAACAGGGGTGAATGTGGCTTGTTGTGAGGGATGGACATTAAAAGCAAAGCTCTCAGGAATATTCAGCAGCATGCCTTTCTCTGGAGGTGGCCATTTTGAGAAAATCTGACCCCACACATCAGTCAGTGCTGAGAAGCCCCAGGGCAAACAGCAATCCAGGTGGGATCACAGCCCCGCTCCTCAGTAAAGAGGCTACCTAAACACCCCTTAGGCACACAGCTACCTCTAATCCCATCCAGAGACTAAGCCCCACCCACCATAGGGATTAGAAACAGCTCCACCTACCAGTGGGCAGGCATCAGCCCCTCCCATCAGGAAGCCTACAGCAAGCCCCCATACTGACTTCAGCCACAAGGGGGGCAGACACCAGAAATAAGAGAGGCTACAACCCTATTATCTGTAAGAAGGTCACCACACCAAAAACCTATCAAAATGAAAAGACAGAGAACTATAACTCAGATGAGGGAGAAAGGAAAAACCCCAGAAAATAAGCTAAGTGATGAGATTCTCAGCCTCCAGGAAAAAGACTTTAGATTGTTGATGCTGAAGATGATGCAAGACATTGGAAATAAACTGCAGGCAAAGATGGATAACTTACAGCAAACACTGATCAAAGAGATACAAGATATCAAACTTAAACAAGAAGAGATGCAAAATACAATCACTGAAATAAAAAATTCACTAGAAGCAGCTAATAGCAGAATACAGGAGGCGGAAGAACAAATAAGCGAGGTGGAGGACAGATAAGTGGAAATTACGAATGCAGAACAGAAAAAAGAAAAAAGATTGAAAACAAATGAAGAGTCTCAGAGAACTCTGGGACAACGTGAAGTGCACCAACGTCCATATTATAGGGGTGCCAGAAGAAGAGAGAGAGAAGGGGACAGAAAAAATATTCAAAGAGATAATAGCCGAAAACTTCTCTAACATAGGAAAGGAATCACTCACTCAAATCCAGGAAGCACAACGAGTACCGTATAAAATAAACCCAAGGAGGAATACACAGAGACACATATTAATCAAACTAACCAAAATTAAAGACAAAGAGAAAATCTTGAAAGCAGCTAGGGAAAAGAAACAAGTAACATACAAGGGAACCACAATAAGGTTATCAGCGGATTTTTCAGCAGAAATTCTGCAGGCCAGAAGGGACTGTCATGATATACTTCACGTGATGAAAGGAAAAAAACTTCCAACCAAGATTACTCTACCCAGCAAGGCTCTCATTCAGATTTGAAGGAGAAATCAAAACCTTCACAGATAAGCAAAAGCTAAGAGAATTCAGCAACACTAAACTAGCCTTACAACAAATACTAAAGAAACTTCTCTAGGCAGAAAAGAAAAGACAGCAACAGGAAACAAAAATTCCACAAATGACAAGGCACACCAGTAAAGGTATATATACAGTAAAGATACGAAATCATCCATGCACAATTATACTACCACAATCAGAAATCATGAGAAGAGATGGGTACAAATGCAGGACACTGGACATGAACTTGCAATAAGAGAACAACAACTTAATACAATCTCATATACATATAGACTCTTATATCAAAACTTCAGAATAACTGCAAACCAAAAATATACAATTGATACACAAACAAGGAATCTCTGGAGAAGAAATATATCTCATAGTAAATAAGTGCATAATCCACCATGAAGGGGGTCATATGACATCATTCCTGGAATGAAGTCTTCTTAGATCTGATTCTGATTTCCTCTCCATCAAAGAATTTATGATAATTATAATTAAATAATGCAACTGTACAATTAAATGATGAAGTTCTACAATTGTATTATTATTATTATTATTTTTGTCTTTTTGCCATTTCTTGGGCTGCTCTCGAGGCATATGGAGGTTCCCAGGCTAGGGGTCTAATCGGAGCTGTAGCTACCGGCCTACGCCAGAGTCACAGCAACGCGGGATCCCAGCTGCATCTGTGACCTACACTACAGCTCACGGCAATGCTGGATCCTTAACTCACTGAGCAAGGGCAGGGATCAAACTCACAACCTCATGGTTCCTAGTTAGATTCGTTAACCACTGCACCACGAAGGGAACGCCTACAATTGTATTATTAATAACCATTTCTCTCCATGTTACAATGTAAGGTCTATAATGTCTTGTTTATCACATCACCTAGAATGGTGTAATGCCTATATTGAAGAATCAATAAGATGTAACAAATTGTGAGGACATATTTATATAGTTACACTGTTTTTTAACCAATTCATGCATTTTATATTTTACTTATTTTCAGAGGGTGTATTATTTTTGTTATTCTTACCAGTTGAGTTATTCCTTTTATTATGCTATATAAAATATTTAATGGTATATAAGGATTTCTTCTTTATAAATTTTAGTTGCATAATATACACAATTTTAATATAGTGCTAATTTTTAAAGAAAAATTGAAATGTAATAGATAATACTAAATAGTAAAGATGAAAACCATACAAAATGGGATAAAGTATAGAATAAATTTCCTATTTGTCTCAGCATATTTTCCATTCCACTTCTCCAGAGGGAGTCACTTAATCTCTTTCTTAAGATCCATGATATAATAATCTGTGTGAATGTAATTGTGTTTAAATATATGTATTTTACTCTGTAAAAAATATATATACATAAAATTTCAAAAAAAAAAAACCACACAAGAAATAGGCAAGAGAAATGGAAACTTGGGAGGTGCAATTTTAACCCTTCATCTAGAACCACTAATCAAAGCATTCAAGTAGCAATGCCAGGTAGAACCTGACCACAGATGGATTTCCCACCTCTACCACCTGAAGCCACCTACTTCTCTTAATGAACTGGAACAAAATTGCAGAAATTACTTCCATTCATACATATTTAGAGTCCCTTGACCTTCAAGTGAACTCGTAACCTGCTGCAGTATAGCCAAGGCACCCTCTCCCTACACTGGTATAATGTGGATACTTGCTTTAATAAAATACAGAGGTACCATCCTTCCTGCTTCTGCACTATTTTTCATCCTCCTAAAAAAAACAAGCTGACTTTTTAAACATATTTTGTTATGTACAGCACTGCCCAACTTGGAAATAGAAGATGATATAGGACAATATGTTTCAAGTAATCAGAAAAGGCAAATATTTATGTTTCAGGTTGAGTCTTCTGGAAAGCAGACTGAGACAAAGTTTTGCACGCAAAGTGTTTATCAAGGAGTGTGCCCTTGGGGTCAATATTTGGAGAAGGCAGGGAGTGGAAGCAAAAAAGGAAAAAACAGAAAGTCAGACCACAGTGACAGCCCAAAAAGAGCATTAGCCAATGCCATGGGGACTTCTGGAGATAGAATGGACCTTCAGAGTTGTTCTGAGTTCAACCAAGATCATCAACTTTTATGCTCCAGCAGACATGGATCATCTGGGAAAGATATCCATGGGCAAGACAGTTGTCTCTAAGTGAGTTAATCTCTGGAGGAGGTGATAGTGAAGGATGCCTTCTGACGGTACTCCCAATAAGTCCTTCATTAAAGGGGGATCGGGCTGTGCATGACAACATCCACTACAATTTGACGGTGCTTAAATGTGGTATGAGATAGCCCTTTTCAAGTTCATCAAGTCGTGATATTATGGGTACACTGCCAGTTCTGGCCATGGCATCCACATGATAGGATTGAATATACTAAGTTTCTGATGTACCTATCTTGTGGACTATTCCATGAAGTCTACTGAGCTGGAAACAACTAGCATGCATCTGAAAGCACATTTTAATGCACCCTTCATGGTTCCTGATGCTCCTTTGAAGAAGATGCAGGGATACATTGAATTAAGCTGGACCTATCAGATAGTTCTCCATAATCCCATTATTAATGGGCCACACAGGGGACTGGGCACCACCATTTATAACAGTGGTTTTAAAAATAGCAGACTCAGCTCAGAAATCTAAACTATGAAATGTTACTAATCTTGGTCAAAATATACAATTAGTCAAAAATAAGTCTCATAAACTAAATAAAGTTAATGCTATTTCGGCAGTTTGCTTTACTTCATAAACTTTCAAGAGCCAGGATGATAATGTGCAGCTGTTCCACAGCATTTATAAAGAATAGGATCTCCTTCGTTTCTGTGAACGATGTTCACATCACAATTATGAAGAGACAAAGCACACAGCCACAAAAAAAGTATTAATCACATTATTTATGTGAACTCCTACTTAACCTTACAGCATGAAACGTTTAATAATAAAGTGGTTCTAGTCAACTTAGGTCAGAGTCTGGCTGTGCTCTCTTTGATGTTTAGGAAAGGATAATCCCAGGTCAGTGTAGCAAGGTGAGAATATTTCTGGCTGAGAATTGCTACAAGTTCCTGATATGCCTCTGACTCAGTGACTTTGGGCAATTCAGCTTCATGTTCTTCATCTGTACAGGGAGAGGATTAAAATTTTAGGTCATCTCTAAGGGTCCCTCTGATCTAAAAGTCCATGATCCTCTTCATCGTTCAGGTCAGTCAGTAGCTGAGTGGGAACAGATTTAGATTCAATAACACAACAACAAAATTGTAACTATGTACAGTAACTTAGAGTAACCAGTATTGTGATCATTTCATAATATATACACAATATATTGAATCTCTGTTGTATACCTGAAACTAATACCATATATGTCAATTATACATCAATTTAGATGAAATAAGAGTAACTGTAAGATTTTTCCTTAGAGAGATGAATTATAAAAGTCCCATGGGTGAAATATGCAGGATATGGGCTGATATCATCCCTCTGATCATCCATCAGGAATAAAGACATTTTCCTTCTTATGAGATGGTTAATGAGATTGTCTGAAACTGAGACACTGTCCTATGAGTTGAATGTAATAACTCTGCATTAGAACTGAAAAAGACGGTTAATGAACCACCTTTTTTTCCTGTTATTACAGTTTCATTTCAAGGTGTTAATATTGTTGTACTATATTGCCCTTACGAATGGTGTCCCAGACAAAAGAATTACCCAAGTCAATACAACTCATGTACTTCATATTTAGGAATATCTCTAAAATGCTTTCTTTTGTTTACTAACTCATCAGTTTTCACCTTTGATCTAACCAGAAAAAAAATGAGGTGAGTTTCCAAACAATAGATCCTAGGATCTGGATCCTAGACTTATAGACTTAAACACCTAGCTTATGTTCCCATAGGTGCCTGTCGTGACTTTTGTAAAATAACAGGACCAACATAATTTGGGAAAACCTTCTTACATGCAATGAATTCAGCCTCTGTTTCCATCACACTTCAACTAATTTGGACCAATCCTTGTGAAGAGGGAAATGCCATGCTATGATTCATCAAATCTGTACTTTGTATCTACCCTTGTGCCAACATACAGGCAGAACATGGGAACTGACAGCACTGTGAGAACTCTATGCACTAGTGGAGGGCTGGTTCCCATGCAGAGAGAACTTTGTTGAGAAGACAATACAACTGATACCATCTACATGGTGAGCAGTCTATTTTTCTTGAAACTCTCCCCTTCTATGACTTCTATAAGGCTGCCCTCCCCTGGTTTTCTCTTCCCTTTCTGGCAACTTTTCCTCAATATCCTTCCAGGGTTTTTTTCTTCCTTGCCCCTTTCAAAAGTGTACATTCCACTGAGCTCTATCCTCGGCCCTTTCTTCAATCTGGACACCTCTCTTGGGTGAACTCAGATAAATGCATGGCTTCAACAGCCACCTTTGTTGCCAAATCTTATCACTAGCCTAGACTTTTCTTCAAGCTCCAAATCCATACTTTCAGCTGTCTGCTATTTATTCTATAAACACTTCAGATTCAACATATTTGAAACCTGAGTTTATCAATTTTCTCAAAAATCTGATCATCCCACTTTTAGTCAGTAATACCCTCATTTCCATCATACGCCAGGCTTGAAGAGGCAATGCTTTATTACTATATTTGAGTAATAAAGAAATAAAACAGGTCAAATCAAACGTATTCCTCAAGAGACTGCTGGCCTGAAGCCTGAGATCTCTGGCAAGAGAGCCAGGGGATCATATGGATATGCCAGTAGCAGGGACCATCCTGGGCAGGGTTTGGGGTGAGAAATGGCTATATGGGATTAAGAAGGAAGAGAGAAGTACAGGAAGAAGGATAGACAGCCTCAAAGACAAATGTCTTTGACAAATGTCAAAAACAAATGGAGATATGAGAGAAGATGAAAAAGATGTTGTATCAACAGGAGAATAGTCAGATAAGAGAAGCATGAGAAAAGAATGAAGTTGAGATGACACCAAGATTTATGATGCGAATGATAAGGCAGATTGAGTTTTTTGGTTTTTGGTTTTTGGTTTTTTTCCTCTATCTCTTAAGACTACCACCCTTCTCTAAATAAGCGTAGTGAGAAAAAATACCATCATCCCTTACTTAGACCACTGAAATTTCTTCCTCTTGGTTTCCCTGAAACTACCCTTTCCCCCTTCAATTTAGTCTTCAAAAAGCAGCCAGACTAATGTTTTCAAGCATAAATTTTATTCTTTCAATACAGTGATTAAGCCTGTATGATGGGATTTCACTGGTCACAGGAAGAGAGGAAAATACACCTTAGAAGGCCCTATGTGATCCTGTCCTTGCTTGCCTGGTCTAAAGCTGCAACTTTTACCATTCCCCCAGATACACCAATATTCTCCGCATTCCTTTTAATATGTTGGGCTCCCCCACCACCCCACCTCAGGACCTTTGCTGTGTAATTTCTCTCTGGAAGTTATTCTCTGCCTACTTAACTACTGCTCATTCTTCTGATCTCAGGTGAGTTAGCAATCTGTCAAGGAAAGCTTTCTTGCCCTCCCTCTGTCCCTCCAAGAAAGCCACTCTTCTATTAGATGCTCTCACAACATATTACACTAGCCCCTCTTAGCACTTGTCCCAGCTTGGAATTAATTCTCTATCTGCATAAGAATGTGATTAAAGAGAGTCTCCCCTCTGTAAATACAGAGGCCACTATTGTTCAGGTCAACATTTTATCCCTCGTGATGAGGCAGCGGCCTGGCTCTCAGTGATGCTTGATAAATTCCTCATTGGTTGAATGCATGAATTAACTGCCAAAAAGAGAAGTGGATTTGTATATTGGCTTTGAAAGGCCTGCAGAAGATTCAAGGCAAGATGCTTAGCATGTGGTTCATAGGTAGGTCTCTGTGGTTGAGAAGCACTCGCTGTAGAATCAAACTGTCAGGGTTTAAAACCCAGCTTAGTCATTTTAACATCTGTGGAACCATAGGGAAATTGTGTTATACCACTAAACATTTAGTTTCCCACTCTGTAAAATGGAGATGATAATAACATCTACCTCACTGGTGGTGGTTGAAAGAGTTAAATGAAATCATGAATTGTTAACCCAGTACCAGTATGTTAAATCACACTTGTTAACGCAGTACCTTGTACACAGTAGGGACACAATGAATATTGTCATTGCTGTTGTTGTTATCATTCTGGAGGTCTGGACTACAAGGAACTGTTGGGACTAGCTACAGTTTTCAAATCCTTTAGGATGGCTGAAGGGAAGAGAGCAGTTGAGATTGCTTCCAGAGAGAATACAGTGGGGGGAAAAAAAGAGCAAAAGAGAGAGCATGAATGAACACCAAAAAAATTCAGAGGGAAAGAAAAAAACCTACAATGGGTTAATCAGAGAATTAAAACAAAATTAGAAAGGAAAATTTGGCAGGAAGGACAACAAGAGAAATCTGATTCTTCCCTATTTGTTAATTGCTTTAAAACAAATCTATGCTTTGGCAGCTAGATTAAAATGACTGGGAAGCAACGTCACCATGAAAAGTCAAAGTAACTTACTGAGGTCTCTAGAAATTATGTACTTTGGCTTAACAGCATTCTTACCATTTAGAAACCAGGAAGTCAATGTTCTTTCCTCATTATTATATCAGAGAATAGCTTCCTTGGTCCTTAGTTCATCTAAAAAAGACCATGATGAAACAACACATTGATGGAAGAGCGAAATGGCTTAAAATTTCTTCCACCATGCATTGCACAGCCCCTCATCAACCCAGGGTCCTTTGTGTATCAAAGAATTTGCCACAGGAAACCAAATGACTCTGAGGTATAGGCCATTTTCTTAGGATTGAAAATAACAGCAAAAAGCATCAGCCAGGTGACATGTTTCATATCCAATTCAATGCATTGTATTTTCATTCCTAACTACTCTCCATTAGGCCTGACATTTCCAGAGTCAATGGAAAATCAGAAACTGTACATTTTGTTTATGGTATTATCTGTTTTTGCTCCAGGAAAATTAATAACAGTTCAAAAAGATTTCATGAGAAACTATCTTCAAGAGCTGTTACTCTACCAAGTGTCCATGCTCTGCTGTAACCACAGAACACTGGAGATGATTTGGCAACCAAGCACACACACACACACACACACACACACACACACACACACAACCATCCACACAAAACAATCAAGTCTCAGAATAAGAATACACTCTTGATTAGATTTTAAAATGGGCATTGGGTTATGTTACGGCATTTTCTACAAGTAAATAAGAGCTCGTATAGTTTTACAAATAGTGGACATGACAAGAGCAAAACCAGAGTGGTTCCAGTTATCTTGCCAGATTGAAAGTGCTGAATCAGAGTTCTGAAGTGTGCCCAGCCATCAATTTCCCATGAACAATTCAAAGAACTATGGCTATACATTATTTTGATCCAACCATGGTTCAACATTTAGTTGCTAGGCAGGAATTGTTCTCTTGACTAGCTATTTCTGGAATTTGTATCTTTGTGTATGTAAATTCCAGAAAGAATGTAAACAATGAGGTAAAAGATTTGCATCCATTCATGAAAACTTCCAGCTTCATTAATGAGATCACATCAACAAAGACAGTCTGCATGGAATAGAACACAAAAATCATGCTCTGTCAATATTCCCTGTACTAATTTAGACAATTTATCACTGATATGAACAGCTACACAATGTCATCAGTCTAATGATATTATATCCAGTCTCCTTTTTGAGCTGGCTTGTATTTTATGCTTGTATTTTATGGAGTTATCGTAAGAGTCACAGTTGCCCTAGAATATTTTTCTCTGGGTTCTCATTCACCTCAATGAGAGGCAGTTTTATTACTGGAATCAGTTTTATTCTTTAGAGTGGCACATATAACTCAGAATAATTATGAGCATCAAACACCATACTTAAGCATTCAGAAAAGGTATCTATTATACTATGATCAATGGCTTTAAAACCATCCTTGTCATCATCCTCATCATCATCCTCTGAATGACAGCAGATTAAGAATTTATCTCCAGAGTTATGACAACTCATCTGGGCATATCACTTTCTACTTAGAAAATACATCCTGGGAAGCAGTAAGTGAACTCAGAGAGGACAGAAAATGGAGGGGGGTGGGCAATTCATTTCATAATTTGCTTATCTTTATACACTCCACAAATGTGAGAGCCTGCCACCAACAAGGTGCTAGAGGCAATGCTAAGGGAATGGTCTTAGCCAGCCAGAACCCTGGAGTCTAGAGTAGTTAAATGCATGGAGCTACATTTTCTGCATAAATTGACATTTTACTTGATCTCTAGCAGGCAAACTTTTGTCTCTGTGCAGCTTCCTGGAACTATAATTTGAGGCCCAATTTACCCCTTTTTAGTAGATTTCTGTTTTCTTCCTTTGAATTCTCAGCAATAATAATCTGATTAGCAGGGAGGCCAGGACCAAATATTAATGAGATAATTATGATGTTTTGTTACACCAGGCAACTAGAAACTTCTGGCAAGGACCAGTAGGATGGAAACCAAGAGGATAAGGATAAAATGCTGGTTTCCAGAAATGACTTATGCTCTCTGATATCTTCATTGAAGAAGCAAAACCAATTAATAAACATCACCAAGATACCAGCAGACAGCAATGAAGGGAAGAACAGGGAATAAAAGGCCCTGAAAAGAAAAAGTTCTTTGTTGAAAGTTTACTTGTAGCATGGGGACCCAGTTTATGGAACTTTTTTGCACATACCGTTATAAATATATCTCCAAAAACTAAAGTAAGTTTTCCAAAACTTTTTTTTCTTATGGGCATATAGCAAGATCACAAAATTTAAGTCATACTACCATTTACATATACAGAGAAATTTTTAATTTCTTAATTTTTCTTTACATAGTGACTTTCTCTTGAGCCCTATACATTGGCTGGCAGAAAAAAAAGAGAGAGAGAGAGAGAGAGAGAAAGAGAGAGAGACAAAATGTCTTGAGTTAATCACGATTGGAAAAAACAAAGCAAAACCTAAAAATTTAGTTTTGGGGTGGACAGGACTCTGTTCCCCACCAAGTGAACTAAAATAACCCAGCAGAGAATTAAAACCAAGGTGTAAGATAGGGAAGGGATGAGGTTTTTAAATGACTGCTTTTGTGATACCCAAAACAAATGACTTGGAAAAGAAACGTTTGGGCTAGGCAGTGTCTCTGTTCTTCCTCTAGTTTGCCCAGTGTCCTTAGCATTGGAAATGCTGATTGGAAATGTGGCTGTGAAAGGTCACAGGGCAGAAAAAATACAAGGCAGCATGCTTATGCTTCGTGCCTCCTATGGACCCACTCACTGGAGGCTGATCACCCTACAGCCTGCTTCTGTTTCAAGCCGAAGACCAAATTCCTGAGGTAGGACCCCTGCTTGATGCATTGCATGACTCTGTCAAGCTTGAATTGATCCAGCTGAAGGGACTGGACAATCTTTAACTGGTTTAGTTTACCCTCAAAAGTTCACTCTTTGAAGAGATCATTAATAACCCCGATCTTCCACTGATGTTCAGAAAGAGCTTTTCTTCAACACAAAAAGCCCATTTCTTCTCTACGAAGGCACCTGGTTCTCAATTCAGTGTCCATGACATGCAGCATCTAAAGAAAGCTTAGGAGAGTTCTGAAGACCCAGTGGCACTCCATTCTCTCCTCTGCTAGCATGGTCTACATCCTGCATAGGGTGGTCTGCTCCCAAAGCCCCAAGTTGAGGAAACTACTCAACATAGAGACCATAAGAGAAAAATCACCTGAGCTTAGCTTTAAAAGATAAGGATGACTCAGGCAAAACTGAATGGCAATGGAGAAAACTGTTCCAGGTAAAGATGAAGATAAGTAAAAGAGCCAAGAATATACATAAGACATTTTCAAGAGAGCGGCAGATGATTCAGTAGAAATGGGTAAGAGAATTTTATATGAGAATGTCAAATTATGTCTGGGCAGGTAAGCAAAGCCTGGGTCATTTAGAATATTGTCTGCCATACTTCTTGTTGAAGACTTAAGGGAAATACTGAAAGATTGTGAGCAGAGGGGAAAACTGGCATTTTAGAAAGATCACTCTAGAGCCATATGAAACCATAATTAGAGGTGATTTAGAAGACTGTTAAATAATCCAGTTGAGAAATAACAGTCATAAGTGAATACAGAGGCAAAGAGATGGAATGAGGAGACAGATTTGAAAATTTGAATATGCTAGCATTGTCAGACAATGACTTCGTTTCCCTCTTACCAGGGCTACTGAGAATCAGAGTATAAAGTTTGAGTATAAATAACATCCTTCTCAATAACAGACTTGTTTTATTTTTGCTTCCGTTCTTCACGCCCCTCTTGCCCAAATTTACTTTTCAAAAGTTAACTTTTATTCCACGTTACTGGTTTCATCCATCTGTACTATGTTCTTATGATGAGCCAGCTTCCACACTTTGAAGAACTCCCAATCCTGTTGTACTAAGGATCCTAGAATCCTGCTTGCTACTGAGGGCTTCCTAGAGTTTTCAAGCTACATAAATATTTTGGTAGGATCCTTTTTTTTCCCCCCGTCAAAAGCAACATCAAGTCTCCAGCTGCTGGGAAATGGTGCTTTTCCCTATCATTGGAATCAATGAGTCAAGGCATATGTCTTTAATGGAGGTTTTGGCAAGCGTGATATTAGAGTTATTATTAGAAGTAAACTGAATAGTTTGTTTTCTGTGCTGCACATACAAATTGATGGCTTAAATCAAACGCTGCAGTTTATAATGCGGTGTAAATATTTACACAGAAAAAAGAGCACTAATCAATATCCAGCATTAAGAAAATGTAACTTTTACAAAATTCCAGAAGCTAAATTATTTCACAGATCACAAGAAAAGGAAGGCCAAAGAAAACCCAACGAGAGTGTAGAAATCCATGTTAGGAAATGGGTTCTACCCTCAAAGAGTTTGGCCCAATTAGCATTTTCTGGTTGCAAAGAAAAGGAGACTCACTTTAGTTACCCCGGATAGTAAAGCAGTGTCGGCAACAGCAAGTATGTGCTATATGAATACAAATGTACAGGAATCTAGGAAAAGTTAAACAACTAGAAAGGAGTCCATGGTAGAGCCATGCGATGGAATCTCCACCTAGATACTAAAGTCTATAAAAATAGCCAACTACATAATTAGTGGCTTATTAATTTTGCCATGCACCACTTAATGCATGTTGAAATAATATGTTCTGTTTTCAGACTTTCTGGATAGCCTGTAATAATATGTCACTAATATCTCTGCTTGCCCTTTTCTATCTCATCACCACTTTCTTGATTCTTTTTTTCACCTTCATATATTTTCTTATGTTACTGTACCTTTGGTACTTTATATTTTTTCTTCTAACTCCAGCCTGATCCTGACACATGACCTCAAATACATGTAATTCTCCATATATGTCCTTTGATATGTTTCCACTTCTCTCTGCATTTCCTCATTTGGTCCAAACAAGACAAGGTCAGATTAGCCTATACATCTTTTCACACCACAAAATTGGTCATTAGGCAGTCAGTCTCTGAAGTTGGGTGGGGAAGACTACGTAGTCCCTGGTATGCCTAGACCTGCCTTTTGAACTATCAGCAAAGAAGTTTCAGTTAGGAAGGACCAAGGGCATGGCACCAAGACTGGTGGGTTAAATATGCAACCCCATAATTCACTCATGTGGTGAGATAGTGACAGAATTCTACCACCTTGCCCCCCCCAAAAAAATTAATTTTTTTCATCTTTTGAGTTTAAGGCCAATTTCCCTGGTACTCACCATGGACTTTCAGAAGGTACACATGTGGTCTAATCAAAATAATGGGTGAAAAAATAATAAGAATCAATGAATCAAAGCATACATCTCTAATGATAACAAATCATGACTTTTAAAAAAATGCCATATGCATTCCAAAGATAAATGCAAGTGAATTTCAGATTATTGAGTATTGTTCTGTATCTTCATCTCTCTCTCTTTGAATGCCACAGTTTCTTGCTGCAACTGATCACCTCCATGGACATTACTGCTCAAATCCTAATGCATCCATTACAACTAATTCCATCTGCATGTGGTGTATTTTGAAGGTTTCCTGTTCTTTTGGAATAAAATAGTCTCATTTCAAAATACGAAAGAGATTAAAGTTATATGTACTTAATAAATGTGGATTAATAGATATATAATTATAACTGGACTTAAAGCTCATTGAAAGAAGGGACTATCTTTCTTGTTCATTTCTCTGCCCTGACCTTGGTACATATTTTTGATATGTAGTATGAGCACAATATATTTTTCAAAATAAATAATCAACCAAGGAGTTCCCATTGTGGCTCAATGGTAATGAACCCAACTAATATCCATGAGGGCGGGTTCAAACCCTGGCCTTGTTCAGTGGGTTAAGGATCTGGTATTGCTGTGAGCTGTGGAGTAGGTTGCAGATGCAGTTTAGATCCTACATTGCTGTGGCTGTGGTGTAGGTCGGCGCTACAGCTCTGATTCAACCCCTAGCCTGAGAACCTCCATATGCCACCAGTATGGCTCTAAAAAGACAAAAAAAATAATAATAATAAGTAAATTAACACTATGTCTACTTGCTCACAACTTCCAAACAGTGGAAGAATGGCAATTAGAGTCTAGCAAGAGCCATTTTTTTTAAAATATTATCAAAAAATGTCTCTAGATTCCACAGAATCACTGAGTAAACAATTAAACTAGAAGTGAAACAGGCTAAGATGCAGGTCTCCTAATTTAATGAGTTACTAGAAAAAAAAGTAAAACAATATACTGCAGAGACTCTAATAGGGAAACAGGTATTTAATTACTCTTGACTGAGATGATAGATAGGTTGATAGATTGATAGACAGGTGCATACCTTTATTCCTGAATATAGCTTCTAAGAGACAAAGCTTGATGTTTACTCTTTGGTGTTCTCAAAGTCTCAGATAAAGAGACAGGATTCTTTGCCTCTTTCTGAGAAGGTAAGATTATTAAAGAACTTATTTATAAGAAATTTACAGTTAACAAAGGGGAAACTGTGGTGAGGAGGATAAATTAGGAGGATGGGATTAACACATACACATTAATACCTATAAAATAGATATCTAACAAGGATATATAAAGCACAGAAAGGTCTACTCAATGTATTATAATAACCTATGTGCACATGTATAATCGATTTACTTTGCTGTACACCTGAAGCTAATACAACATTATAAATCAACTATACCCAATAAAAATTAAAAAAAAAAAGATTCCTAAAAACAGCCTTGAAACGCCTCTTAACCCAGCACAAGTCCTATCCTCTAACAGGAGTTAGATTCCCACTGCCATCTTGGGGCTGAGTTTGTAGGAAATAGCCCTTGCTCTGGATTATCTCTGTCATTTCACTTGGCAACAGAGTAATTAGATTTCTAAACTCTTCTTCATTCTCTAAACAGGAAGAACAAAAGGCATAAACCCCAAAGAATGTTAGTGTGACTCATTTTCAACTTTGTGTGAATAATTTGGCCACACTTGATAAGGGCAAAGGCATGATTTTGCTGTTAATGAGAAATATTTATACTCGTTTTTTCTCTTCATACAGTTAAGTGCCCAAATAAGAGACTTAACTGCTCTGAACAACACTGCCATCTTCCACCCAGTGCTTGTTATCATTAACTGAAATCATAGAAAGGAGCTGCACTGAACTGAATCACTCACCTAACGGCCAAAGTTGTAGAAGCTTGTGCCCTGGGGCTGGATTCTTTCTGCTTCTGATATGACAGCTCTGAAGCCACCTCAGTTGATAAGGTCTGCAGGAACTCTTTAGTCTGTCTAAAAAGCAATATATGGAGTTCCCTTTGTGGTGCAGTGGAAATGAATCTGACTAGGATCCATAAGGACATAGGTTCGATCCCTGGCCTCATTCAGTGGGTTAAGGATCTGGCTGTGGTGTAGGCCAGCAGCTACAGTTCGGATTCCACCCCTAGCCCTGGGAACCTCCATATGCCGCAGATGTGACCCTAAAAAGCAAAAAGAAAAAGAAAAGAAAAGAAAGAAATCTACTGAATGAAAATAAATAAATTTTAAAAATAAAAAGCAATATATCTATTGAAATCACTTGAACCATGGTTCTGAAGCTGAGAAATAATAATGTAGTAAAAGCTTACTGTTATGGACTTAATGTTTGCCCGCCCCTCAACAAAAAAGTCATATGTTAAAGTCCTAACCCCTTTGGGAGGTGATTCGATTTAGTGAGGTCATGAAAGCCGCGCCCTCACGATGGGACTCTGCCTTATAAAAAGAGGAAGAGACACCAGAGCCCTCTCTCCCTCCGGGCTAGGACAAAGAGGTAGCCATGAGAGCACACAGAGAAAGGGTGGCCAGGAAAAGGACCCTCACCAAGAATTGGATCTTCTAGCACCTTGATCTTGGACTTGCCAGACTCAGGAATTGTGAGAAATAGACATTCATTGTTTAAATCACACAGTCTAGGTTATTTTGTTAGAGCAGCTCAAGCAGACTAAGACCTACAGGTAAGACAATTATGGTTTAACTAATTACACAGCTGACAAACACAAATAGCATCCTAAATTTCTACCTCAAAGTCAACTTGAAAACTCTGGCCAAGATGGTGAATTAACTTCATCGTGTGACACACTGTTTTCCTTCAAAAGAATAATTGAAAAATCTAAAAGGAGAAAATCCAAAACATATAACCAGGCTTCCAAACTAAACACTGGTATGGACTGGAATAGGTACCAAAATGCAAAACAGAGAATACAGCTAAAGCCTAGAAGCTACAGGGTCTGGAGTCTAGAAACAGGCAGGGCAGCTAAGATTCCAGCGACTAGGAGTAAGGACTTAAAATCTTAGAGCAGACATGGGCAAGGATTCAGGCACACTGCTTGAAGCCAGGTGCTGGCATGGAAGTATTCCCTCTGCCTCCCTCCCCTCCTCACTGTCCCTAGGAGGAAGCTGAGAAAACTGCTTTCATCCAGGGTGCAAGACTTTATAAGTGTAGGCTCCACGATGTTATAAATATAGGCTCCAGGAAGCTGCTTGACAATAAGCATAACTTGATGCTCAGGAACTGGCTCCTGGACTGGATCTGCACTAATTCAAACATCACAACAAGGTAGGAGCCCCAACCTGTCAAAACACCTGATTCTAAGCGGGAGGCACAGAGAGCTAGATGGAGAAGGCAGAGAAAACCACTGAACTAGGAGGAGGTGAGCACAAAAGAGAAAAGAGAGATGATAAAAGCATACCACTCAGAAAATGATCCTGCATGTCCTGTACCCTGCAGAAGAAGAAACTTACTGCTGAGAAAGGGAGCCATCAAAATTCACAATGGGGAGTTCCCATCATGGCTCAGTAGTTAACAAATCCAACTAGGAAAGATGAGATTGTGGGTTTGATCCCTGACCTTGTCGTGAGCTGTGGTACAGGTTGCAGACGAGGCTTGGATCTGGCGTTGCTGTGGTTATGGTGTAAGCCAGCAGCTACAGCTCTGATTAGACCCGTAGCCTGGGAACCTCCATATGCCATGGGTGCGGCCCTAGAAAAGACCAAAAAAAAAAAACACAATGGGAAAAAGAAACCCCTCAGGTAATTAATTATCAAAGAATATTCCACCTAAGAATTATGAAAGTATTTTAAATGTTGATAAAGGGAGAACATTTGTTTAAAGAGAATAATAAATTATCATAGAAAAACAGGAAAATATAATAATAATAGGTATACAGTTAAAAATAAGATATTTTAGAGTTCCCATTGTGATTCAACGTAGTCTCTGTGAGGATGCAGATTCGATCCTTGGCCTTGCTCAGTGGGTTAAGGACCCAGTGTCGCCGTGGGTTGTGGTGTTGGTGGCAGATAGCATTGCCATGGCTGTAGGGCAGCCCTCAGCTGCAGTTTCTATTTGACCCCTAGCTTTGAACTTCCATGTGCCACAGGTATGACCATAAAAAGAAAAAAATGCCACCTGGCCTATGCCCTCGTCCCCTTCGATTCTCCACTCACCTGTCCCCTTCTTCAGGAGGACCTTCCTGACCACGCTGTTTAAGCTGCCTCCCCACCCAAACCCCGCCACCCCTATCCACCTTCCCTGCCTTATGGTTCCCCTCAGCACTCAGTGTTATCTCATATCCTATATGCTTCATACATTTATGTGTGTCTCTTTTCCCCTGCTAGGCTGTAAACTTCTTGTGTGTGTGTGTGTGTGTGTGTGTGTGTGTGTGTGTGCCTTTTTAGGGCTGCACCCACAGGCAGCATATGGAGGTTCCCAGGCTAGGGGTCTAATTGGAGTTGTGGCCACTGGCCTATACCACAGCCACAGCAACGCCAGATCCAAGCCATGTCTGCAACCTACATCACAGCTCATGGCAACGCTGGATCCTCAACCCACTGAGCCAGGCCAGGGATCAAACCTGCATTCTCATGGATGCTAGTCAGATTCGTTTCTGCTGCGCCATGACAAGAACTCCAAAGCTATAGACTTCTTGAGGACAGAAGAATTATGTCTTGTATTCCATGCTGGATCTCCGGTGCCAGAAAGAATGCCTGACACATGGTAAGTAATAATTGTTGATAGAATCATTATGGGAAGCACTCAATAAAGGCCAAGTACTGTGACTTAAGCACAGCCATTCAATTACCAATAACTCTCCATTTAGTCTGATCTGCTAATCACTCTGTTCCGCTAATCACTCTGTTCCAAGAGGGTCAGTTACACCAACAAAATTATGATAACCATCCAAGATGTGCCAAGTTCCCTTTCGACAGTTTATATTTCTTCCATCACTTGAACATTAATTTGAAAGGGGGAAAATTATTATTCCCAATATATATATATATATTTTTTGGCCACACCTGTGGCATGCAGAAGTTTCCAGGAATCAAACCCGAGCCACAGCAGGGACAACACCAAGTCCTTAACCACTAGGCCACCAGGGAACTCCTATTATTCCCAATCTTATTGTGATTATGAGACTGAGGTACAATAAAGCTAACCGATTAATACAACTGGAGGGTGACAGAGCTGATCTGGAACTTGAGTCTGCTTCCTCCTAAGACTCTGCTATCCTGCACAGTGAGGGACTGCTGCTCTGGCCCAGGACTCTCCATATTCACCTCCCTCTTCCATTCATAAGGCCTCTCTTTATTAGAATCATCTCCCATGGACTTTAGTGAACACTGCTGTCCATTCCTCCTTGCTAAGCCTGATTTATCTGGATTCTTTTCTTTCCTAAAAATAACTTTACGTATCTCCAATTGTAATGGTAAATCTTAATTAATCTAAGCCAATCAGCACCAAAAATGGCAGACTAGGGAAATTCAGGGCCTTGCCTCTTCATAAGAGCAACTAATAAACTGGCAAAAACTGTCAGAATCTAAGCCAGTCATAGCAACCCACTTTCCCTGTCAATGGTTTGCTTAGGAATAAATATTTAGTAAAATTACAGTCAATAAGCTATGAGGAGAGTGACCTAGACACTTCTAGGAATAAATTCCTTACTCCTAAGTGGAGCAAAGGCAGGAGGAATGGATGCTTCTTCCTCCATATATGTTCATATTTAAGTGAGATGCCTGAACCACTGCCAACATTGTTCAATCAACCAGATGATGAAGCTAACATAGGAAAGGGAATGGAGTCAATAGAATCTCAGAGAAGTAAAGTGAGAGGCCTTTTTTTATCAACCCTAGCACCTACCTTACCCATGGAAGTTACATAACAATTTTAAAAAGGGTTTGTAGGTATAAGCAAAGTTGAGTTAGTGTTTCATTACTTTCAGTGAAAGCATCTTTATGCCACGGCACCCTCGTTCACTTAAGTAGCTCAATGTCCAAAAATAACTGTGATGGATTTGTATTCAGTTCTGCTACTTGAACATGAACAATCATTTGGATCTCATGATTTGTAAGACTGAGTTGGTTACCAGGCTGCCAATAAAAATAACTCAGAACTCTTTGGTTTTCTTACAGAGCTGTTGAAAGGAGGAGCAGGAGCGCTGAGGTCAAAGTTCAGGCTCTAGCTTAGTCATGGAGGGCTACATATTGAAGTGCAAAGAAGTTAGGTAGTTTGGTCAAGCTCACCAGGTTAGTTAATAGGCCAGCTGAGACTATAAGCCAAGTTCCTCGACTTCTTTTAGAAGACATTATCCATATCCAGGTTAACCTAGCTATATTCATACTTCCAGGTACATTACGTGGCTGATCTAAGGTGAAACAAGGGCTAAGATTTAATCCATTTCAATTATACCTAAAAATACTTGAAATTTTGCGTGCTCATGATTATTCTTCACAGTGAGGAAAGACGCCTTCATTTGAAAATATGATTCCACAGGACTATGGAAAGTTAGTTAAGCAAATAATTAGGGATAAAAGTGCCACAAGCATGGAAATAAGGATTACTATTTCTCTAGCTCCATAATAACTAAAAGCTGCTCCCCTGATGCCTCATCCTCATCACTGAACACACTCAAAGTGTCTTAGACGCCTGTCAATGACCAGGTGGAGATGTGGTCCATCCCCCTTCCTCTGCCATCTGATAAGTTTCAATCAACTCTTCATTTGAGGTTCACAGTGACAAACTTCAGCTGTACTGATTTTGGGAAAGGGGTGATATCAAGGACTTTTCACCACTGGCCTATCTAATTCCTCCCAAAGCCCTGTACACAAGCATGGAAACCCACTGCTCAGCCCTACAAAGGGTCATCAGATGGATGTTCTCCAGGTTAGTGGAAAAGCCTATACACACCCATCTTTTACTCCACCCATCTTTTATCCCCTTCCTCCAATGCCTCATTCTTCTTAGCATCTTCCCCTAGCCCAAAGTCCCCCTACCTTCTCTGATAGGGAACTGGACATGACTTGCCAGGCGCCACCAAAACTCTAATCAGACTTACAATCTAGAAGGCTGATCCCTCCCCCAACAATAAGCTGCCTTGGAGACCAGTTAAACAGTCATTTGTCATGGGATGTTCCTTTACAACTTCCCTCTAACCCCTACCCCAAACCCTACCCCAAACCATAACCCACATTCTTTTTTTTTTTTTTTTTTTTGCCATTTCTTGGGCCGCTCCCGCGGCATATGGAGGTTCCCAGGCTAGGGGTCGAATCAGAGCTGTAGCCACCGGCCTACACCACAGTCACAGCAATGCAGGATCCAAGCCGCGTCTGCGACCTACACCACAGCTCATGGCAACGCCGGATCGTTAACCCACTGAGCAAGGGCAGGGATCGAACCCGCAACCTCATGGTTCCTAGTCGGATTCATTAACCACTGCACCACGACAGGAACTCCAATAACCCACATTCTTAAGGAGACTGCCTCCCCCTAACCCTTGAATACTGACTTAGCCCAAGAACAAACCTGTGCTAAAAATAGAAACTACCCCTTTTCCTATATAGCTAATGGCTCACTAAGCAGCAGGGAGCCTGAGTTCTCTCTCAGTGCTCCTGGCCAACCTGTTGGTCAATAAAGCCCACTTGACATCTCAGTGCTCTGGCCTCATGCCTCTTCTTTGAATTTCCTGCTCTAACACCCTCCCTCCTTCAAATACAGCTGTTGTCATCAACCTAGTGGTTAGCAAGCTTCAAGTTTTTCTATTTCATAGAAATGTTCCTAGGATCTGGCGCTAATTATGTGAAACTTTTCAGATAACTATTCTTCTACAACCATTCTTTCTCTCATTCTGGTGTGGGACAGAGGAAGGTGTAAGAGCTTCCCATCCAAAGAGTAAATAAGAGAACACAGGGCATTGGGAGTCATCTTGTGATATTCTTTTCTTTGGTTGCCTAAAAAAAAAATAACAGCAGCAATAATAGCAGTCAAAGAGATTTACACTGAGGAAGTTAGTTTCCTTCTGAGGGTGCTCTCCAGCTCCATGCATTCTTCTCACCCCACCCCCAACTCTAAGAGCACAAGTTTTAGGTCTTATTTTGCTAGAGAATGCTGTCTTCTTTTAAATCACATTACAATGTCCTCCCCTATTAATCTAACCTTAGGGTGTTTTGCCCAGTCCTGATATCTGCCGCGCCCCTCTCCTTCCATCCCAATGGTTGAATATGCAAAAGATAGAAAAGTCTTAGTAAATGAAAAAAAAAAAAATCTGTGTACAAATAGTAGTAGCAGAAACTTTTTAATAGCAGAATTATGGATGTCTTAGTTTTTATTCATTGGAGTTTTTCTTTATTTTTTCCTAACATTTCTACATAATTTTGGAAACTTAAGGAGAAACACTGTGTTTTTAAATAAGTGGTCTTCGACCTCAAATCACACTTCAGAAAAATGTAAGAGGAGTCCCCTTGGGATGCTGCAGGTTAAGGATTGGACGTTGTCACTGCAGTGGCATGGG